>NC_141063.1:3691610-3999110 GCF_041138505.1 Cibotium barometz
TGCTCCATGTGTTGTTTGTGTAAGTTGAGGATTTCCAAGCATGCCTGCAAAGTTGAGTACTTTGCATCCTCCTACAATGGTGTGTAACACATTCTTTCTTTCATGTGTTTCAAAGTCAGGTGTCTCTTCGTCACCCTCGCTTTGAAAAAAGTGAGTGATCATCTCCTCCATGGCATCCTCTTCCTCTATCTCATGTGAAGGAAATCTTGGGTCTTCCAAATGTACTGAACATGCTCCACTTTCCAAGTGCTCCTTACAATGCTTGTATTCCTTCCTCTCAAGTTTCTCCCAATGATCGAATAATGAGGTATATTGTGTAGTACTTGTGCACGAATGTCCATGCCCTCCTCATCCTAATGAACCATATTTAAAAATGACACTCAACATTATATACGGCAAACCACGAGTTTACATTTCAAGGCATAAGTTTATATACTAACCGAGGAATTGGCTTGCAACATCAAGTTGGTTGGCATTGGTTCAAACGATCCCCATTTTCTAATATGCTCGAATGTCACTCGACGTTCACGTACACAAAAATTCTTGCACATGAACAAGGGATTCTTCTTCACAACCACTCTGGATCTCCAATTGGTTGGTGACCCATCACTATCCGAACTAGTAGAAGACATCTATACTAGGCACAAAAAATGTGCAGTTAATATAAATACATGCACTAAATTTAGTAGTGTCAATGGTATATGCATAGGCTTGCTCTCTAAAATTTACACAGTGTCGCTATAAGCGCCGTTAAGCGTCATTTTTAGCGACGCTGACAAAATTAACTTTTTGAGCTTGCGACATCGCCGACGCCTATTTTTCTCTTCCAAAAAAATTTTCTCCACTCCTTTCCTTGAGTTCCTGCACCGACTCCTCACTTCAACCAAGCTAGCTTTCCTCACAAGCATTTTTACTCTTTATATTCTCCTTCCCCTTCCTCTTCATGAGACTCTTTCTCTTCATCTCCAAATGGTTATGGTGTAAGCTCTTGAAGGTATTTTTCTCTTATGTTTTATTCTAATGCATTTGTTTATGGTTCTTCTTCCCCTTCCCCTTCCCCTTCCCCTTCCCCTTCCCCTTCCCCTTCCCCTTGCTAATCCTCTTTCTTTTCCTATCCATCACTCTACAAGTGATGGTGTGACCTAATGATTAGGTTTGCTTCTATTATGTTTAACCCTTGGGTGTCAAAATTTAAGATTAACTTAGCTTAAACTTAATGCATAAATTAAGCTTCATACATAGAGCTTAATTGCTCTATGCATAGAACTTAATCTATACATAGAGCTTAGAGCATAGATTAAGCTCTATGCATAAAGCTTATTATCTTAATCTATATATTGAGCTCTATGCATAGAGTTTAATCTACACCTTCCCCAACGGCTACAACACGGAGATGTTGTAGGGAAGATTGTGAAAGTAAAATCTGGGCACACATTGCACCGTGGACACAGAAAATTGAGTTAGGATAAATCGCAAGCTCCATGGCTGATGTGCCCTTCTTTTAACCCCCACCCCTGTGATCGGCATTATATGGGTTGCGGGCTCTCCTACTGGTCTACCGGTGAGGGGAGGCTGATTACCATGTAGGGCGAGGAGGTCGGCCTCCACGTCAACTGTCTTGCTGAGACAGAAGCCCCATTGCCATGTCAATAGTCAGATGATTATCATGGCCTTGCATGGTGCGTCTCTCACTCTGCCTGTACACTGTCGCCCATAACAGGTCCTCACCAAAGCATGTGGCTAGAAAAAAGTGTCTTTTCATCATAACTGGGGTAAGGGTATCTATTACAAGATAAAGGAAGAGCCCTCACCCCTTTACGTGGAGAAAGGAGGGAGAATTTTTGAAAAGGAGAAAGGAGAAGAGAAGTCAAGTGTTTGGGGGTTTCTTTCCCACACGCCTAGATGCATTGGAGCTCACAATTAGTTGTCACCATCAAACCATTTACTTATTGAGTTTCTTATATATATATATTAAATCCATTAGAAAGTAAATGTATGTATGTATGTATGTATATGTATATACATGTGTGTGTGTGTGTGTGTGTGTGTGTGTGTGTGTTTCGATGTGTGTATGATATATCTATCTATATATTTAAAAGTGACCACAGCTTATCACCCATCTCTGCACATTAAAATTTAATCAAAATTAATTAAATTATGTTTATATTTGTATTTATATTTTTAAATACACGTGTCTATGTATAGGTATAAGTATATGTGTCTATATGTAAGCAATTTAGTATTCAACATTATATATCTTAGCAAAACATCTTTACTTACATGGTAGTCGCATCCCCTTGCATATTCCCATTCTTCTCTTGTAATCTCCTCTCCCATCCTTTCGGCTATTCTTCTCTTGTAATCTCCTCTCCCATCCTTTCGGCTTGCTCGGGGGCATCTCTCAGCCATTCAATATTGCAATCCTTTGGTAGAGCCTGTAGGTTGGGTGGGTATGCCATGTGCCTTTGTGTTGAACTCTTAAATGCTCTTCTCTCCTCTGTCCTTATCTTTTTTGCATATTTCTCAATCCACTTTTCCATTCAAGAAGTGTTAAGAAGACAAAATGTAATGACCTTTTTGTGCATGGACTCATCCATCTTTTGAATGCGTCCTTTTTCATGTGGCACATGTGACACCATTCGTTCATCCTCATCGTTATGCATGAATCTAGGCATAGATGGATCGATTTGGTTCAAATATTCAGAGATGTATACGAGGGATTCTTGCACCAACCATCCCTCTGCCATGCTTCCTTCTAGCCTTGCCCTTTGCTTCACAAATCCCTTCAAGGTTTTCATGAAGCGTTCAAGAAAAAACATCCACCGGCTATGAACAACACCACATATAGCCACCTCATCCACCAAATTTACTAGGAGGTGCAATTAAGTTGTGAGTATGCTTCTTGGAAAGCTTTCTTCAATCATATATACCTCCTCAATTAACTCAGCTCGAGCCTTCTCACAATGGAATCTGGATGAATCTCCTTTGACACTATCCACCTATTCAACAAAGGAATAAATGATAAATTAAAGAATAATAGATAATTTCAAAGCTATATGTTATGCCAAATGCACAAATCTATAGTTTTGATTGGAACTCACCTCGCCAATCCACCTAATTTATAGATGACATTCCGAGCCTTCTCTTCTCCGCACCCACCAATCGATTTGGAAGTATGAACAATGCAATCAATTTTTGAAAACAATAAAAGATCAATATAGAGTCTACACAACATAAACCGAGGAGTGCCCAAAAATAAATACAGCTATGTACGTACTTGCATCATCTCATGCCAACCATGTGATTTGAGACCATACAATTAATGCTCACCCTTATTTTTTGTTATTTTGTAAATGCACCCTTTCATGAGTGCATTACATCGGTTGGTGTACGAAAAGATGAAATTTGATTCTTGACTTTTTTTTCCTCTTGCCTCGTCAACTTCCATGGCACTTTTGGTAAAATCACCTTGTCATTGACTACCCTTGGATAGCTATGCATTTTCCATGTGTATGATATCCTTTAAGTCATCTCTTATTGCATGGGTGTCTTTTTTATCAATTAGATGGTCCCAGATCATTGATGCCACATTCTTAAAAAATGTGCATTGGATCCAAAAGATGATTTATTTTTAACTCTGTTTAATATGGTAGACGATAGAAGATTGAGTACCTTTTCATGCCCGCGGGACTGTGATGAGAGTCACCCTCCATCTCTCGTCCCACTCTCCATCTCTCCACCTTCCCTCCAATGGCATTGTAGGAGGCGAATGCCACATGGTTTTCCACTCCACACCTCTCATCACACAATCGGAGAAACCTCTGATGGAGCATAATTTAGGTGGTTTGGAGGAGGAAATCGATGATGTTCATCATACGCCACTTTCTTTTGTGCATGTGCTTGTTGGAAACAAGTGATGGACTACAAATTGGACATGCATTATATCCTGCAGTTGTGAGACCTACGAAATTGCCATGTAAGAATTGAAAGTTAGTAATTATAATACATTACAGATATAAATGAATGGTTTGTGCATGCTTAGATAAGAATCAATTTATAAGAACCAAAAGATGATTTATTTTTAACTCTCTCCACTATGGTAGACGATAGAAGATTGAGTACCTTTTCATTCCCGCGGGTGCTGTGATGAGAGTCACCCTCCATCTCTCCACCTTCCCTCCAATGGCATTGTAGGAGGCAAATGCCACATGGTCTTCCACTCCACACCTCTCATCATAATCGGAGAAACCTCTGATGGAGCATAATCTAGGTGGTTTGGAGGAAGAAATCGATGATGTTCATCATACACCACTTTCTTTTGTGCATGTGCTTGTTTGGAAATAAGTGATAGACTACAAATTGGACATGCATTATATCCTGTAGTTGTGAGACCTACAAAATTGCCATGTAAGAACTGAAAGTTAATAGACATTATAATACATTACAGTTATAAATGAATCATTTATTTGTGCATGCTTAGATAAGAATTAATTTATGAGTATGACGTACTACCTGAGCACTCCATATAGCCCAAAAAATCATGCATAGTCCACATCAAGATATCCTTGACCATTGTATTGCGGCATGTTTTTGGACGAGAAACATCATGCACCCTTATGCCTCTCCATAATTGCTCGAGCTCATCAATCAAGGGGTCAAGGTATACATCCATGTTCTTTACCTTGTGCTTCCCGGGCATAAGAAGTGCAAGTATCACACATGACCCTTCTTGATGGACATCCACGGAGGAATATTGTGATTCACAACAACAATAGGCCATGTGGACCATGGTGTATACCTCAATCCAAACGGGTTCACCCCATCCATACCCATCTTTGAACTATGGCTATCTATCCTCAATGTGAGCCCAAGCTGGTGAGGGAATCCTCATCATGTCATCGGTTGAACAATGGTTCACATGTTATGTCATTAACTCGGCGATGGATTCACATCGGAACATAGGTTGAATGCGAGGTATAACAGGAAAGTGCCTCAATACCTTTTGGGGAATTTTTGCATCTTGTAAATCCTTCGTGTAATGATCCTCTCCACAAATTGGACATTATATGACATTGGCAAAGGTACCCTTGAATAGTACACAATCATTATGACATGCATGGATTCGAGTGTAATCCATATCAAGCTTGGAAAGGATTCTTCAAGCATCACTTCTTCTTGCGGGCATCAAATTGTTTGTTGGTTTTGGGAGCATCTTCTTTAATAACCGAAGTAGGCTATTCACACTATTATCGCTCCATATGTTGTTTGTGTAAGTTGAGGATTTCCAAGCATGCCTGCAAAGTTGAGTACTTTGCATCCTCCTACAATGGTGTGTAACACATTCTTTCTTTCATGTGTTTCAAAGTCAGGTGTCTCTTCGTCACCCTCGCTTAGAAAAAAGTGAGTGATCATCTCCTCCATGGCATCCTCTTCCTCTATCTCATGTGAAGGAAATCTTGGGTCTTCCAAATGTACTGAACATGCTCCACTTTCCAAGTGCTCCTTACAATGCTTGTATTCCTTCCTCTCAAGTTTCTCCCAATGATCGAATAATGAGGTATATTGTGTAGTACTTGTGCACGAATGTCCATGCCCTCCTCATCCTAATGAACCATATTTAAAAATGACACTCAACATTATATACGGCAAACCACGAGTTTACATTTCAAGGCATAAGTTTATATACTAACCGAGGAATTGGCTTGCAACATCAAGTTGGTTGGCATTGGTTCAAACGATCCCCATTTTCTAATATGCTCGAATGTCACTCGACGTTCACGTACACAAAAATTCTTGCACATGAACAAGGGATTCTTCTTCACAACCACTCTGGATCTCCAATTGGTTGGTGACCCATCACTATCCGAACTAGTAGAAGACATCTATACTAGGCACAAAAAATGTGCAGTTAATATAAATACATGCACTAAATTTAGTAGTGTCAATGGTATATGCATAGGCTTGCTCTCTAAAATTTACATAGTGTCACTATAAGCGCCGTTAAGCGTCATTTTTAGCGACGCTGACAAAATTAACTTTTTGAGCTTGCGACATCGTCGACGCCTATTTTTCTCTTCCAAAAAAATTTTCTCCACTCCTTTCCTTGAGTTCCTGCACCGACTCCTCACTTCAACCAAGCTAGCTTTCCTCACAAGCATTTTTACTCTTTATATTCTCCTTCCCCTTCCTCTTCATGAGACTCTTTCTCTTCATCTCCAAATGGTTATGGTGTAAGCTCTTGAAGGTATTTTTCTCTTATGTTTTATTCTAATGCATTTGTTTATGGTTCTTCTTCCCCTTCCCCTTCCCCTTGCTAATCCTCTTTCTTTTCCTATCCATCACTCTACAAGTGATGGTGTGACCTAATGATTAGGTTTGCTTCTATTATGTTTAACCCTTGGGTGTCGAAATTTAAGATTAGCTTAGCTTAAACTTAATGCATAAATTAAGCTTCATACATAGAGCTTAATTGCTCTATGCATAGAACTTAATCTATGCATAGAGCTTAGAGCATAGATTAAGCTCTATGCATAAAGCTTATTATCTTAATCTATACATTGAGCTCTATGCATAGAGCTTAATCTACACCTTCCCCAACGGCTACAACACGGAGATGTTGTAGGGAAGATTGTGAGAGCAAAATCTGGGCACACATTGCACCGTGGACACAGAAAATTGAGTTAGGATAAATCGCAAGCTTCATGGCTGATGTGCCCTTCTTTTAACCCCCACCCCTGTGATCGGCATTATATGGGTTGCGGGCTCTCCTACTGGTCTACCGGTGAGGGGAGGCCGATTACCATGTAGGGCGAGGAGGTCGGCCTCCACGTCAACTGTCTTGCTGAGACAGAAGCCCCATTGCCATGTCAATAGTCAGATGATTATCATGGCCTTGCATGGTGCGTCTCTCACTCTGCCTGTACACTGTCGCCCATAACAGGTTCTTACCAAAGCATGTGGCTAGAAAAAAGTGTCTTTTCATCATAACTGGGGTAAGGGTATCTATTACAAGATAAAGGAAGAGCCCTCACCCCTTTACGTGGAGAAAGGAGGGAGAATTTTTGAAAAGGAGAAAGGAGAAGAGAAGTCAAGTGTTTGGGGGTTTCTTTCCCACACGCCTAGATGCATTGGAGCTCACAATTAGCTGTCACCATCAAACCATTTACTTATTGAGTTTCTTATATATATATATTAAATCCATTAGAAAGTAAATGTATGTATGTATGTATGTATATGTATATACATGTGTGTGTGTGTGTGTGTGTGTGTGTGTTTCGATGTGTGTATGATATATCTATCTATATATTTAAAAGTGACCACAGCTTATCACCCATCTCTGCACATTGAAATTTAATCAAAATTAATTAAATTATGTTGATATTTGTATTTATATTTTTAAATACACGTGTCTATGTATAGGTATAAGTATATGTGTCTATATGTAAGCAATTTAGTATTCAACATTATATATCTTAGCAAAACATCTTTACTTACATGGTAGTCGCATCCCCTTGCATATTCCCATTCTTCTCTTGTAATCTCCTCTCCCATCCTTTCGGCTATTCTTCTCTTGTAATCTCCTCTCCCATCCTTTCGGCTTGCTCGGGGGCGTCTCTCAGCCATTCAATATTGCAATCCTTTGGTAGAGCCTATAGGTTGGGTGGGTATGCCATGTGCCTTTGTGTTGAACTCTTAAATGCTCTTCTCTCCTCTGTCCTTATCTTTTTTGCATATTTCTCAATCCACTTTTCCATTCAAGAAGTGTTAAGAAGACAAAATGTAATGACCTTTTTGTGCATGGACTCATCCATCTTTTGAATGCGTCCTTTTTCATGTGGCACATGTGACACCATTCGTTCATCCTCATCGTTATGCATGAATCTAGGCATAGATGGATCGATTTGGTTCAAATATTCAGAGATGTATACGAGGGATTCTTGCACCAACCATCCCTCTGCCATGCTTCCTTCTAGCCTTGCCCTTTGCTTCACAAATCCCTTCAAGGTTTTCATGAAGCGTTCAAGAAAAAACATCCACCGGCTATGAACAACACCACATATAGCCACCTCATCCACCAAATTTACTAGGAGGTGCAATTAAGTTGTGAGTATGCTTCTTGGAAAGCTTTCTTCAATCATATATACCTCCTCAATTAACTCAGCTCGAGCCTTCTCACAATGGAATCTGGATGAATCTCCTTTGACACTATCCACCTATTCAACAAAGGAATAAATGATAAATTAAAGAATAATAGATAATTTCAAAGCTATATGTTATGCCAAATGCACAAATCTATAGTTTTGATTGGAACTCACCTCGCCAATCCACCTAATTTATAGATGACATTCCGAGCCTTCTCTTCTCCGCACCCACCAATCGATTTGGAAGTATGAACAATGCAATCAATTTTTGAAAACAATAAAAGATCAATATAGAGTCTACACAACATAAACCGAGGAGTGCCCAAAAATAAATACAGCTATGTACGTACTTGCATCATCTCATGCCAACCATGTGATTTGAGACCATACAATTAATGCTCACCCTTATTTTTTGTTATTTTGTAAATGCACCCTTTCATGAGTGCATTACATCGGTTGGTGTACGAAAAGATGAAATTTGATTCTTGACTTTTTTTTCCTCTTGCCTCGTCAACTTCCATGGCACTTTTGGTAAAATCACCTTGTCATTGACTACCCTTGGATAGCTATGCATTTTCCATGTGTATGATATCCTTTAAGTCATCTCTTATTGCATGGGTGTCTTTTTTATCAATCAGATGGTCCCAGATCATTGATGCCACATTCTTAAAAAAATGTGCATTGGATCCAAAAGATGATTTATTTTTAACTCTGTTTAATATGGTAGACGATAGAAGATTGAGTACCTTTTCATGCCCGCGGGACTGTGATGAGAGTCACCCTCCATCTCTCGTCCCACTCTCCATCTCTCCACCTTCCCTCCAATGGCATTGTAGGAGGCGAATGCCACATGGTCTTCCACTCCACACCTCTCATCACACAATCGGAGAAACCTCTGATGGAGCATAATTTAGGTGGTTTGGAGGAAGAAATCGATGATGTTCATCATACGCCACTTTCTTTTGTGCATGTGCTTGTTGGAAACAAGTGATGGACTACAAATTGGACATGCATTATATCCTGCAGTTGTGAGACCTACGAAATTGCCATGTAAGAATTGAAAGTTAGTAATTATAATACATTACAGTTATAAATGAATGGTTTGTGCATGCTTAGATAAGAATCAATTTATAAGAACCAAAAGATGATTTATTTTTAACTCTCTCCACTATGGTAGACGATAGAAGATTGAGTACCTTTTCATTCCCGCGGGTGCTGTGATGAGAGTCACCCTCCATCTCTCCACCTTCCCTCCAATGGCATTGTAGGAGGCAAATGCCACATGGTCTTCCACTCCACACCTCTCATCATAATCGGAGAAACCTCTGATGGAGCATAATCTAGGTGGTTTGGAGGAAGAAATCGATGATGTTCATCATACACCACTTTCTTTTGTGCATGTGCTTGTTTGGAAATAAGTGATGGACTACAAATTGGACATGCATTATATCCTGTAGTTGTGAGACCTACAAAATTGCCATGTAAGAACTGAAAGTTAATAGACATTATAATACATTACAGTTATAAATGAATCATTTATTTGTGCATGCTTAGATAAGAATTAATTTATGAGTATGACGTACTACCTGAGCACTCCGTATAGCCCGAAAAATCATGCATAGTCCACATCAAGATATCCTTGACCATTGTATTGCGGCATGTTTTTGGACGAGAAACATCATGCACCCTTATGCCTCTCCATAATTGCTCGAGCTCATCAATCAAGGGCTCAAGGTATACATCCATGTTCTTTACCTTGTGCTTCGCGGGCATAAGAAGTGCAAGTATCACACATGACCCTTCTTGATGGACATCCACGGAGGAATATTGTGATTCACAACAACAATAGGCCATGTGGACCATGGTGTATACCTCAATCCAAACGGGTT
Source organism: Cibotium barometz (assembly GCF_041138505.1). Lineage (NCBI taxonomy): Eukaryota > Viridiplantae > Streptophyta > Polypodiopsida > Cyatheales > Cibotiaceae > Cibotium > Cibotium barometz. The sequence continues at coordinate 3,701,641 of NC_141063.1, forward strand.
CACCCCATCCATACCCATCTTTGAACTATGGCTATCTATCCTCAATGTGAGCCCAAGCTGGTGAGGGAATCCTCATCATGTCATCGGTTGAACAATGGTTCACATGTTATGTCATTAACTCGGCGATGGATTCACATCGGAACATAGGTTGAATGCGAGGTATAACAAGAAAGTGCCTCAATACCTTTTGGGGAATTTTTGCATCTTGTAAATCCTTCCTGTAATGATCCTCTCCACAAATTGGACATTATATGACATTGGCAAAGGTACCCCTAAATAGTACACAATCATTATGACATGCATGGATTCGAGTGTAATCCATATCAAGCTTAGAAAGGATTCTTCAAGCATCACTTCTTCTTGCGGGCATCAAATTGTTTGTTGGTTTTGGGAGCATCTTCTTTAATAACCGAAGTAGGCTATTCACACTATTATCGCTCCATATGTTGTTTGTGTAAGTTGAGGATTTCCAAGCATGCCTGCAAAGTTGAGTACTTTGCATCCTCCTACAATGGTGTGTAACACATTCTTTCTTTCATGTGTTTCAAAGTCAGGTGTCTCTTCGTCACCCTCGCTTTGAAAAAAGTGAGTGATCATCTCCTCCATGGCATCCTCTTCCTCTATCTCATGTGAAGGAAATCCTGGGTCTTCCAAATGTACTGAACATGCTCCACTTTCCAAGTGCTCCTTACAATGCTTGTATTCCTTCCTCTCAAGTTTCTCCCAATGATCGAATAATGAGGTATATTGTGTAGTACTTGTGCACGAATGTCCATGCCCTCCTCATCCTAATGAGCCATATTTAAAAATGACACTCAACATTATATACGGCAAACCACGAGTTTACATTTCAAGGCATAAGTTTATATACTAACCGAGGAATTGGCTTGCAACATCAAGTTGGTTGGCATTGGTTCAAACGATCCCCATTTTCTAATATGCTCGAATGTCACTCGACGTTCACGTACACAAAAATTCTTGCACATGAACAAGGGATTCTTCTTCACAACTACTTTGGACCTCCAATTGGTTGGTGACCCATCACTATCCGAACTAGTAGAAGACATCTATACTAGGCACAAAAAATGTGCAGTTAATATAAATACATGCACTAAATTTAGTAGTGTCAATGGTATATGCATAGGCTTGCTCTCTAAAATTTACACAGTGTCACTATAAGCGCCGTTAAGCGTCATTTTTAGCGACGCTGACAAAATTAACTTTTTGAGCTTGCGACATCGCCGACGCCTATTTTTCTCTCCCACAAAAAATTTTCTCCACTCCTTTCCTTGAGTTCCTGCACCGACTCCTCACTTCAACCAAGCTAGCTTTCCTCACAAGCATTTTTACTCTTTATATTCTCCTTCCCCTTCCTCTTCATGAGACTCTTTCTCTTCATCTCCAAATGGTTATGGTGTAAGCTCTTGAAGGTATTTTTCTCTTATGTTTTATTCTAATGCATTTGTTTATGGTTCTTCTTCCCCTTCCCCTTCCCCTTCCCCTTCCCCTTGCTAATCCTCTTTCTTTTCCTATCCATCACTCTACAAGTGATGGTGTGACCTAATGATTAGGTTTGCTTCTATTATGTTTAACCCTTGGGTGTCGAAATTTCAGATTAGCTTAGCTTAAACTTAATGCATAAATTAAGCTTTATACATAGAGCTTAATTGCTCTATGCATAGAACTTAATCTATGCATAGAGCTTAGAGCATAGATTAAGCTCTATGCATAAAGCTTATTATCTTAATCTATACATTGAGCTCTATGCATAGAGCTTAATCTACACCTTCCCCAACGGCTACAACAGGGAGATGCTATAGGGAAGATTGTGAGAGCAAAATCTGGGCACACATTGCACCGTGGACACAGAAAATTGAGTTAGGATAAATCGCAAGCTCCATGGCTGATGTGCCCTTCTTTTAACCCCCACCCCTGTGATCGGCATTATATGGGTTACGGGCTCTCCTACTGGTCTACCGGTGAGGGGAGGCCGCCGATTACCATGTAGGGCGAGGAGGCGGGCCTCCACGTCAACTGTCTTGCTGAGACAGAAGCCCCATTGCCATGTCAATAGTCAGATGATTATCATGGCCTTGCATGGTGCGTCTCTCACTCTGCCTGTACACTGTCGCCCATAACAGGTCCTTACCAAAGCATGTGGCTGGAAAAAAGTGTCTTTTCATCATAACTGGGGTAAGGGTATCTATTACAAGATAAAGGAAGAGCCCTCACCCCTTTACGTGGGAAAAGGAGAGGGAGAATTTTTGAAAAGGAGAAAGGAGAAGAGAAGTCAAGTGTTTGGGGGTTTCTTTCCCACACGCCTAGATGCATTGGAGCTCACAATTAGTTGTCGCCATCAAACCATTTACTTATTGAGTTTCTTATATATATATATATATATATATATAATCCATTAGAAAGTAAATGTATGTATGTATGTATGTATGTATATGTATATACATATGTGTGTGTGTGTGTGTGTGTGTTTCGATGTGTGTATGATATATCTATCTATATATTTAAAAGTGACCACAGCTTATCACCCATCTCTGCACATTGAAATTTAATCAAAATTAATTAAATTATGTTGATATTTGTATTTATATTTTTAAATACACATGTCTATGTATAGGTATAAGTATATGTGTCTATATGTAAGCAATTTAGTATTCAACATTATATATCTTAGCAAAACATCTTTACTTACATGGTAGTCGCATCCCCTTGCATATTCCCATTCTTCTCTTGTAATCTCCTCTCCCATCCTTTCGGCTATTCTTCTCTTGTAATCTCCTCTCCCATCCTTTCGGCTTGCTCGGGGGCATCTCTCAGCCATTCAATATTGCAATCCTTTGGTAGAGCCTATAGGTTGGGTGGGTATGCCATGTGCCTTTGTGTTGAACTCTTAAATGCTCTTCTCTCCTCTGTCCTTATCTTTTTTGCATATTTCTCAATCCACTTTTCCATTCAAGAAGTGTTAAGAAGACAAAATGTAATGACCTTTTTGTGCATGGACTCATCCATCTTTTGAATGCGTCCTTTTTCATGTGGCACATGTGACACCATTCGTTCATCCTCATCGTTATGCATGAATCTAGGCATAGATGGATCGATTTGGTTCAAATATTCAGAGATGTATACGAGGGATTCTTGCACCAACCATCCCTCTGCCATGCTTCCTTCTAGCCTTGCCCTTTGCTTCACAAATCCCTTCAAGGTTTTCATGAAGCGTTCAAGAAAAAACATCCACCGGCTATGAACAACACCACATATAGCCACCTCATCCACCAAATTTACTAGGAGGTGCAATTAAGTTGTGAGTATGCTTCTTGGAAAGCTTTCTTCAATCATATATACCTCCTCAATTAACTCAGCTCGAGCCTTCTCACAATGGAATCTGGATGAATCTCCTTTGACACTATCCACCTATTCAACAAAGGAATAAATGATAAATTAAAGAATAATAGATAATTTCAAAGCTATATGTTATGCCAAATGCACAAATCTATAGTTTTGATTGGAACTCACCTCGCCAATCCACCTAATTTATAGATGACATTCCGAGCCTTCTCTTCTCCGCACCCACCAATCGATTTGGAAGTATGAACAATGCAATCAATTTTTGAAAACAATAAAAGATCAATATAGAGTCTACACAACATAAACCGAGGAGTGCCCAAAAATAAATACAGCTATGTACGTACTTGCATCATCTCATGCCAACCATGTGATTTGAGACCATACAATTAATGCTCACCCTTATTTTTTGTTATTTTGTAAATGCACCCTTTCATGAGTGCATTACATCGGTTGGTGTAGGAAAAGATGAAATTTGATTCTTGACTTTTTTTTCCTCTTGCCTCGTCAACTTCCATGGCACTTTTGGTAAAATCACCTTGTCATTGACTACCCTTGGATAGCTATGCATTTTCCATGTGTATGATATCCTTTAAGTCATCTCTTATTGCATGGGTGTCTTTTTTATCAATTAGATGGTCCCAGATCATTGATGCCACATTCTTAAAAAATGTGCATTGGATCCAAAAGATGATTTATTTTTAACTCTGTTTAATATGGTAGACGATAGAAGATTGAGTACCTTTCATGCCCGCGGGACTGTGATGAGAGTCACCCTCCATCTCTCGTCCCACTCTCCATCTCTCCACCTTCCCTCCAATGGCATTGTAGGAGGCGAATGCCACATGGTCTTCCACTCCACACCTCTCATCACACAATCGGAGAAACCTTTGATGGAGCATAATTTAGGTGGTTTGGAGGAAGAAATCGATGATGTTCATCATACGCCACTTTCTTTTGTGCATGTGCTTGTTGGAAACAAGTGATGGACTACAAATTGGACATGCATTATATCCTGCAGTTGTGAGACCTACGAAATTGCCATGTAAGAATTGAAAGTTAGTAATTATAATACATTACAGTTATAAATGAATGGTTTGTGCATGCTTAGATAAGAATCAATTTATAAGAACCAAAAGATGATTTATTTTTAACTCTCTCCACTATGGTAGACGATAGAAGATTGAGTACCTTTTCATTCCCGCGGGTGCTGTGATGAGAGTCACCCTCCATCTCTCCACCTTCCCTCCAATGGCATTGTAGGAGGCAAATGCCACATGGTCTTCCACTCCACACCTCTCATCATAATCGGAGAAACCTCTGATGGAGCATAATCTAGGTGGTTTGGAGGAAGAAATCGATGATGTTCATCATACACCACTTTCTTTTGTGCATGTGCTTGTTTGGAAATAAGTGATGGACTACAAATTGGACATGCATTATATCCTGTAGTTGTGAGACCTACAAAATTGCCATGTAAGAACTGAAAGTTAATAGACATTATAATACATTACAGTTATAAATGAATCATTTATTTGTGCATGCTTAGATAAGAATTAATTTATGAGTATGACGTACTACCTGAGCACTCCGTATAGCCCGAAAAATCATGCATAGTCCACATCAAGATATCCTTGACCATTGTATTGCGGCATGTTTTTGGACGAGAAACATCATGCACCCTTATGCCTCTCCATAATTGCTCGAGCTCATCAATCAAGGGGTCAAGGTATGCATCCATGTTCTTTACCTTGTGCTTCCCGGGCATAAGAAGTGCAAGTATCACACATGACCCTTCTTGATGGACATCCACGGAGGAATATTGTGATTCACAACAACAATAGGCCATGTGGACCATGGTGTATACCTCAATCCAAATGGGTTCACCCCATCCATACCCATCTTTGAACTATGGCTATCTATCCTCAATGTGAGCCCAAGCTGGTGAGGGAATCCTCATCATGTCATCGGTTGAACAATGGTTCACATGTTATGTCATTAACTCGGCGATGGATTCACATCGGAACATAGGTTGAATGCGAGGTATAACAGGAAAGTGCCTCAATACCTTTTGGGGAATTTTTGCATCTTGTAAATCCTTCGTGTAATGATCCTCTCCACAAATTGGACATTATATGACATTGGCAAAGGTACCCTTGAATAGTACACAATCATTATGACATGCATGGATTCGAGTGTAATCCATATCAAGCTTGGAAAGGATTCTTCAAGCATCACTTCTTCTTGCGGGCATCAAATTGTTTGTTGGTTTTGGGAGCATCTTCTTTAATAACCGAAGTAGGCTATTCACACTATTATCGCTCCATATGTTGTTTGTGTAAGTTGAGGATTTCCAAGCATGCCTGCAAAGTTGAGTACTTTGCATCCTCCTACAATGGTGTGTAACACATTCTTTCTTTCATGTGTTTCAAAGTCAGGTGTCTCTTCGTCACCCTCGCTTAGAAAAAAGTGAGTGATCATCTCCTCCATGGCATCCTCTTCCTCTATCTCATGTGAAGGAAATCTTGGGTCTTCCAAATGTACTGAACATGCTCCACTTTCCAAGTGCTCCTTACAATGCTTGTATTCCTTCCTCTCAAGTTTCTCCCAATGATCGAATAATGAGGTATATTGTGTAGTACTTGTGCACGAATGTCCATGCCCTCCTCATCCTAATGAACCATATTTAAAAATGACACTCAACATTATATACGGCAAACCACGAGTTTACATTTCAAGGCATAAGTTTATATACTAACCGAGGAATTGGCTTGCAACATCAAGTTGGTTGGCATTGGTTCAAACGATCCCCATTTTCTAATATGCTCGAATGTCACTCGACGTTCACGTACACAAAAATTCTTGCACATGAACAAGGGATTCTTCTTCACAACCACTCTGGATCTCCAATTGGTTGGTGACCCATCACTATCCGAACTAGTAGAAGACATCTATACTAGGCACAAAAAATGTGCAGTTAATATAAATACATGCACTAAATTTAGTAGTGTCAATGGTATATGCATAGGCTTGCTCTCTAAAATTTACATAGTGTCACTATAAGCGCCGTTAAGCGTCATTTTTAGCGACGCTGACAAAATTAACTTTTTGAGCTTGCGACATCGCCGACGCCTATTTTTCTCTTCCAAAAAAATTTTCTCCACTCCTTTCCTTGAGTTCCTGCACCGACTCCTCACTTCAACCAAGCTAGCTTTCCTCACAAGCATTTTTACTCTTTATATTCTCCTTCCCCTTCCTCTTCATGAGACTCTTTCTCTTCATCTCCAAATGGTTATGGTGTAAGCTCTTGAAGGTATTTTTCTCTTATGTTTTATTCTAATGCATTTGTTTATGGTTCTTCTTCCCCTTCCCCTTCCCCTTGCTAATCCTCTTTCTTTTCCTATCCATCACTCTACAAGTGATGGTGTGACCTAATGATTAGGTTTGCTTCTATTATGTTTAACCCTTGGGTGTCGAAATTTAAGATTAGCTTAGCTTAAACTTAATGCATAAATTAAGCTTCATACATAGAGCTTAATTGCTCTATGCATAGAACTTAATCTATGCATAGAGCTTAGAGCATAGATTAAGCTCTATGCATAAAGCTTATTATCTTAATCTATACATTGAGCTCTATGCATAGAGCTTAATCTACACCTTCCCCAACGGCTACAACACGGAGATGTTGTAGGGAAGATTGTGAGAGCAAAATCTGGGCACACATTGCACCGTGGACACAGAAAATTGAGTTAGGATAAATCGCAAGCTTCATGGCTGATGTGCCCTTCTTTTAACCCCCACCCCTGTGATCGGCATTATATGGGTTGCGGGCTCTCCTACTGGTCTACCGGTGAGGGGAGGCCGATTACCATGTAGGGCGAGGAGGTCGGCCTCCACGTCAACTGTCTTGCTGAGACAGAAGCCCCATTGCCATGTCAATAGTCAGATGATTATCATGGCCTTGCATGGTGCGTCTCTCACTCTGCCTGTACACTGTCGCCCATAACAGGTTCTTACCAAAGCATGTGGCTAGAAAAAAGTGTCTTTTCATCATAACTGGGGTAAGGGTATCTATTACAAGATAAAGGAAGAGCCCTCACCCCTTTACGTGGGAAAAGGAGAGGGAGAATTTTTGAAAAGGAGAAAGGAGAAGAGAAGTCAAGTGTTTGGGGGTTTCTTTCCCACACGCCTAGATGCATTGGAGCTCACAATTAGTTGTCGCCATCAAACCATTTACTTATTGAGTTTCTTATATATATATATATATATATATATAATCCATTAGAAAGTAAATGTATGTATGTATGTATGTATGTATATGTATATACATATGTGTGTGTGTGTGTGTGTGTGTTTCGATGTGTGTATGATATATCTATCTATATATTTAAAAGTGACCACAGCTTATCACCCATCTCTGCACATTGAAATTTAATCAAAATTAATTAAATTATGTTGATATTTGTATTTATATTTTTAAATACACATGTCTATGTATAGGTATAAGTATATGTGTCTATATGTAAGCAATTTAGTATTCAACATTATATATCTTAGCAAAACATCTTTACTTACATGGTAGTCGCATCCCCTTGCATATTCCCATTCTTCTCTTGTAATCTCCTCTCCCATCCTTTCGGCTATTCTTCTCTTGTAATCTCCTCTCCCATCCTTTCGGCTTGCTCGGGGGCATCTCTCAGCCATTCAATATTGCAATCCTTTGGTAGAGCCTATAGGTTGGGTGGGTATGCCATGTGCCTTTGTGTTGAACTCTTAAATGCTCTTCTCTCCTCTGTCCTTATCTTTTTTGCATATTTCTCAATCCACTTTTCCATTCAAGAAGTGTTAAGAAGACAAAATGTAATGACCTTTTTGTGCATGGACTCATCCATCTTTTGAATGCGTCCTTTTTCATGTGGCACATGTGACACCATTCGTTCATCCTCATCGTTATGCATGAATCTAGGCATAGATGGATCGATTTGGTTCAAATATTCAGAGATGTATACGAGGGATTCTTGCACCAACCATCCCTCTGCCATGCTTCCTTCTAGCCTTGCCCTTTGCTTCACAAATCCCTTCAAGGTTTTCATGAAGCGTTCAAGAAAAAACATCCACCGGCTATGAACAACACCACATATAGCCACCTCATCCACCAAATTTACTAGGAGGTGCAATTAAGTTGTGAGTATGCTTCTTGGAAAGCTTTCTTCAATCATATATACCTCCTCAATTAACTCAGCTCGAGCCTTCTCACAATGGAATCTGGATGAATCTCCTTTGACACTATCCACCTATTCAACAAAGGAATAAATGATAAATTAAAGAATAATAGATAATTTCAAAGCTATATGTTATGCCAAATGCACAAATCTATAGTTTTGATTGGAACTCACCTCGCCAATCCACCTAATTTATAGATGACATTCCGAGCCTTCTCTTCTCCGCACCCACCAATCGATTTGGAAGTATGAACAATGCAATCAATTTTTGAAAACAATAAAAGATCAATATAGAGTCTACACAACATAAACCGAGGAGTGCCCAAAAATAAATACAGCTATGTACGTACTTGCATCATCTCATGCCAACCATGTGATTTGAGACCATACAATTAATGCTCACCCTTATTTTTTGTTATTTTGTAAATGCACCCTTTCATGAGTGCATTACATCGGTTGGTGTAGGAAAAGATGAAATTTGATTCTTGACTTTTTTTTCCTCTTGCCTCGTCAACTTCCATGGCACTTTTGGTAAAATCACCTTGTCATTGACTACCCTTGGATAGCTATGCATTTTCCATGTGTATGATATCCTTTAAGTCATCTCTTATTGCATGGGTGTCTTTTTTATCAATTAGATGGTCCCAGATCATTGATGCCACATTCTTAAAAAATGTGCATTGGATCCAAAAGATGATTTATTTTTAACTCTGTTTAATATGGTAGACGATAGAAGATTGAGTACCTTTTCATGCCCGCGGGACTGTGATGAGAGTCACCCTCCATCTCTCGTCCCACTCTCCATCTCTCCACCTTCCCTCCAATGGCATTGTAGGAGGCGAATGCCACATGGTCTTCCACTCCACACCTCTCATCACACAATCGGAGAAACCTTTGATGGAGCATAATTTAGGTGGTTTGGAGGAAGAAATCGATGATGTTCATCATACGCCACTTTCTTTTGTGCATGTGCTTGTTGGAAACAAGTGATGGACTACAAATTGGACATGCATTATATCCTGCAGTTGTGAGACCTACGAAATTGCCATGTAAGAATTGAAAGTTAGTAATTATAATACATTACAGTTATAAATGAATGGTTTGTGCATGCTTAGATAAGAATCAATTTATAAGAACCAAAAGATGATTTATTTTTAACTCTCTCCACTATGGTAGACGATAGAAGATTGAGTACCTTTTCATTCCCGCGGGTGCTGTGATGAGAGTCACCCTCCATCTCTCCACCTTCCCTCCAATGGCATTGTAGGAGGCAAATGCCACATGGTCTTCCACTCCACACCTCTCATCATAATCGGAGAAACCTCTGATGGAGCATAATCTAGGTGGTTTGGAGGAAGAAATCGATGATGTTCATCATACACCACTTTCTTTTGTGCATGTGCTTGTTTGGAAATAAGTGATGGACTACAAATTGGACATGCATTATATCCTGTAGTTGTGAGACCTACAAAATTGCCATGTAAGAACTGAAAGTTAATAGACATTATAATACATTACAGTTATAAATGAATCATTTATTTGTGCATGCTTAGATAAGAATTAATTTATGAGTATGACGTACTACCTGAGCACTCCGTATAGCCCGAAAAATCATGCATAGTCCACATCAAGATATCCTTGACCATTGTATTGCGGCATGTTTTTGGACGAGAAACATCATGCACCCTTATGCCTCTCCATAATTGCTCGAGCTCATCAATCAAGGGGTCAAGGTATGCATCCATGTTCTTTACCTTGTGCTTCCCGGGCATAAGAAGTGCAAGTATCACACATGACCCTTCTTGATGGACATCCACGGAGGAATATTGTGATTCACAACAACAATAGGCCATGTGGACCATGGTGTATACCTCAATCCAAATGGGTTCACCCCATCCATACCCATCTTTGAACTATGGCTATCTATCCTCAATGTGAGCCCAAGCTGGTGAGGGAATCCTCATCATGTCATCGGTTGAACAATGGTTCACATGTTATGTCATTAACTCGGCGATGGATTCACATCGGAACATAGGTTGAATGCGAGGTATAACAGGAAAGTGCCTCAATACCTTTTGGGGAATTTTTGCATCTTGTAAATCCTTCGTGTAATGATCCTCTCCACAAATTGGACATTATATGACATTGGCAAAGGTACCCTTGAATAGTACACAATCATTATGACATGCATGGATTCGAGTGTAATCCATATCAAGCTTGGAAAGGATTCTTCAAGCATCACTTCTTCTTGCGGGCATCAAATTGTTTGTTGGTTTTGGGAGCATCTTCTTTAATAACCGAAGTAGGCTATTCACACTATTATCGCTCCATATGTTGTTTGTGTAAGTTGAGGATTTCCAAGCATGCCTGCAAAGTTGAGTACTTTGCATCCTCCTACAATGGTGTGTAACACATTCTTTCTTTCATGTGTTTCAAAGTCAGGTGTCTCTTCGTCACCCTCGCTTAGAAAAAAGTGAGTGATCATCTCCTCCATGGCATCCTTTTCCTCTATCTCATGTGAAGGAAATCTTGGGTCTTCCAAATGTACTGAACATGCTCCACTTTCCAAGTGCTCCTTACAATGCTTGTATTCCTTCCTCTCAAGTTTCTCCCAATGATCGAATAATGAGGTATATTGTGTAGTACTTGTGCACGAATGTCCATGCCCTCCTCATCCTAATGAACCATATTTAAAAATGACACTCAACATTATATACGGCAAACCACGAGTTTACATTTCAAGGCATAAGTTTATATACTAACCGAGGAATTGGCTTGCAACATCAAGTTGGTTGGCATTGGTTCAAACGATCCCCATTTTCTAATATGCTCGAATGTCACTCGACGTTCACGTACACAAAAATTCTTGCACATGAACAAGGGATTCTTCTTCACAACCACTCTGGATCTCCAATTGGTTGGTGACCCATCACTATCCGAACTAGTAGAAGACATCTATACTAGGCACAAAAAATGTGCAGTTAATATAAATACATGCACTAAATTTAGTAGTGTCAATGGTATATGCATAGGCTTGCTCTCTAAAATTTACATAGTGTCACTATAAGCGCCGTTAAGCGTCATTTTTAGCGACGCTGACAAAATTAACTTTTTGAGCTTGCGACATCGCCGACGCCTATTTTTCTCTTCCAAAAAAATTTTCTCCACTCCTTTCCTTGAGTTCCTGCACCGACTCCTCACTTCAACCAAGCTAGCTTTCCTCACAAGCATTTTTACTCTTTATATTCTCCTTCCCCTTCCTCTTCATGAGACTCTTTCTCTTCATCTCCAAATGGTTATGGTGTAAGCTCTTGAAGGTATTTTTCTCTTATGTTTTATTCTAATGCATTTGTTTATGGTTCTTCTTCCCCTTCCCCTTCCCCTTGCTAATCCTCTTTCTTTTCCTATCCATCACTCTACAAGTGATGGTGTGACCTAATGATTAGGTTTGCTTCTATTATGTTTAACCCTTGGGTGTCGAAATTTAAGATTAGCTTAGCTTAAACTTAATGCATAAATTAAGCTTCATACATAGAGCTTAATTGCTCTATGCATAGAACTTAATCTATGCATAGAGCTTAGAGCATAGATTAAGCTCTATGCATAAAGCTTATTATCTTAATCTATACATTGAGCTCTATGCATAGAGCTTAATCTACACCTTCCCCAACGGCTACAACACGGAGATGTTGTAGGGAAGATTGTGAGAGCAAAATCTGGGCACACATTGCACCGTGGACACAGAAAATTGAGTTAGGATAAATCGCAAGCTTCATGGCTGATGTGCCCTTCTTTTAACCCCCACCCCTGTGATCGGCATTATATGGGTTGCGGGCTCTCCTACTGGTCTACCGGTGAGGGGAGGCCGATTACCATGTAGGGCGAGGAGGTCGGCCTCCACGTCAACTGTCTTGCTGAGACAGAAGCCCCATTGCCATGTCAATAGTCAGATGATTATCATGGCCTTGCATGGTGCGTCTCTCACTCTGCCTGTACACTGTCGCCCATAACAGGTTCTTACCAAAGCATGTGGCTAGAAAAAAGTGTCTTTTCATCATAACTGGGGTAAGGGTATCTATTACAAGATAAAGGAAGAGCCCTCACCCCTTTACGTGGAGAAAGGAGGGAGAATTTTTGAAAAGGAGAAAGGAGAAGAGAAGTCAAGTGTTTGGGGGTTTCTTTCCCACACGCCTAGATGCATTGGAGCTCACAATTAGCTGTCACCATCAAACCATTTACTTATTGAGTTTCTTATATATATATATTAAATCCATTAGAAAGTAAATGTATGTATGTATGTATGTATATGTATATACATGTGTGTGTGTGTGTGTGTGTGTGTGTTTCGATGTGTGTATGATATATCTATCTATATATTTAAAAGTGACCACAGCTTATCACCCATCTCTGCACATTAAAATTTAATCAAAATTAATTAAATTATGTTGATATTTGTATTTATATTTTTAAATACACGTGTCTATGTATAGGTATAAGTATATGTGTCTATATGTAAGCAATTTAGTATTCAACATTATATATCTTAGCAAAACATCTTTACTTACATGGTAGTCGCATCCCCTTGCATATTCCCATTCTTCTCTTGTAATCTCCTCTCCCATCCTTTCGGCTATTCTTCTCTTGTAATCTCCTCTCCCATCCTTTCGGCTTGCTCGGGGGCATCTCTCAGCCATTCAATATTGCAATCCTTTGGTAGAGCCTGTAGGTTGGGTGGGTATGCCATGTGCCTTTGTGTTGAACTCTTAAATGCTCTTCTCTCCTCTGTCCTTATCTTTTTTGCATATTTCTCAATCCACTTTTCCATTAAAGAAGTGTTAAGAAGACAAAATGTAATGACCTTTTTGTGCATGGACTCATCCATCTTTTGAATGCGTCCTTTTTCATGTGGCACATGTGACACCATTCGTTCATCCTCATCGTTATGCATGAATCTAGGCATAGATGGATCGATTTGTTTCAAATATTCAGAGATGTATACGAGGGATTCTTGCACCAACCATCCCTCTGCCATGCTTCCTTCTAGCCTTGCCCTTTGCTTCACAAATCCCTTCAAGGTTTTCATGAAGCGTTCAAGAAAAAACATCCACCGGCTATGAACAACACCACATATAGCCACCTCATCCACCAAATTTACTAGGAGGTGCAATTAAGTTGTGAGTATGCTTCTTGGAAAGCTTTCTTCAATCATATATACCTCCTCAATTAACTCAGCTCGAGCCTTCTCACAATGGAATCTGGATGAATCTCCTTTGACACTATCCACCTATTCAACAAAGGAATAAATGATAAATTAAAGAATAATAGATAATTTCAAAGCTATATGTTATGCCAAATGCACAAATCTATAGTTTTGATTGGAACTCACCTCGCCAATCCACCTAATTTATAGATGACATTCCGAGCCTTCTCTTCTCCGCACCCACCAATCGATTTGGAAGTATGAACAATGCAATCAATTTTTGAAAACAATAAAAGATCAATATAGAGTCTACACAACATAAACCGAGGAGTGCCCAAAAATAAATACAGCTATGTACGTACTTGCATCATCTCATGCCAACCATGTGATTTGAGACCATACAATTAATGCTCACCCTTATTTTTTGTTATTTTGTAAATGCACCCTTTCATGAGTGCATTACATCGGTTGGTGTACGAAAAGATGAAATTTGATTCTTGACTTTTTTTTCCTCTTGCCTCGTCAACTTCCATGGCACTTTTGGTAAAATCACCTTGTCATTGACTACCCTTGGATAGCTATGCATTTTCCATGTGTATGATATCCTTTAAGTCATCTCTTATTGCATGGGTGTCTTTTTTATCAATCAGATGGTCCCAGATCATTGATGCCACATTCTTAAAAAAATGTGCATTGGATCCAAAAGATGATTTATTTTTAACTCTGTTTAATATGGTAGACGATAGAAGATTGAGTACCTTTTCATGCCCGCGGGACTGTGATGAGAGTCACCCTCCATCTCTCGTCCCACTCTCCATCTCTCCACCTTCCCTCCAATGGCATTGTAGGAGGCGAATGCCACATGGTCTTCCACTCCACACCTCTCATCACACAATCGGAGAAACCTCTGATGGAGCATAATTTAGGTGGTTTGGAGGAAGAAATCGATGATGTTCATCATACGCCACTTTCTTTTGTGCATGTGCTTGTTGGAAACAAGTGATGGACTACAAATTGGACATGCATTATATCCTGCAGTTGTGAGACCTACGAAATTGCCATGTAAGAATTGAAAGTTAGTAATTATAATACATTACAGTTATAAATGAATGGTTTGTGCATGCTTAGATAAGAATCAATTTATAAGAACCAAAAGATGATTTATTTTTAACTCTCTCCACTATGGTAGACGATAGAAGATTGAGTACCTTTTCATTCCCGCGGGTGCTGTGATGAGAGTCACCCTCCATCTCTCCACCTTCCCTCCAATGGCATTGTAGGAGGCAAATGCCACATGGTCTTCCACTCCACACCTCTCATCATAATCGGAGAAACCTCTGATGGAGCATAATCTAGGTGGTTTGGAGGAAGAAATCGATGATGTTCATCATACACCACTTTCTTTTGTGCATGTGCTTGTTTGGAAATAAGTGATGGACTACAAATTGGACATGCATTATATCCTGTAGTTGTGAGACCTACAAAATTGCCATGTAAGAACTGAAAGTTAATAGACATTATAATACATTACAGTTATAAATGAATCATTTATTTGTGCATGCTTAGATAAGAATTAATTTATGAGTATGACGTACTACCTGAGCACTCCGTATAGCCCGAAAAATCATGCATAGTCCACATCAAGATATCCTTGACCATTGTATTGCGGCATGTTTTTGGACGAGAAACATCATGCACCCTTATGCCTCTCCATAATTGCTCGAGCTCATCAATCAAGGGCTCAAGGTATACATCCATGTTCTTTACCTTGTGCTTCGCGGGCATAAGAAGTGCAAGTATCACACATGACCCTTCTTGATGGACATCCACGGAGGAATATTGTGATTCACAACAACAATAGGCCATGTGGACCATGGTGTATACCTCAATCCAAACGGGTTCACCCCATCCATACCCATCTTTGAACTATGGCTATCTATCCTCAATGTGAGCCCAAGCTGGTGAGGGAATCCTCATCATGTCATCGGTTGAACAATGGTTCACATGTTATGTCATTAACTCGGCGATGGATTCACATCGGAACATAGGTTGAATGCGAGGTATAACAAGAAAGTGCCTCAATACCTTTTGGGGAATTTTTGCATCTTGTAAATCCTTCCTGTAATGATCCTCTCCACAAATTGGACATTATATGACATTGGCAAAGGTACCCCTAAATAGTACACAATCATTATGACATGCATGGATTCGAGTGTAATCCATATCAAGCTTAGAAAGGATTCTTCAAGCATCACTTCTTCTTGCGGGCATCAAATTGTTTGTTGGTTTTGGGAGCATCTTCTTTAATAACCGAAGTAGGCTATTCACACTATTATCGCTCCATATGTTGTTTGTGTAAGTTGAGGATTTCCAAGCATGCCTGCAAAGTTGAGTACTTTGCATCCTCCTACAATGGTGTGTAACACATTCTTTCTTTCATGTGTTTCAAAGTCAGGTGTCTCTTCGTCACCCTCGCTTTGAAAAAAGTGAGTGATCATCTCCTCCATGGCATCCTCTTCCTCTATCTCATGTGAAGGAAATCCTGGGTCTTCCAAATGTACTGAACATGCTCCACTTTCCAAGTGCTCCTTACAATGCTTGTATTCCTTCCTCTCAAGTTTCTCCCAATGATCGAATAATGAGGTATATTGTGTAGTACTTGTGCACGAATGTCCATGCCCTCCTCATCCTAATGAGCCATATTTAAAAATGACACTCAACATTATATACGGCAAACCACGAGTTTACATTTCAAGGCATAAGTTTATATACTAACCGAGGAATTGGCTTGCAACATCAAGTTGGTTGGCATTGGTTCAAACGATCCCCATTTTCTAATATGCTCGAATGTCACTCGACGTTCACGTACACAAAAATTCTTGCACATGAACAAGGGATTCTTCTTCACAACTACTTTGGACCTCCAATTGGTTGGTGACCCATCACTATCCGAACTAGTAGAAGACATCTATACTAGGCACAAAAAATGTGCAGTTAATATAAATACATGCACTAAATTTAGTAGTGTCAATGGTATATGCATAGGCTTGCTCTCTAAAATTTACACAGTGTCACTATAAGCGCCGTTAAGCGTCATTTTTAGCGACGCTGACAAAATTAACTTTTTGAGCTTGCGACATCGCCGACGCCTATTTTTCTCTCCCACAAAAAATTTTCTCCACTCCTTTCCTTGAGTTCCTGCACCGACTCCTCACTTCAACCAAGCTAGCTTTCCTCACAAGCATTTTTACTCTTTATATTCTCCTTCCCCTTCCTCTTCATGAGACTCTTTCTCTTCATCTCCAAATGGTTATGGTGTAAGCTCTTGAAGGTATTTTTCTCTTATGTTTTATTCTAATGCATTTGTTTATGGTTCTTCTTCCCCTTCCCCTTCCCCTTCCCCTTCCCCTTGCTAATCCTCTTTCTTTTCCTATCCATCACTCTACAAGTGATGGTGTGACCTAATGATTAGGTTTGCTTCTATTATGTTTAACCCTTGGGTGTCGAAATTTCAGATTAGCTTAGCTTAAACTTAATGCATAAATTAAGCTTTATACATAGAGCTTAATTGCTCTATGCATAGAACTTAATCTATGCATAGAGCTTAGAGCATAGATTAAGCTCTATGCATAAAGCTTATTATCTTAATCTATACATTGAGCTCTATGCATAGAGCTTAATCTACACCTTCCCCAACGGCTACAACAGGGAGATGCTATAGGGAAGATTGTGAGAGCAAAATCTGGGCACACATTGCACCGTGGAGACAGAAAATTGAGTTAGGATAAATCGCAAGCTTCATGGCTGATGTGCCCTTCTTTTAACCCCCACCCCTGTGATCGGCATTATATGGGTTACGGGCTCTCCTACTGGTCTACCGGTGAGGGGAGGCCGCCGATTACCATGTAGGGCGAGGAGGCCGGCCTCCACGTCAACTGTCTTGCTGAGACAGAAGCCCCATTGCCATGTCAATAGTCAGATGATTATCATGGCCTTGCATGGTGCGTCTCTCACTCTGCCTGTACACTGTCGCCCATAACAGGTCCTTACCAAAGCATGTGGCTGGAAAAAAGTGTCTTTTCATCATAACTGGGGTAAGGGTATCTATTACAAGATAAAGGAAGAGCCCTCACCCCTTTACGTGGGAAAAGGAGAGGGAGAATTTTTGAAAAGGAGAAAGGAGAAGAGAAGTCAAGTGTTTGGGGGTTTCTTTCCCACACGCCTAGATGCATTGGAGCTCACAATTAGTTGTCGCCATCAAACCATTCACTTATTGAGTTTCTTATATATATATATATATATATATATATATATATATATATATAATCCATTAGAAAGTAAATGTATGTATGTATGTATGTATGTATATGTATATACATGTGTGTGTGTGTGTGTGTGTTTCGATGTGTGTATGATATATCTATCTATATATTTAAAAGTGACCACAGCTTATCACCCATCTCTGCACATTGAAATTTAATCAAAATTAATTAAATTATGTTGATATTTGTATTTATATTTTTAAATACACGTGTCTATGTATAGGTATAAGTATATGTGTCTATATGTAAGCAATTTAGTATTCAACATTATATATCTTAGCAAAACATCTTTACTTACATGGTAGTCGCATCCCCTTGCATATTCCCATTCTTCTCTTGTAATCTCCTCTCCCATCCTTTCGGCTATTCTTCTCTTGTAATCTCCTCTCCCATCCTTTCGGCTTGCTCGGGGGCATCTCTCAGCCATTCAATATTGCAATCCTTTGGTAGAGCCTGTAGGTTGGGTGGGTATGCCATGTGCCTTTGTGTTGAACTCTTAAATGCTCTTCTCTCCTCTGTCCTTATCTTTTTTGCATATTTCTCAATCCACTTTTCCATTCAAGAAGTGTTAAGAAGACAAAATGTAATGACCTTTTTGTGCATGGACTCATCCATCTTTTGAATGCGTCCTTTTTCATGTGGCACATGTGACACCATTCGTTCATCCTCATCGTTATGCATGAATCTAGGCATAGATGGATCGATTTGGTTCAAATATTCAGAGATGTATACGAGGGATTCTTGCACCAACCATCCCTCTGCCATGCTTCCTTCTAGCCTTGCCCTTTGCTTCACAAATCCCTTCAAGGTTTTCATGAAGCGTTCAAGAAAAAACATCCACCGGCTATGAACAACACCACATATAGCCACCTCATCCACCAAATTTACTAGGAGGTGCAATTAAGTTGTGAGTATGCTTCTTGGAAAGCTTTCTTCAATCATATATACCTCCTCAATTAACTCAGCTCGAGCCTTCTCACAATGGAATCTGGATGAATCTCCTTTGACACTATCCACCTATTCAACAAAGGAATAAATGATAAATTAAAGAATAATAGATAATTTCAAAGCTATATGTTATGCCAAATGCACAAATCTATAGTTTTGATTGGAACTCACCTCGCCAATCCACCTAATTTATAGATGACATTCCGAGCCTTCTCTTCTCCGCACCCACCAATCGATTTGGAAGTATGAACAATGCAATCAATTTTTGAAAACAATAAAAGATCAATATAGAGTCTACACAACATAAACCGAGGAGTGCCCAAAAATAAATACAGCTATGTACGTACTTGCATCATCTCATGCCAACCATGTGATTTGAGACCATACAATTAATGCTCACCCTTATTTTTTGTTATTTTGTAAATGCACCCTTTCATGAGTGCATTACATCGGTTGGTGTACGAAAAGATGAAATTTGATTCTTGACTTTTTTTTCCTCTTGCCTCGTCAACTTCCATGGCACTTTTGGTAAAATCACCTTGTCATTGACTACCCTTGGATAGCTATGCATTTTCCATGTGTATGATATCCTTTAAGTCA
Organism: Cibotium barometz; assembly: GCF_041138505.1. NCBI lineage: Eukaryota > Viridiplantae > Streptophyta > Polypodiopsida > Cyatheales > Cibotiaceae > Cibotium > Cibotium barometz. Next base: position 3,721,290 of record NC_141063.1, read on the forward strand.
TCTCTTATTGCATGGGTGTCTTTTTTATCAATTAGATGGTCCCAGATCATTGATGCCACATTCTTAAAAAATGTGCATTGGATCCAAAAGATGATTTATTTTTAACTCTGTTTAATATGGTAGACGATAGAAGATTGAGTACCTTTTCATGCCCGCGGGATTGTGATGAGAGTCACCCTCCATCTCTCGTCCCACTCTCCATCTCTCCACCTTCCCTCCAATGGCATTGTAGGAGGCGAATGCCACATGGTCTTCCACTCCACACCTCTCATCACACAATCGGAGAAACCTTTGATGGAGCATAATTTAGGTGGTTTGGAGGAAGAAATCGATGATGTTCATCATACGCCACTTTCTTTTGTGCATGTGCTTGTTGGAAACAAGTGATGGACTACAAATTGGACATGCATTATATCCTGCAGTTGTGAGACCTACGAAATTGCCATGTAAGAATTGAAAGTTAGTAATTATAATACATTACAGTTATAAATGAATGGTTTGTGCATGCTTAGATAAGAATCAATTTATAAGAACCAAAAGATGATTTATTTTTAACTCTCTCCACTATGGTAGACGATAGAAGATTGAGTACCTTTTCATTCCCGCGGGTGCTGTGATGAGAGTCACCCTCCATCTCTCCACCTTCCCTCCAATGGCATTGTAGGAGGCAAATGCCACATGGTCTTCCACTCCACACCTCTCATCATAATCGGAGAAACCTCTGATGGAGCATAATCTAGGTGGTTTGGAGGAAGAAATCGATGATGTTCATCATACACCACTTTCTTTTGTGCATGTGCTTGTTTGGAAATAAGTGATGGACTACAAATTGGACATGCATTATATCCTGTAGTTGTGAGACCTACAAAATTGCCATGTAAGAACTGAAAGTTAATAGACATTATAATACATTACAGTTATAAATGAATCATTTATTTGTGCATGCTTAGATAAGAATTAATTTATGAGTATGACGTACTACCTGAGCACTCCGTATAGCCCGAAAAATCATGCATAGTCCACATCAAGATATCCTTGACCATTGTATTGCGGCATGTTTTTGGACGAGAAACATCATGCACCCTTATGCCTCTCCATAATTGCTCGAGCTCATCAATCAAGGGGTCAAGGTATGCATCCATGTTCTTTACCTTGTGCTTCCCGGGCATAAGAAGTGCAAGTATCACACATGACCCTTCTTGATGGACATCCACGGAGGAATATTGTGATTCACAACAACAATAGGCCATGTGGACCATGGTGTATACCTCAATCCAAATGGGTTCACCCCATCCATACCCATCTTTGAACTATGGCTATCTATCCTCAATGTGAGCCCAAGCTGGTGAGGGAATCCTCATCATGTCATCGGTTGAACAATGGTTCACATGTTATGTCATTAACTCGGCGATGGATTCACATCGGAACATAGGTTGAATGCGAGGTATAACAGGAAAGTGCCTCAATACCTTTTGGGGAATTTTTGCATCTTGTAAATCCTTCCTGTAATGATCCTCTCCACAAATTGGACATTATATGACATTGGCAAAGGTACCCTTGAATAGTACACAATCATTATGACATGCATGGATTCGAGTGTAATCCATATCAAGCTTCGAAAGGATTCTTCAAGCATCACTTCTTCTTGCGGGCATCAAATTGTTTGTTGGTTTTGGGAGCATCTTCTTTAATAACCGAAGTAGGCTATTCACACTATTATCGCTCCATATGTTGTTTGTGTAAGTTGAGGATTTCCAAGCATGCCTGCAAAGTTGAGTACTTTGCATCCTCCTACAATGGTGTGTAACACATTCTTTCTTTCATGTGTTTCAAAGTCAGGTGTCTCTTCGTCACCCTCGCTTAGAAAAAAGTGAGTGATCATCTCCTCCATGGCATCCTCTTCCTCTATCTCATGTGAAGGAAATCCTGGGTCTTCCAAATGTACTGAACATGCTCCACTTTCCAAGTGCTCCTTACAATGCTTGTATTCCTTCCTCTCAAGTTTCTCCCAATGATCGGATAATGAGGTATATTGTGTAGTACTTGTGCACGAATGTCCATGCCCTCCTCATCCTAATGAACCATATTTAAAAATGACACTCAACATTATATACGGCAAACCACGAGTTTACATTTCAAGGCATAAGTTTATATACTAACCGAGGAATTGGCTTGCAACATCAAGTTGGTTGGCATTGGTTCAAACGATCCCCATTTTCTAATATGCTCGAATGTCACTCGACGTTCACGTACACAAAAATTCTTGCACATGAACAAGGGATTCTTCTTCACAACCACTCTAGATCTCCAATTGGTTGGTGACCCATCACTATCCGAACTAGTAGAAGACATCTATACTAGGCACAAAAAATGTGCAGTTAATATAAATACATGCACTAAATTTAGTAGTGTCAATGGTATATGCATAGGCTTGCTCTCTAAAATTTACATAGTGTCACTATAACCGCCGTTAAGCGTCATTTTTAGCGACGCTGACAAAATTAACTTTTTGAGCTTGCGACATCGCCGACGCCTATTTTTCTCTTCCAAAAAAATTTTCTCCACTCCTTTCCTTGAGTTCCTGCACCGACTCCTCACTTCAACCAAGCTAGCTTTCCTCACAAGCATTTTTACTCTTTATATTCTCCTTCCCCTTCCTCTTCATGAGACTCTTTCTCTTCATCTCCAAATGGTTATGGTGTAAGCTCTTGAAGGTATTTTTCTCTTATGTTTTATTCTAATGCATTTGTTTATGGTTCTTCTTCCCCTTCCCCTTCCCCTTGCTAATCCTCTTTCTTTTCCTATCCATCACTCTACAAGTGATGGTGTGACCTAATGATTAGGTTTGCTTCTATTATGTTTAACCCTTGGGTGTCAAAATTTAAGATTAGCTTAGCTTAAACTTAATGCATAAATTAAGCTTCATACATAGAGCTTAATTGCTCTATGCATAGAACTTAATCTATGCATAGAGCTTAGAGCATAGATTAAGCTCTATGCATAAAGCTTATTATCTTAATCTATATATTGAGCTCTATGCATAGAGTTTAATCTACACCTTCCCCAACGGCTACAACACGGAGATGTTGTAGGGAAGATTGTGAGAGTAAAATCTGGGCACACATTGCACCGTGGACACAGAAAATTGAGTTAGGATAAATCGCAAGCTTCATGGCTGATGTGCCCTTCTTTTAACCCCCACCCCTGTGATCGGCATTATATGGGTTGCGGGCTCTCCTACTGGTCTACCGGTGAGGGGAGGCCGATTACCATGTAGGGCGAGGAGGTCGGCCTCCACGTCAACTGTCTTGCTGAGACAGAAGCCCCATTGCCATGTCAATAGTCAGATGATTATCATGGCCTTGCATGGTGCGTCTCTCACTCTGCCTGCACACTGTCGCCCATAATAGGTTCTTACCAAAGCATGTGGCTAGAAAAAAGTGTCTTTTCATCATAACTGGGGTAAGGGTATCTATTACAAGATAAAGGAAGAGCCCTCAACCCTTTACGTGGAGAAAGGAGGGAGAATTTTTGAAAAGGAGAAAGGAGAAGAGAAGTCAAGTGTTTGGGGGTTTCTTTCCCACACGCCTAGATGCATTGGAGCTCACAATTAGTTGTCACCATCAAACCATTTACTTATTGAGTTTCTTATATATATATATTAAATCCATTAGAAAGTAAATGTATGTATGTATGTATGTATATGTATATACATGTGTGTGTGTGTGTGTGTGTGTGTGTGTGTGTGTGTTTCGATGTGTGTATGATATATCTATCTATATATTTAAAAGTGACCACAGCTTATCACCCATCTCTGCACATTAAAATTTAATCAAAATTAATTAAATTATGTTGATATTTGTATTTATATTTTTAAATACACGTGTCTATGTATAGGTATAAGTATATGTGTCTATATGTAAGCAATTTAGTATTCAACATTATATATCTTAGCAAAACATCTTTACTTACATGGTAGTCGCATCCCCTTGCATATTCCCATTCTTCTCTTGTAATCTCCTCTCCCATCCTTTCGGCTATTCTTCTCTTGTAATCTCCTCTCCCATCCTTTCGGCTTGCTCGGGGGCATCTCTCAGCCATTCAATATTGCAATCCTTTGGTAGAGCCTGTAGGTTGGGTGGGTATGCCATGTGCCTTTGTGTTGAACTCTTAAATGCTCTTCTCTCCTCTGTCCTTATCTTTTTTGCATATTTCTCAATCCACTTTTCCATTAAAGAAGTGTTAAGAAGACAAAATGTAATGACCTTTTTGTGCATGGACTCATCCATCTTTTGAATGCGTCCTTTTTCATGTGGCACATGTGACACCATTCGTTCATCCTCATCGTTATGCATGAATCTAGGCATAGATGGATCGATTTGTTTCAAATATTCAGAGATGTATACGAGGGATTCTTGCACCAACCATCCCTCTGCCATGCTTCCTTCTAGCCTTGCCCTTTGCTTCACAAATCCCTTCAAGGTTTTCATGAAGCGTTCAAGAAAAAACATCCACCGGCTATGAACAACACCACATATAGCCACCTCATCCACCAAATTTACTAGGAGGTGCAATTAAGTTGTGAGTATGCTTCTTGGAAAGCTTTCTTCAATCATATATACCTCCTCAATTAACTCAGCTCGAGCCTTCTCACAATGGAATCTGGATGAATCTCCTTTGACACTATCCACCTATTCAACAAAGGAATAAATGATAAATTAAAGAATAATAGATAATTTCAAAGCTATATGTTATGCCAAATGCACAAATCTATAGTTTTGATTGGAACTCACCTCGCCAATCCACCTAATTTATAGATGACATTCCGAGCCTTCTCTTCTCCGCACCCACCAATCGATTTGGAAGTATGAACAATGCAATCAATTTTTGAAAACAATAAAAGATCAATATAGAGTCTACACAACATAAACCGAGGAGTGCCCAAAAATAAATACAGCTATGTACGTACTTGCATCATCTCATGCCAACCATGTGATTTGAGACCATACAATTAATGCTCACCCTTATTTTTTGTTATTTTGTAAATGCACCCTTTCATGAGTGCATTACATCGGTTGGTGTACAAAAAGATGAAATTTGATTCTTGACTTTTTTTTCCTCTTGCCTCGTCAACTTCCATGGCACTTTTGGTAAAATCACCTTGTCATTGACTACCCTTGGATAGCTATGCATTTTCCATGTGTATGATATCCTTTAAGTCATCTCTTATTGCATGGGTGTCTTTTTTATCAATTAGATGGTCCCAGATCATTGATGCCACATTCTTAAAAAAATGTGCATTGGATCCAAAAGATGATTTATTTTTAACTCTGTTTAATATGGTAGACGATAGAAGATTGAGTACCTTTTCATGCCCGCGGGACTGTGATGAGAGTCACCCTCCATCTCTCGTCCCACTCTCCATCTCTCCACCTTCCCTCCAATGGCATTGTAGGAGGCGAATGCCACATGGTCTTCCACTCCACACCTCTCATCACACAATCGGAGAAACCTCTGATGGAGCATAATTTAGGTGGTTTGGAGGAAGAAATCGATGATGTTCATCATACGCCACTTTCTTTTGTGCATGTGCTTGTTGGAAACAAGTGATGGACTACAAATTGGACATGCATTATATCCTGCAGTTGTGAGACCTACGAAATTGCCATGTAAGAATTGAAAGTTAGTAATTATAATACATTACAGTTATAAATGAATGGTTTGTGCATGCTTAGATAAGAATCAATTTATAAGAACCAAAAGATGATTTATTTTTAACTCTCTCCACTATGGTAGACGATAGAAGATTGAGTACCTTTTCATTCCCGCGGGTGCTGTGATGAGAGTCACCCTCCATCTCTCCACCTTCCCTCCAATGGCATTGTAGGAGGCAAATGCCACATGGTCTTCCACTCCACACCTCTCATCATAATCGGAGAAACCTCTGATGGAGCATAATCTAGGTGGTTTGGAGGAAGAAATCGATGATGTTCATCATAACACCACTTTCTTTTGTGCATGTGCTTGTTTGGAAATAAGTGATGGACTACAAATTGGACATGCACTATATCCTGTAGTTGTGAGACCTACAAAATTGCCATGTAAGAACTGAAAGTTAATAGACATTATAATACATTACAGTTATAAATGAATCATTTATTTGTGCATGCTTAGATAAGAATTAATTTATGAGTATGACGTACTACCTGAGCACTCCGTATAGCCCGAAAAATCATGCATAGTCCACATCAAGATATCCTTGACCATTGTATTGCGGCATGTTTTTGGACGAGAAACATCATGCACCCTTATGCCTCTCCATAATTGCTCGAGCTCATCAATCAAGGGCTCAAGGTATACATCCATGTTCTTTACCTTGTGCTTCGCGGGCATAAGAAGTGCAAGTATCACACATGACCCTTCTTGATGGACATCCACGGAGGAATATTGTGATTCACAACAACAATAGGCCATGTGGACCATGGTGTATACCTCAATCCAAACGGGTTCACCCCATCCATACCCATCTTTGAACTATGGCTATCTATCCTCAATGTGAGCCCAAGCTGGTGAGGGAATCCTCATCATGTCATCGGTTGAACAATGGTTCACATGTTATGTCATTAACTCGGCGATGGATTCACATCGGAACATAGGTTGAATGCGAGGTATAACAAGAAAGTGCCTCAATACCTTTTGGGGAATTTTTGCATCTTGTAAATCCTTCCTGTAATGATCCTCTCCACAAATTGGACATTATATGACATTGGCAAAGGTACCCCTAAATAGTACACAATCATTATGACATGCATGGATTCGAGTGTAATCCATATCAAGCTTAGAAAGGATTCTTCAAGCATCACTTCTTCTTGCGGGCATCAAATTGTTTGTTGGTTTTGGGAGCATCTTCTTTAATAACCGAAGTAGGCTATTCACACTATTATCGCTCCATATGTTGTTTGTGTAAGTTGAGGATTTCCAAGCATGCCTGCAAAGTTGAGTACTTTGCATCCTCCTACAATGGTGTGTAACACATTCTTTCTTTCATGTGTTTCAAAGTCAGGTGTCTCTTCGTCACCCTCGCTTTGAAAAAAGTGAGTGATCATCTCCTCCATGGCATCCTCTTCCTCTATCTCATGTGAAGGAAATCCTGGGTCTTCCAAATGTACTGAACATGCTCCACTTTCCAAGTGCTCCTTACAATGCTTGTATTCCTTCCTCTCAAGTTTCTCCCAATGATCGAATAATGAGGTATATTGTGTAGTACTTGTGCACGAATGTCCATGCCCTCCTCATCCTAATGAGCCATATTTAAAAATGACACTCAACATTATATACGGCAAACCACGAGTTTACATTTCAAGGCATAAGTTTATATACTAACCGAGGAATTGGCTTGCAACATCAAGTTGGTTGGCATTGGTTCAAACGATCCCCATTTTCTAATATGCTCGAATGTCACTCGACGTTCACGTACACAAAAATTCTTGCACATGAACAAGGGATTCTTCTTCACAACTACTTTGGACCTCCAATTGGTTGGTGACCCATCACTATCCGAACTAGTAGAAGACATCTATACTAGGCACAAAAAATGTGCAGTTAATATAAATACATGCACTAAATTTAGTAGTGTCAATGGTATATGCATAGGCTTGCTCTCTAAAATTTACACAGTGTCACTATAAGCGCCGTTAAGCGTCATTTTTAGCGACGCTGACAAAATTAACTTTTTGAGCTTGCGACATCGCCGACGCCTATTTTTCTCTCCCACAAAAAATTTTCTCCACTCCTTTCCTTGAGTTCCTGCACCGACTCCTCACTTCAACCAAGCTAGCTTTCCTCACAAGCATTTTTACTCTTTATATTCTCCTTCCCCTTCCTCTTCATGAGACTCTTTCTCTTCATCTCCAAATGGTTATGGTGTAAGCTCTTGAAGGTATTTTTCTCTTATGTTTTATTCTAATGCATTTGTTTATGGTTCTTCTTCCCCTTCCCCTTCCCCTTCCCCTTGCTAATCCTCTTTCTTTTCCTATCCATCACTCTACAAGTGATGGTGTGACCTAATGATTAGGTTTGCTTCTATTATGTTTAACCCTTGGGTGTCGAAATTTCAGATTAGCTTAGCTTAAACTTAATGCATAAATTAAGCTTTATACATAGAGCTTAATTGCTCTATGCATAGAACTTAATCTATGCATAGAGCTTAGAGCATAGATTAAGCTCTATGCATAAAGCTTATTATCTTAATCTATACATTGAGCTCTATGCATAGAGCTTAATCTACACCTTCCCCAACGGCTACAACAGGGAGATGCTATAGGGAAGATTGTGAGAGCAAAATCTGGGCACACATTGCACCGTGGACACAGAAAATTGAGTTAGGATAAATCGCAAGCTCCATGGCTGATGTGCCCTTCTTTTAACCCCCACCCCTGTGATCGGCATTATATGGGTTACGGGCTCTCCTACTGGTCTACCGGTGAGGGGAGGCCGCCGATTACCATGTAGGGCGAGGAGGCGGGCCTCCACGTCAACTGTCTTGCTGAGACAGAAGCCCCATTGCCATGTCAATAGTCAGATGATTATCATGGCCTTGCATGGTGCGTCTCTCACTCTGCCTGTACACTGTCGCCCATAACAGGTCCTTACCAAAGCATGTGGCTGGAAAAAAGTGTCTTTTCATCATAACTGGGGTAAGGGTATCTATTACAAGATAAAGGAAGAGCCCTCACCCCTTTACGTGGGAAAAGGAGAGGGAGAATTTTTGAAAAGGAGAAAGGAGAAGAGAAGTCAAGTGTTTGGGGGTTTCTTTCCCACACGCCTAGATGCATTGGAGCTCACAATTAGTTGTCGCCATCAAACCATTTACTTATTGAGTTTCTTATATATATATATATATATATATATATAATCCATTAGAAAGTAAATGTATGTATGTATGTATGTATGTATATGTATATACATATGTGTGTGTGTGTGTGTGTGTGTTTCGATGTGTGTATGATATATCTATCTATATATTTAAAAGTGACCACAGCTTATCACCCATCTCTGCACATTGAAATTTAATCAAAATTAATTAAATTATGTTGATATTTGTATTTATATTTTTAAATACACATGTCTATGTATAGGTATAAGTATATGTGTCTATATGTAAGCAATTTAGTATTCAACATTATATATCTTAGCAAAACATCTTTACTTACATGGTAGTCGCATCCCCTTGCATATTCCCATTCTTCTCTTGTAATCTCCTCTCCCATCCTTTCGGCTATTCTTCTCTTGTAATCTCCTCTCCCATCCTTTCGGCTTGCTCGGGGGCATCTCTCAGCCATTCAATATTGCAATCCTTTGGTAGAGCCTATAGGTTGGGTGGGTATGCCATGTGCCTTTGTGTTGAACTCTTAAATGCTCTTCTCTCCTCTGTCCTTATCTTTTTTGCATATTTCTCAATCCACTTTTCCATTCAAGAAGTGTTAAGAAGACAAAATGTAATGACCTTTTTGTGCATGGACTCATCCATCTTTTGAATGCGTCCTTTTTCATGTGGCACATGTGACACCATTCGTTCATCCTCATCGTTATGCATGAATCTAGGCATAGATGGATCGATTTGGTTCAAATATTCAGAGATGTATACGAGGGATTCTTGCACCAACCATCCCTCTGCCATGCTTCCTTCTAGCCTTGCTCTTTGCTTCACAAATCCCTTCAAGGTTTTCATGAAGCGTTCAAGAAAAAACATCCACCGGCTATGAACAACACCACATATAGCCACCTCATCCACCAAATTTACTAGGAGGTGCAATTAAGTTGTGAGTATGCTTCTTGGAAAGCTTTCTTCAATCATATATACCTCCTCAATTAACTCAGCTCGAGCCTTCTCACAATGGAATCTGGATGAATCTCCTTTGACACTATCCACCTATTCAACAAAGGAATAAATGATAAATTAAAGAATAATAGATAATTTCAAAGCTATATGTTATGCCAAATGCACAAATCTATAGTTTTGATTGGAACTCACCTCGCCAATCCACCTAATTTATAGATGACATTCCGAGCCTTCTCTTCTCCGCACCCACCAATCGATTTGGAAGTATGAACAATGCAATCAATTTTTGAAAACAATAAAAGATCAATATAGAGTCTACACAACATAAACCGAGGAGTGCCCAAAAATAAATACAGCTATGTACGTACTTGCATCATCTCATGCCAACCATGTGATTTGAGACCATACAATTAATGCTCACCCTTATTTTTTGTTATTTTGTAAATGCACCCTTTCATGAGTGCATTACATCGGTTGGTGTACGAAAAGATGAAATTTGATTCTTGACTTTTTTTTCCTCTTGCCTCGTCAACTTCCATGGCACTTTTGGTAAAATCACCTTGTCATTGACTACCCTTGGATAGCTATGCATTTTCCATGTGTATGATATCCTTTAAGTCATCTCTTATTGCATGGGTGTCTTTTTTATCAATTAGATGGTCCCAGATCATTGATGCCACATTCTTAAAAAATGTGCATTGGATCCAAAAGATGATTTATTTTTAACTCTGTTTAATATGGTAGACGATAGAAGATTGAGTACCTTTTCATGCCCGCGGGACTGTGATGAGAGTCACCCTCCATCTCTCGTCCCACTCTCCATCTCTCCACCTTCCCTCCAATGGCATTGTAGGAGGCGAATGCCACATGGTCTTCCACTCCACACCTCTCATCACACAATCGGAGAAACCTCTGATGGAGCATAATTTAGGTGGTTTGGAGGAAGAAATCGATGATGTTCATCATACGCCACTTTCTTTTGTGCATGTGCTTGTTGGAAACAAGTGATGGACTACAAATTGGACATGCATTATATCCTGCAGTTGTGAGACCTACGAAATTGCCATGTAAGAATTGAAAGTTAGTAATTATAATACATTACAGTTGTAAATGAATGGTTTGTGCATGCTTAGATAAGAATCAATTTATAAGAACCAAAAGATGATTTATTTTTAACTCTCTCCACTATGGTAGACGATAGAAGATTGAGTACCTTTTCATTCCCGCGGGTGCTGTGATGAGAGTCACCCTCCATCTCTCCACCTTCCCTCCAATGGCATTGTAGGAGGCAAATGCCACATGGTCTTCCACTCCACACCTCTCATCATAATCGGAGAAACCTCTGATGGAGCATAATCTAGGTGGTTTGGAGGAAGAAATCGATGATGTTCATCATACACCACTTTCTTTTGTGCATGTGCTTGTTTGGAAATAAGTGATGGACTACAAATTGGACATGCATTATATCCTGTAGTTGTGAGACCTACAAAATTGCCATGTAAGAACTGAAAGTTAATAGACATTATAATACATTACAGTTATAAATGAATCATTTATTTGTGCATGCTTAGATACGAATTAATTTATGAGTATGACGTACTACCTGAGCACTCTGTATAGCCCGAAAAATCATGCATAGTCCACATCAAGATATCCTTGACCATTGTATTGCGGCATGTTTTTGGACGAGAAACATCATGCACCCTTATGCCTCTCCATAATTGCTCGAGCTCATCAATCAAGGGGTCAAGGTATGCATCCATGTTCTTTACCTTGTGCTTCCCGGGCATAAGAAGTGCAAGTATCACACATGACCCTTCTTGATGGACATCCACGGAGGAATATTGTGATTCACAACAACAATAGGCCATGTGGACCATGGTGTATACCTCAATCCAAATGGGTTCACCCCATCCATACCCATCTTTGAACTATGGCTATCTATCCTCAATGTGAGCCCAAGCTGGTGAGGGAATCCTCATCATGTCATCGGTTGAACAATGGTTCACATGTTATGTCATTAACTCGGCGATGGATTCACATCGGAACATAGGTTGAATGCGAGGTATAACAGGAAAGTGCCTCAATACCTTTTGGGGAATTTTTGCATTTTGTAAATCCTTCCTGTAATGATCCTCTCCACAAATTGGACATTATATGACATTGGCAAAGGTACCCTTGAATAGTACACAATCATTATGACATGCATGGATTCGAGTGTAATCCATATCAAGCTTGGAAAGGATTCTTCAAGCATCACTTCTTCTTGCGGGCATCAAATTGTTTGTTGGTTTTGGGAGCATCTTCTTTAATAACTGAAGTAGGCTATTCACACTATTATTGCTCCATGTGTTGTTTGTGTAAGTTGAGGATTTCCAAGCATGCCTGCAAAGTTGAGTACTTTGCATCCTCCTACAATGGTGTGTAACACATTCTTTCTTTCATGTGTTTCAAAGTCAGGTGTCTCTTCGTCACCCTCGCTTAGAAAAAAGTGAGTGATCATCTCCTCCATGGCATCCTCTTCCTCTATCTCATGTGAAGGAAATCTTGGGTCTTCCAAATGTACTGAACATGCTCCACTTTCCAAGTGCTCCTTACAATGCTTGTATTCCTTCCTCTCAAGTTTCTCCCAATGATCGAATAATGAGGTATATTGTGTAGTACTTGTGCACGAATGTCCATGCCCTCCTCATCCTAATGAACCATATTTAAAAATGACACTCAACATTATATACGGCAAACCACGAGTTTACATTTCAAGGCATAAGTTTATATACTAACCGAGGAATTGGCTTGCAACATCAAGTTGGTTGGCATTGGTTCAAACGATCCCCATTTTCTAATATGCTCGAATGTCACTCGACGTTCACGTACACAAAAATTCTTGCACATGAACAAGGGATTCTTCTTCACAACCACTCTGGATCTCCAATTGGTTGGTGACCCATCACTATCCGAACTAGTAGAAGACATCTATACTAGGCACAAAAAATGTGCAGTTAATATAAATACATGCACTAAATTTAGTAGTGTCAATGGTATATGCATAGGCTTGCTCTCTAAAATTTACACAGTGTCACTATAAGCGCCATTAAGCGTCATTTTTAGCGACGCTGACAAAATTAACTTTTTGAGCTTGCGACATCGCCGACGCCTATTTTTCTCTTCCAAAAAAATTTTCTCCACTCCTTTCCTTGAGTTCCTGCACCGACTCCTCACTTCAACCAAGCTAGCTTTCCTCACAAGCATTTTTACTCTTTATATTCTCCTTCCCCTTCCTCTTCATGAGACTCTTTCTCTTCATCTCCAAATGGTTATGGTGTAAGCTCTTGAAGGTATTTTTCTCTTATGTTTTATTCTAATGCATTTGTTTATGGTTCTTCTTCCCCTTCCCCTTCCCCTTCCCCTTCCCCTTGCTAATCCTCTTTCTTTTCCTATCCATCACTCTACAAGTGATGGTGTGACCTAATGATTAGGTTTGCTTCTATTATGTTTAACCCTTGGGTGTCAAAATTTAAGATTAGCTTAGCTTAAACTTAATGCATAAATTAAGCTTCATACATAGAGCTTAATTGCTCTATGCATAGAACTTAATCTATACATAGAGCTTAGAGCATAGATTAAGCTCTATGCATAAAGCTTATTATCTTAATCTATATATTGAGCTCTATGCATAGAGTTTAATCTACACCTTCCCCAACGGCTACAACACGGAGATGTTGTAGGGAAGATTGCGAGAGTAAAATCTGGCCACACATTGCACCGTGGACACAGAAAATTGAGTTAGGATAAATCGCAAGCTCCATGGCTGATGTGCCCTTCTTTTAACCCCCACCCCTGTGATCGGCATTATATGGGTTGCGGGCTCTCCTACTGGTCTACCGGTGAGGGGAGGCTGATTACCATGTAGGGCGAGGAGGTCGGCCTCCACGTCAACTGTCTTGCTGAGACAGAAGCCCCATTGCCATGTCAATAGTCAGATGATTATCATGGCCTTGCATGGTGCGTCTCTCACTCTGCCTGTACACTGTCGCCCATAACAGGTCCTCACCAAAGCATGTGGCTAGAAAAAAGTGTCTTTTCATCATAACTGGGGTAAGGGTATCTATTACAAGATAAAGGAAGAGCCCTCACCCCTTTACGTGGAGAAAGGAGGGAGAATTTTTGAAAAGGAGAAAGGAGAAGAGAAGTCAAGTGTTTGGGGGTTTCTTTCCCACACGCCTAGATGCATTGGAGCTCACAATTAGTTGTCACCATCAAACCATTTACTTATTGAGTTTCTTATATATATATATTAAATCCATTAGAAAGTAAATGTATGTATGTATGTATGTATATGTATATACATGTGTGTGTGTGTGTGTGTGTGTGTGTGTGTGTGTGTGTGTGTGTGTGTTTCGATGTGTGTATGATATATCTATCTATATATTTAAAAGTGACCACAGCTTATCACCCATCTCTGCACATTAAAATTTAATCAAAATTAATTAAATTATGTTTATATTTGTATTTATATTTTTAAATACACGTGTCTATGTATAGGTATAAGTATATGTGTCTATATGTAAGCAATTTAATATTCAACATTATATATCTTAGCAAAACATCTTTACTTACATGGTAGTCGCATCCCCTTGCATATTCCCATTCTTCTCTTGTAATCTCCTCTCCCATCCTTTCGGCTATTCTTCTCTTGTAATCTCCTCTCCCATCCTTTCGGCTTGCTCGGGGGCATCTCTCAGCCATTCAATATTGCAATCCTTTGGTAGAGCCTGTAGGTTGGGTGGGTATGCCATGTGCCTTTGTGTTGAACTCTTAAATGCTCTTCTCTCCTCTGTCCTTATCTTTTTTGCATATTTCTCAATCCACTTTTCCATTCAAGAAGTGTTAAGAAGACAAAATGTAATGACCTTTTTGTGCATGGACTCATCCATCTTTTGAATGCGTCCTTTTTCATGTGGCACATGTGACACCATTCGTTCATCCTCATCGTTATGCATGAATCTAGGCATAGATGGATCGATTTGGTTCAAATATTCAGAGATGTATACGAGGGATTCTTGCACCAACCATCCCTCTGCCATGCTTCCTTCTAGCCTTGCCCTTTGCTTCACAAATCCCTTCAAGGTTTTCATGAAGCGTTCAAGAAAAAACATCCACCGGCTATGAACAACACCACATATAGCCACCTCATCCACCAAATTTACTAGGAGGTGCAATTAAGTTGTGAGTATGCTTCTTGGAAAGCTTTCTTCAATCATATATACCTCCTCAATTAACTCAGCTCGAGCCTTCTCACAATGGAATCTGGATGAATCTCCTTTGACACTATCCACCTATTCAACAAAGGAATAAATGATAAATTAAAGAATAATAGATAATTTCAAAGCTATATGTTATGCCAAATGCACAAATCTATAGTTTTGATTGGAACTCACCTCGCCAATCCACCTAATTTATAGATGACATTCCGAGCCTTCTCTTCTCCGCACCCACCAATCGATTTGGAAGTATGAACAATGCAATCAATTTTTGAAAACAATAAAAGATCAATATAGAGTCTACACAACATAAACCGAGGAGTGCCCAAAAATAAATACAGCTATGTACGTACTTGCATCATCTCATGCCAACCATGTGATTTGAGACCATACAATTAATGCTCACCCTTATTTTTTGTTATTTTGTAAATGCACCCTTTCATGAGTGCATTACATCGGTTGGTGTACGAAAAGATGAAATTTGATTCTTGACTTTTTTTTCCTCTTGCCTCGTCAACTTCCATGGCACTTTTGGTAAAATCACCTTGTCATTGACTACCCTTGGATAGCTATGCATTTTCCATGTGTATGATATCCTTTAAGTCATCTCTTATTGCATGGGTGTCTTTTTTATCAATTAGATGGTCCCAGATCATTGATGCCACATTCTTAAAAAATGTGCATTGGATCCAAAAGATGATTTATTTTTAACTCTGTTTAATATGGTAGACGATAGAAGATTGAGTACCTTTTCATGCCCGCGGGACTGTGATGAGAGTCACCCTCCATCTCTCGTCCCACTCTCCATCTCTCCACCTTCCCTCCAATGGCATTGTAGGAGGCGAATGCCACATGGTTTTCCACTCCACACCTCTCATCACACAATCGGAGAAACCTCTGATGGAGCATAATTTAGGTGGTTTGGAGGAGGAAATCGATGATGTTCATCATACGCCACTTTCTTTTGTGCATGTGCTTGTTGGAAACAAGTGATGGACTACAAATTGGACATGCATTATATCCTGCAGTTGTGAGACCTACGAAATTGCCATGTAAGAATTGAGAGTTAGTAATTATAATACATTACAGATATAAATGAATGGTTTGTGCATGCTTAGATAAGAATCAATTTATAAGAACCAAAAGATGATTTATTTTTAACTCTCTCCACTATGGTAGACGATAGAAGATTGAGTACCTTTTCATTCCCGCGGGTGCTGTGATGAGAGTCACCCTCCATCTCTCCACCTTCCCTCCAATGGCATTGTAGGAGGCAAATGCCACATGGTCTTCCACTCCACACCTCTCATCATAATCGGAGAAACCTCTGATGGAGCATAATCTAGGTGGTTTGGAGGAAGAAATCGATGATGTTCATCATACACCACTTTCTTTTGTGCATGTGCTTGTTTGGAAATAAGTGATAGACTACAAATTGGACATGCATTATATCCTGTAGTTGTGAGACCTACAAAATTGCCATGTAAGAACTGAAAGTTAATAGACATTATAATACATTACAGTTATAAATGAATCATTTATTTGTGCATGCTTAGATAAGAATTAATTTATGAGTATGACGTACTACCTGAGCACTCCATATAGCCCAAAAAATCATGCATAGTCCACATCAAGATATCCTTGACCATTGTATTGCGGCATGTTTTTGGACGAGAAACATCATGCACCCTTATGCCTCTCCATAATTGCTCGAGCTCATCAATCAAGGGCTCAAGGTATACATCCATGTTCTTTACCTTGTGCTTCCCGGGCATAAGAAGTGCAAGTATCACACATGACCCTTCTTGATGGACATCCACGGAGGAATATTGTGATTCACAACAACAATAGGCCATGTGGACCATGGTGTATACCTCAATCCAAACGGGTTCACCCCATCCATACCCATCTTTGAACTATGGCTATCTATCCTCAATGTGAGCCCAAGCTGGTGAGGGAATCCTCATCATGTCATCGGTTGAACAATGGTTCACATGTTATGTCATTAACTCGGCGATGGATTCACATCGGAACATAGGTTGAATGCGAGGTATAACAAGAAAGTGCCTCAATACCTTTTGGGGAATTTTTGCATCTTGTAAATCCTTCCTGTAATGATCCTCTCCACAAATTGGACATTATATGACATTGGCAAAGGTACCCCTAAATAGTACACAATCATTATGACATGCATGGATTCGAGTGTAATCCATATCAAGCTTGGAAAGGATTCTTCAAGCATCACTTCTTCTTGCGGGCATCAAATTGTTTGTTGGTTTTGGGAGCATCTTCTTTAATAACCGAAGTAGGCTATTCACACTATTATCGCTCCATATGTTGTTTGTGTAAGTTGAGGATTTCCAAGCATGCCTGCAAAGTTGAGTACTTTGCATCCTCCTACAATGGTGTGTAACACATTCTTTCTTTCATGTGTTTCAAAGTCAGGTGTCTCTTCGTCACCCTCGCTTTGAAAAAAGTGAGTGATCATCTCCTCCATGGCATCCTCTTCCTCTATCTCATGTGAAGGAAATCCTGGGTCTTCCAAATGTACTGAACATGCTCCACTTTCCAAGTGCTCCTTACAATGCTTGTATTCCTTCCTCTCAAGTTTCTCCCAATGATCGAATAATGAGGTATATTGTGTAGTACTTGTGCACGAATGTCCATGCCCTCCTCATCCTAATGAACCATATTTAAAAATGACACTCAACATTATATACGGCAAACCACGAGTTTACATTTCAAGGCATAAGTTTATATACTAACCGAGGAATTGGCTTGCAACATCAAGTTGGTTGGCATTGGTTCAAACGATCCCCATTTTCTAATATGCTCGAATGTCACTCGACGTTCACGTACACAAAAATTCTTGCACATGAACAAGGGATTCTTCTTCACAACTACTTTGGACCTCCAATTGGTTGGTGACCCATCACTATCCGAACTAGTAGAAGACATCTATACTAGGCACAAAAAATGTGCAGTTAATATAAATACATGCACTAAATTTAGTAGTGTCAATGGTATATGCATAGGCTTGCTCTCTAAAATTTACACAGTGTCACTATAAGCGCCGTTAAGCGTCATTTTTAGCGACGCTGACAAAATTAACTTTTTGAGCTTGCGACATCGCCGACGCCTATTTTTCTCTCCCACAAAAAATTTTCTCCACTCCTTTCCTTGAGTTCCTGCACCGACTCCTCACTTCAACCAAGCTAGCTTTCGTCACAAGCATTTTTACTCTTTATATTCTCCTTCCCCTTCCTCTTCATGAGACTCTTTCTCTTCATCTCCAAATGGTTATGGTGTAAGCTCTTGAAGGTATTTTTCTCTTATGTTTTATTCTAATGCATTTGTTTATGGTTCTTCTTCCCCTTCCCCTTCCCCTTCCCCTTGCTAATCCTCTTTCTTTTCCTATCCATCACTCTACAAGTGATGGTGTGACCTAATGATTAGGTTTGCTTCTATTATGTTTAACCCTTGGGTGTCGAAATTTAAGATTAGCTTAGCTTAAACTTAATGCATAAATTAAGCTTTATACATAGAGCTTAATTGCTCTATGCATAGAACTTAATCTATGCATAGAGCTTAGAGCATAGATTAAGCTCTATGCATAAAGCTTATTATCTTAATCTATACATTGAGCTCTATGCATAGAGCTTAATCTACACCTTCCCCAACGGCTACAACAGGGAGATGCTATAGGGAAGATTGTGAGAGCAAAATCTGGGCACACATTGCACCGTGGACACAGAAAATTGAGTTAGGATAAATCGCAAGCTCCATGGCTGATGTGCCCTTCTTTTAACCCCCACCCCTGTGATCGGCATTATATGGGTTGCGGGCTCTCCTACTGGTCTACCGGTGAGGGGAGGCCGCCGATTACCATGTAGGGCGAGGAGGCCGGCCTCCACGTCAACTGTCTTGCTGAGACAGAAGCCCCATTGCCATGTCAATAGTCAGATGATTATCATGGCCTTGCATGGTGCGTCTCTCACTCTGCCTGTACACTGTCGCCCATAACAGGTCCTTACCAAAGCATGTGGCTGGAAAAAAGTGTCTTTTCATCATAACTGGGGTAAGGGTATCTATTACAAGATAAAGGAAGAGCCCTCACCCCTTTACGTGGAGAAAGGAGAGGGAGAATTTTTGAAAAGGAGAAAGGAGAAGAGAAGTCAAGTGTTTGGGGGTTTCTTTCCCGCACGCCTAGATGCATTGGAGCTCACAATTAGTTGTCGCCATCAAACCATTTACTTATTGAGTTTCTTATATATATATATATTTAATCCATTAGAAAGTAAATGTATGTATGTATGTATGTATGTATGTATGTATATGTATATACATATGTGTGTGTGTGTGTGTGTGTGTTTCGATGTGTGTATGATATATCTATCTATATATTTAAAAGTGACCACAGCTTATCACCCATCTCTGCACATTGAAATTTAATCAAAATTAATTAAATTATGTTGATATTTGTGTTTATTTTTTTAAATACACGTGTCTATGTATAGGTATAAGTATATGTGTCTATATGTAAGCAATTTAGTATTCAACATTATATATCTTAGCAAAACATCTTTACTTACATGGTAGTCGCATCCCCTTGCATATTCCCATTCTTCTCTTGTAATCTCCTCTCCCATCCTTTCGGCTATTCTTCTCTTGTAATCTCCTCTCCCATCCTTTTGGCTTGCTCGGGGGCATCTCTCAGCCATTCAATATTGCAATCCTTTGGTAGAGCCTGTAGGTTGGGTGGGTATGCCATGTGCCTTTGTGTTGAACTCTTAAATGCTCTTCTCTCCTCTGTCCTTATCTTTTTTGCATATTTCTCAATCCACTTTTCCATTCAAGAAGTGTTAAGAAGACAAAATGTAATGACCTTTTTGTGCATGGACTCATCCATCTTTTGAATGCGTCCTTTTTCATGTGGCACATGTGACACCATTCGTTCATCCTCATCGTTATGCATGAATCTAGGCATAGATGGATCGATTTGTTTCAAATATTCAGAGATGTATACGAGGGATTCTTGCACCAACCATCCCTCTGCCATGCTTCCTTCTAGCCTTGCCCTTTGCTTCACAAATCCCTTCAAGGTTTTCATGAAGCGTTCAAGAAAAAACATCCACCGGCTATGAACAACACCACATATAGCAACCTCATCCACCAAATTTACTAGGAGGTGCAATTAAGTTGTGAGTATGCTTCTTGGAAAGCTTTCTTCAATCATATATACCTCCTCAATTAACTCAGCTCGAGCCTTCTCATAATGGAATCTGGATGAATCTCCTTTGACACTATCCACCTATTCAACAAAGGAATAAATGATAAATTAAAGAATAATAGATAATTTCAAAGCTATATGTTATGCCAAATGCACAAATCTATAGTTTTGATTGGAACTCACCTCGCCAATCCACCTAATTTATAGATGACATTCCGAGCCTTCTCTTCTCCGCACCCACCAATTGATTTGGAAGTATGAACAATGCAATCAATTTTTGAAAACAATAAAAGATCAATATAGAGTCTACACAACATAAACCGAGGAGTGCCCAAAAATAAATACAGCTATGTACGTACTTGCATCATCTCATGCCAACCATGTGATTTGAGACCATACAATTAATGCTCACCCTTATTTTTTGTTATTTTGTAAATGCACCCTTTCATGAGTGCATTACATCGGTTGGTGTACGAAAAGATGAAATTTGATTCTTGACTTTTTTTTCCTCTTGCCTCGTCAACTTCCATGGCACTTTTGGTAAAATCACCTTGTCATTGACTACCCTTGGATAGCTATGCATTTTCCATGTGTATGATATCCTTTAAGTCATCTCTTATTGCATGGGTGTCTTTTTTATCAATTAGATGGTCCCAGATCATTGATGCCACATTCTTAAAAAATGTGCATTGGATCCAAAAGATGATTTATTTTTAACTCTGTTTAATATGGTAGACGATAGAAGATTGAGTACCTTTTCATGCCCGCGGGACTGTGATGAGAGTCACCCTCCATCTCTCGTCCCACTCTCCATCTCTCCACCTTCCCTCCAATGGCATTGTAGGAGGCGAATGCCACATGGTCTTCCACTCCACACCTCTCATCACACAATCGGAGAAACCTCTGATGGAGCATAATTTAGGTGGTTTGGAGGAAGAAATCGATGATGTTCATCATACGCCACTTTCTTTTGTGCATGTGCTTGTTGGAAACAAGTGATGGACTACAAATTGGACATGCATTATATCCTACAGTTGTGAGACCTACGAAATTGCCATGTAAGAATTGAAAGTTAGTAATTATAATACATTACAGTTATAAATGAATGGTTTGTGCATGCTTAGATAAGAATCAATTTATAAGAACCAAAAGATGATTTATTTTTAACTCTCTCCAATATGGTAGACGATAGAAGATTGAGTACCTTTTCATTCCCGCGGGTGCTATGATGAGAGTCACCCTCCATCTCTCCACCTTCCCTCCAATGGCATTGTAGGAGGCAAATGCCACATGGTCTTCCACTCCACACCTCTCATCATAATCGGAGAAACCTCTGATGGAGCATAATCTAGGTGGTTTGGAGGAAGAAATCGATGATGTTCATCATACACCACTTTCTTTTGTGCATGTGCTTGTTTGGAAATAAGTGATGGACTACAAATTGGACATGCATTATATCCTGTAGTTGTGAGACCTACAAAATTGCCATGTAAGAACTGAAAGTTAATAGACATTATAATACATTACAGTTATAAATGAATCATTTATTTGTGCATGCTTAGATAAGAATTAATTTATGAGTATGACGTACTACCTGAGCACTCCGTATAGCCCAAAAAATCATGCATAGTCCACATCAAGATACCCTTGACCATTGTATTGCGGCATGTTTTTGGACGAGAAACATCATGCACCCTTATGCCTCTCCATAATTGCTCGAGCTCATCAATCAAGGGGTCAAGGTATGCATCCATGTTCTTTACCTTGTGCTTCCCGGGCATAAGAAGTGCAAGTATCACACATGACCCTTCTTGATGGACATCCACGGAGGAATATTGTGATTCACAACAACAATAGGCCATGTGGACCATGGTGTATACCTCAATCCAAATGGGTTCACCCCATCCATACCCATCTTTGAACTATGGCTATCTATCCTCAATGTGAGCCCAAGCTGGTGAGGGAATCCTCATCATGTCATCGGTTGAACAATGGTTCACATGTTATGTCATTAACTCGGCGATGGATTCACATCGGAACATAGGTTGAATGCGAGGTATAACAGGAAAGTGCCTCAATACCTTTTGGGGAATTTTTGCATCTTGTAAATCCTTCCTGTAATGATCCTCTCCACAAATTGGACATTATATGACATTGGCAAAGGTACCCTTGAATAGTACACAATCATTATGACATGCATGGATTCGAGTGTAATCCATATCAAGCTTGGAAAGGATTCTTCAAGCATCACTTCTTCTTGCGGGCATCAAATTGTTTGTTGGTTTTGGGAGCATCTTCTTTAATAACCGAAGTAGGCTATTCACACTATTATTGCTCCATATGTTGTTTGTGTAAGTTGAGGATTTCCAAGCATGCCTGCAAAGTTGAGTACTTTGCATCCTCCTACAATGGTGTGTAACACATTCTTTCTTTCATGTGTTTCAAAGTCAGGTGTCTCTTCGTCACCCTCGCTTTGAAAAAAGTGAGTGATCATCTCCTCCATGGCATCCTCTTCCTGTATCTCATGTGAAGGAAATCTTGGGTCTTCCAAATGTACTGAACATGCTCCACTTTCCAAGTGCTCCTCACAATGCTTGTATTCCTTCCTCTCAAGTTTCTCCCAATGATCGAATAATGAGGTATATTGTGTAGTACTTGTGCACAAATGTCCATGCCCTCCTCATCCTAATGAACCATATTTAAAAATGACACTCAACATTATATACGGCAAACCACGAGTTTACATTTCAAGGCATAAGTTTATATACTAACCGAGGAATTGGCTTGCAACATCAAGTTGGTTGGCATTGGTCCAAACGATCCCCATTTTCTAATATGCTCGAATGTCACTCGACGTTCACGTACACAAAAATTCTTGCACATGAACAAGGGATTCTTCTTCACAACCACTCTGGATCTCCAATTGGTTGGTGACCCATCACTATCCGAACTAGTAGAAGACATCTATACTAGGCACAAAAAATGTGCAGTTAATATAAATACATGCACTAAATTTAGTAGTGTCAATGGTATATGCATAGGCTTGCTCTCTAAAATTTACACAGTGTCACTATAAGCGCCGTTAAGCGTCATTTTTAGCGACGCTGACAAAATTAACTTTTTGAGCTTGCGACATAGCCGACGCCTATTTTTCTCTTCCAAAAAAATTTTCTCCACTCCTTTCCTTCAGTTCCTGCACCGACTCCTCACTTCAACCAAGCTAGCTTTCCTCACAAGCATTTTTACTCTTTATATTCTCCTTCCCCTTCCTCTTCATGAGACTCTTTCTCTTCATCTCCAAATGGTTATGGTGTAAGCTCTTGAAGGTATTTTTCTCTTATGTTTTATTCTAATGCATTTGTTTATGGTTCTTCTTCCCCTTCCCCTTCCCCTTCCCCTTGCTAATCCTCTTTCTTTTCCTATCCATCACTCTACAAGTGATGGTGTGACCTAATGATTAGGTTTGCTTCTATTATGTTTAACCCTTGGGTGTCAAAATTTAAGATTAGCTTAGCTTAAACTTAATGCATAAATTAAGTTTCATACATAGAGCTTAATTGCTCTATGCATAGAACTTAATCTATGCATAGAGCTTAGAGCATAGATTAAGCTCTATGCATAAAGCTTATTATCTTAATCTATATATTGAGCTCTATGCATAGAGTTTAATCTACACCTTCCCCAACGGCTACAACACGGAGATGTTGTAGGGAAGATTGTGAGAGCAAAATCTGGGCACACATTGCACCGTGGACACAGAAAATTGAGTTAGGATAAATCGCAAGCTCCATGGCTGATGTGCCCTTCTTTTAACCCCCACCCCTGTGATCGGCATTATATGGGTTGCAGGCTCTCCTACTGGTCTACCGGTGAGGGGAGGACGATTACCATGTAGGGCGAGGAGGCCGGCCTCCACGTCAACTGTCTTGCTGAGATAGAAGCCCCATTGCCATGTCAATAGTCAGATGATTATCATGGCCTTGCATGGTGCGTCTCTCACTCTGCCTGTACACTGTCGCCCATAACAGGTCCTTACCAAAGCATGTGGCTAGAAAAAAGTGTCTTTTCATCATAACTGGGGTAAGGGTATCTATTACAAGATAAAGGAAGAGCCCTCACCCCTTTACGTGGAGAAAGGAGAGGGAGAATTTTTGAAAAGGAGAAAGGAGAAGAGAAGTCAAGTGTTTGGGGGTTTCTTTCCCACACGCCTAGATGCATTGGAGCTCACAATTAGTTGTCACCATCAAACCATTTACTTATTGAGTTTCTTATATATATATATTAAATCCATTAGAAAGTAAATGTATCTATGTATGTATGTATATGTATATACATGTGTGTGTGTGTGTGTGTGTGTGTGTGTTTCGATGTGTGTATGATATATCTATCTATATATTTAAAAGTGACCACAGCTTATCACCCATCTCTGCACATTAAAATTTAATCAAAATTAATTAAATTATGTTGATATTTGTATTTATATTTTTAAATACACGTGTCTATGTATAGGTATAAGTATATGTGTCTATATGTAAGCAATTTAGTATTCAACATTATATATCTTAGCAAAACATCTTTACTTACATGGTAGTCGCATCCCCTTGCATATTCCCATTCTTCTCTTGTAATCTCCTCTCCCATCCTTTCGGCTATTCTTCTCTTGTAATCTCCTCTCCCATCCTTTCGGCTTGCTCGGGGGCATCTCTCAGCCATTCAATATTGCAATCCTTTGGTAGAGCCTGTAGGTTGGGTGGGTATGCCATGTGCCTTTGTGTTGAACTCTTAAATGCTCTTCTCTCCTCTGTCCTTATCTTTTTTGCATATTTCTTAATCCACTTTTCCATTCAAGAAGTGTTAAGAAGACAAAATGTAATGACCTTTTTGTGCATGGACTCATCCATCTTTTGAATGCGTCCTTTTTCATGTGGCACATGTGACACCATTCGTTCATCCTCATCGTTATGCATGAATCTAGGCATAGATGGATCGATTTGTTTCAAATATTCAGAGATGTATATGAGGGATTCTTGCACCAACCATCCCTCTGCCATGCTTCCTTCTAGCCTTGCCCTTTGCTTCACAAATCCCTTCAAGGTTTTCATGAAGCGTTCAAGAAAAAACATCCACCGGCTATGAACAACACCACATATAATTACCTCATCCACCAAATTTACTAGGAGGTGCAATTAAGTTGTGAGTATGCTTCTTGGAAAGCTTTCTTCAATCATATATACCTCCTCAATTAACTCAGCTCGAGCCTGCTCACAATGGAATCTGGATGAATCTCCTTTGACACTATCCACCTATTCAACAAAGGAATAAATGATAAATTAAAGAATAATAGATAATTTCAAAGCTATATGTTATGCCAAATGCACAAATCTATAGTTTTGATTGGAACTCACCTCGCCAATCCACCTAATTTATAGATGACATTCCGAGCCTTCTCTTCTCCGCACCCACCAATCGATTTGGAAGTATAAACAATGCAATCAATTTTTGAAAACAATAAAAGATCAATATAGAGTCTACACAACATAAACCGAGGAGTGCCCAAAAATAAATACAGCTATGTACGTACTTGCATCATCTCATGCCAACCATGTGATTTTGAGACCATACAATTAATGCTCACCCTTATTTTTTGTTATTTTGTAAATGCACCCTTTCATGAGTGCATTACATCGGTTGGTGTACGAAAAGATGAAATTTGATTCTTGACTTTTTTTTCCTCTTGCCTCGTCAACTTCCATGGCACTTTTGGTAAAATCACCTTGTCATTGACTACCCTTGGATAGCTATGCATTTTCCATGTGTATGATATCCTTTAAGTCATCTCTTATTGCATGGGTGTCTTTTTTATCAATTAGATGGTCCCAGATCATTGATGCCACATTCTTAAAAAATGTGCATTGGATCCAAAAGATGATTTATTTTTAACTCTGTTTAATATGGTAGACGATAGAAGATTGAGTACCTTTTCATGCCCGCGGGAGTGTGATGAGAGTCACCCTCCATCTCTCATCCCACTCTCCATCTCTCCACCTTCCCTCCAATGGCATTGTAGGAGGCGAATGCCACATGGTCTTCCACTCCACACCTCTCATCACACAATCCTGATGGAGCATAATTTAGGTGGTTTGGAGGAAGAAATCGATGATGTTCATCATACGCCACTTTCTTTTGTGCATGTGCTTGTTGGAAACAAGTGATGGACTACAAATTGGACATGCATTATATCCTGCAGTTGTGAGACCTACGAAATTGCCATGTAAGAATTGAAAGTTAGTAATTATAATACATTACAGTTATAAATGAATCGTTTGTGCATGCTTAGATAAGAATCAATTTATAAGAACCAAAAGATGATTTATTTTTAACTCTCTCCACTATGGTAGACGATAGAAGATTGAGTACCTTTTCATTCCCGCGGGTGCTGTGATGAGAGTCACCCTCCATCTCTCCACCTTCCCTCCAATGGCATTGTAGGAGGCAAATGCCACATGGTCTTCCACTCCACACCTCTCATCATAATCGGAGAAACCTCTGATGGAGCATAATCTAGGTGGTTTGGAGGAAGAAATCAATGATGTTCATCATACACCACTTTCTTTTGTGCATGTGCTTGTTTGGAAATAAGTGATAGACTACAAATTGGACATGCATTATATCCTGTAGTTGTGAGACCTACAAAATTACCATGTAAGAACTGAAAGTTAATAGACATTATAATACATTACAGTTATAAATGAATCATTTATTTGTGCATGCTTAGATAAGAATTAATTTATGAGTATGACGTACTACCTGAGCACTCCATATAGCCCAAAAATCATGCATAGTCCACATCAAGATATCCTTGACCATTGTATTGCGGCATGTTTTTGGACGAGAAACATCATGCACCCTTATGCCTCTCCATATTTGCTTGAGCTCATCAATCAAGGGCTCAAGGTATACATCCATGTTCTTTACCTTGTGCTTCCCGGGCATAAGAAGTGCAAGTATCACACATGACCCTTCTTGATGGACATCCACGGAGGAATATTGTGATTCACAACAACAATAGGCCATGTGGACCATGGTGTATACCTCAATCCAAACGGGTTCACCCCATCCATACCCATCTTTGAACTATGGCTATCTATCCTCAATGTGAGACCAAGCTGGTGAGGGAATCCTCATCATGTCATCGGTTGAACAATGGTTCACATGTTATGTCATTAACTCGGCGATGGATTCACATCGGAACATAGGTTGAATGCAAGGTATAACAAGAAAGTGCCTCAATACCTTTTGGGGAATTTTTGCATCTTGTAAATCCTTCCTGCACAAATTGGACATTATATGACATTGGCAAAGGTACCCCTAAATAGTACACAATCATTATGACATGCATGGATTCGAGTGTAATCCATATCAAGCTTGGAAAGGATTCTTCAAGCATCACTTCTTCTTGCGGGCATCAAATTGTTTGTTGGTTTTGGGAGCATCTTCTTTAATAACCGAAGTAGGCTATTCACACTATTATCGCTCCATATGTTGTTTGTGTAAGTTGAGGATTTCCAAGCATGCCTGCAAAGTTGAGTACTTTGCATCCTCCTACAATGGTGTGTAACACATTCTTTCTTTCATGTGTTTCAAAGTCAGGTGTCTCTTCGTCACCCTCGCTTTGAAAAAAGTGAGTGATCATCTCCTCCATGGCATCCTCTTCCTCTATCTCATGTGAAGGAAATCCTGGGTCTTCCAAATGTACTGAACATGCTCCACTTTCCAAGTGCTCCTTACAATGCTTGTATTCCTTCCTCTCAAGTTTCTCCCAATGATCGAATAATGAGGTATATTGTGTAGTACTTGTGCACGAATGTCCATGCCCTCCTCATCCTAATGAACCATATTTAAAAATGACACTCAACATTATATACGACAAACCACGCATAAGTTTATATACTAACCGAGGAATTGGCTTGCAACATCAAGTTGGTTGGCATTGGTTCAAACGATCCCCATTTTCTAATATGCTCGAATGTCACTCAACGTTCACGTACACAAAAATTCTTGCACATGAACAAGGGATTCTTCTTCACAACTACTTTGGACCTCCAATTGGTTGGTGACCCATCACTATCCGAACTAGTAGAAGACATCTATACTAGGCACAAAAAATGTGCAGTTAATATAAATACATGCACTAAATTTAGTAGTGTCAATGGTATATGCATAGGCTTGCTCTCTAAAATTTACACAGTGTCACTATAAGCGCCGTTAAGCGTCATTTTTAGCGACGCTGACAAAATTAACTTTTTGAGCTTGCGACATCGCCGACGCCTATTTTTCTCTCCCACAAAAAATTTTCTCCACTCCTTTCCTTGAGTTCCTGCACCGACTCCTCACTTCAACCAAGCTAGCTTTCCTCACAAGCATTTTTACTCTTTATATTCTCCTTCCCCTTCCTCTTCATGAGACTCTTTCTCTTCATCTCCAAATGGTTATGGTGTAAGCTCTTGAAGGTATTTTTCTCTTATGTTTTATTCTAATGCATTTGTTTATGGTTCTTTTCCCCTTCCCCTTCCCCTTCCCCTTGCTAATCCTCTTTCTTTTCCTATCCATCACTCTACAAGTGATGGTGTGACCTAATGATTAGGTTTGCTTCTATTATGTTTAACCCTTGGGTGTCGAAATTTAAGATTAGCTTAGCTTAAACTTAATGCATAAATTAAGCTTTATACATAGAGCTTAATTGCTCTATGCATAGAACTTAATCTATGCATAGAGCTTAGAGCATAGATTAAGCTCTATGCATAAAGCTTATTATCTTAATCTATACATTGAGCTCTATGCATAGAGCTTAATCTACACCTTCCCCAACGGCTACAACAGGGAGATGCTATAGGGAAGATTGTGAGAGCAAAATCTGGGCACACATTGCACCGTGGACACAGAAAATTGAGTTAGGATAAATCGCAAGCTCCATGGCTGATGTGCCCTTCTTTTAACCCCCACCCCTGTGATCGGCATTATATGGGTTGCGGGCTCTCCTACTGGTCTACCGGTGAGGGGAGGCCGCCGATTACCATGTAGGGCGAGGAGGCCGGCCTCCACGTCAACTGTCTTGCTGAGACAGAAGCCCCATTGCCATGTCAATAGTCAGATGATTATCATGGCCTTGCATGGTGCGTCTCTCACTCTGCCTGTACACTGTCGCCCATAACAGGTCCTTACCAAAGCATGTGGCTGGAAAAAAGTGTCTTTTCATCATAACTGGGGTAAGGGTATCTATTACAAGATAAAGGAAGAGCCCTCACCCCTTTACGTGGAGAAAGGAGAGGGAGAATTTTTGAAAAGGAGAAAGGAGAAGAGAAGTCAAGTGTTTGGGGGTTTCTTTCCCACACGCCTAGATGCATTGGAGCTCACAATTAGTTGTCGCCATCAAACCATTTACTTATTGAGTTTCTTATATATATATATATATAATCCATTAGAAAGTAAATGTATGTATGTATGTATGTATGTATATGTATATACATATGTGTGTGTGTGTGTGTGTGTGTGTGTGTGTGTGTGTGTGTGTGTGTGTTTCGATGTGTGTATGATATATCTATCTATATATTTAAAAGTGACCACAGCTTATCACCCATCTCTGCACATTGAAATTTAATCAAAATTAATTAAATTATGTTGATATTTGTATTTATATTTTTAAATACACGTGTCTATGTATAGGTATAAGTATATGTGTCTATATGTAAGCAATTTAATATTCAACATTATATATCTTAGCAAAACATCTTTACTTACATGGTAGTCGCATCCCCTTGCATATTCCCATTCTTCTCTTGTAATCTCCTCTCCCATCCTTTCGGCTATTCTTCTCTTGTAATCTCCTCTCCCATCCTTTCGGCTTGCTCGGGGGCATCTCTCAGCCATTCAATATTGCAATCCTTTGGCAGAGCCTGTAGGTTGGGTGGGTATGCCATGTGCCTTTGTGTTGAACTCTTAAATGCTCTTCTCTCCTCTGTCCTTATCTTTTTTGCATATTTCTCAATCCACTTTTCCATTCAAGAAGTGTTAAGAAGACAAAATGTAATGACCTTTTTGTGCATGGACTCATCCATCTTTTGAATGCGTCCTTTTTCATGTGGCACATGTGACACCATTCGTTCATCCTCATCGTTATGCATGAATCTAGGCATAGATGGATCGATTTGGTTCAAATATTCAGAGATGTATACGAGGGATTCTTGCACCAACCATCCCTCTGCCATGCTTCCTTCTAGCCTTGCCCTTTGCTTCACAAATCCCTTCAAGGTTTTCATGAAGCGTTCAAGAAAAAACATCCACCGGCTATGAACAACACCACATATAGCCACCTCATCCACCAAATTTACTAGGAGGTGCAATTAAGTTGTGAGTATGCTTCTTGGAAAGCTTTCTTCAATCATATATACCTCCTCAATTAACTCAGCTCGAGCCTTCTCACAATGGAATCTGGATGAATCTCCTTTGACACTATCCACCTATTCAACAAAGGAATAAATGATAAATTAAAGAATAATAGATAATTTCAAAGCTATATGTTATGCCAAATGCACAAATCTATAGTTTTGATTGGAACTCACCTCGCCAATCCACCTAATTTATAGATGACATTCCGAGCCTTCTCTTCTCCGCACCCACCAATCGATTTGGAAGTATGAACAATGCAATCAATTTTTGAAAACAATAAAAGATCAATATAGAGTCTACACAACATAAACCGAGGAGTGCCCAAAAATAAATACAGCTATGTACGTACTTGCATCATCTCATGCCAACCATGTGATTTGAGACCATACAATTAATGCTCACCCTTATTTTTTGTTATTTTGTAGATGCACCCTTTCATGAGTGCATTACATCGGTTGGTGTACGAAAAGATGAAATTTGATTCTTGACTTTTTTTTCCTCTTGCCTCGTCAACTTCCATGGCACTTTTGGTAAAATAACCTTGTCATTGACTACCCTTGGATAGCTATGCATTTTCCATGTGTATGATATCCTTTAAGTCATCTCTTATTGCATGGGTGTCTTTTTTATCAATTAGATGGTCCCAGATCATTGATGCCACATTCTTAAAAAATGTGCATTGGATCCAAAAGATGATTTATTTTTAACTCTGTTTAATATGGTAGACGATAGAAGATTGAGTACCTTTTCATGCCCGCGGGACTGTGATGAGAGTCACCCTCCATCTCTCGTCCCACTCTCCATCTCTCCACCTTCCCTCCAATGGCATTGTAGGAGGCGAATGCCACATGGTCTTCCACTCCACACCTCTCATCACACAATCCTGATGGAGCATAATTTAGGTGGTTTGGAGGAAGAAATCGATGATGTTCATCATACGCCACTTTCTTTTGTGCATGTGCTTGTTGGAAACAAGTGATGGACTACAAATTGGACATGCATTATATCCTGCAGTTGTGAGACCTACGAAATTGCCATGTAAGAATTGAAAGTTAGTAATTATAATACATTACAGTTATAAATGAATCGTTTGTGCATGCTTAGATAAGAATCAATTTATAAGAACCAAAAGATGATTTATTTTTAACTCTCTCCAATATGGTAGACGATAGAAGATTGAGTACCTTTTCATTCCCGCGGGTGCTATGATGAGAGTCACCCTCCATCTCTCCACCTTCCCTCCAATGGCATTGTAGGAGGCAAATGCTACATGGTCTTCCACTCCACACCTCTCATCATAATCGGAGAAACCTCTGATGGAGCATAATCTAGGTGGTTTGGAGGAAGAAATCGATGATGTTCATCATACACCACTTTCTTTTGTGCATGTGCTTGTTTGGAAATAAGTGATGGACTACAAATTGGACATGCATTATATCCTGTAGTTGTGAGACCTACAAAATTGCCATGTAAGAACTGAAAGTTAATAGACATTATAATACATTACAGTTATAAATGAATCATTTATTTGTGCATGCTTAGATAAGAATTAATTTATGAGTATGACGTACTACCTGAGCACTCCGTATAGCCCGAAAAATCATGCATAGTCCACATCAAGATATCCTTGACCATTGTATTGCGGCATGTTTTTGGACGAGAAACATCATGCACCCTTATGCCTCTCCATAATTGCTCGAGCTCATCAATCAAGGGGTCAAGGTATGCATCCATGTTCTTTACCTTGTGCTTCCCGGGCATAAGAAGTGCAAGTATCACACATGACCCTTCTTGATGGACATCCACGGAGGAATATTGTGATTCACAACAACAATAGGCCATGTGGACCATGGTGTATACCTCAATCCAAATGGGTTCACCCCATCCATACCCATCTTTGAACTATGGCTATCTATCCTCAATGTGAGCCCAAGCTGGTGAGGGAATCCTCATCATGTCATCGGTTGAACAATGGTTCACATGTTATGTCATTAACTCGGCGATGGATTCACATCGGAACATAGGTTGAATGCGAGGTATAACAGGAAAGTGCCTCAATACCTTTTGGGAAATTTTTGCATCTTGTAAATCCTTCCTGTAATGATCCTCTCCACAAATTGGACATTATATGACATTGGCAAAGGTACCCCTGAATAGTACACAATCATTATGACATGCATGGATTCGAGTGTAATCCATAGGATTCTTCAAGCATCACTTCTTCTTGCGGGCATCAAATTGTTTGTTGGTTTTGGGAGCATCTTCTTTAATAACCGAAGTAGGCTATTCACACTATTATCGCTCCATATGTTGTTTGTGTAAGTTGAGGATTTCCAAGCATGCCTGCAAAGTTGAGTACTTTGCATCCTCCTACAATGGTGTGTAACACATTCTTTCTTTCATGTGTTTCAAAGTCAGGCGTCTCTTCGTCACCCTCGCTTTGAAAAAAGTGAGTGATCATCTCCTCCATGGCATCCTCTTCCTCTATCTCATGTGAAGGAAATCTTGGGTCTTCCAAATGTACTGAACATGCTCCACTTTCCAAGTGCTCCTTACAATGCTTGTATTCCTTCCTCTCAAGTTTCTCCCAATGATCGAATAATGAGGTATATTGTGTAGTACTTGTGCACGAATGTCCATGCCCTCCTCATCCTAATGAACCATATTTAAAAATGACACTCAACATTATATACGGCAAACCACGAGTTTACATTTCAAGGCATAAGTTTATCTACTAACCGAGGAATTGGCTTGCAACATCAAGTTGGTTGGCATTGGTTCAAACGATCCCCATTTTCTAATATGCTCGAATGTCACTCGACGTTCACGTACACAAAAATTCTTGCACATGAACAAGGGATTCTTCTTCACAACCACTCTGGATCTCCAATTGGTTGGTGACCCATCACTATCCGAACTAGTAGAAGACATCTATACTAGGCACAAAAAATGTGCAGTTAATATAAATACATGCACTAAATTTAGTAGTGTCAATGGTATATGCATAGGCTTGCTCTCTAAAATTTACACAGTGTCACTATAAGCGCCGTTAAGCGTCATTTTTAGCGACGCTGACAAAATTAACTTTTTGAGCTTGCGACATCGCCGACGCCTATTTTTCTCTTCCAAAAAAATTTTCTCCACTCCTTTCCTTGAGTTCCTGCACCGACTCCTCACTTCAACCAAGCTAGCTTTCCTCACAAGCATTTTTACTCTTTATATTCTCCTTCCCCTTCCTCTTCATGAGACTCTTTCTCTTCATCTCCAAATGGTTATGGTGTAAGCTCTTGAAGGTATTTTTCTCTTATGTTTTATTCTAATGCATTTGTTTATGGTTCTTCTTCCCCTTCCCCTTCCCCTTCCCCTTCCCCTTGCTAATCCTCTTTCTTTTCCTATCCATCACTCTACAAGTGATGGTGTGACCTAATGATTAGGTTTGCTTCTATTATGTTTAACCGTTGGGTGTCGAAATTTAAGATTAGCTTAGCTTAAACTTAATGCATAAATTAAGCTTCATACATAGAGCTTAATTGCTCTATGCATAGAACTTAATCTATGCATAGAGCTTAGAGCATAGATTAAGCTCTATGCATAAAGCTTATTATCTTAATCTATATATTGAGCTCTATGCATAGAGTTTAATCTACACCTTCCCCAACGGCTACAACACGGAGATGTTGTAGGGAAGATTGTGAGAGCAAAATCTGGGCACACATTGCACCGTGGACACAGAAAATTGAGTTAGGATAAATCGCAAGCTCCATGGCTGATGTGCCCTTCTTTTAACCCCCACCCCTGTGATCGGCATTATATGGGTTGCGGGCTCTCCTACTGGTCTACCGGTGAGGGGAGGATGATTACCATGTAGGGCGAGGAGGCCAGCCTCCACGTCAACTGTCTTGCTGAGATAGAAGCCCCATTGCCATGTCAATAGTCAGATGATTATCATGGCCTTGCATGGCGCGTCTCTCACTCTGCCTGTACACTGTCGCCCATAACAGGTCCTTACCAAAGCATGTGGCTAGAAAAAAGTGTCGTTTCATCATAACTGGGGTAAGGGTATCTATTACAAGATAAAGGAAGAGCCCTCACCCCTTTACGTGGAGAAAGGAGAGGGAGAATTTTTGAAAAGGAGAAAGGAGAAGAGAAGTCAAGTGTTTGGGGGTTTCTTTCCCACACGCCTAGATGCATTAGAGCTCACAATTAGTTGTCACCATCAAACCATTTACTTATTGAGTTTCTTATATATATATATTAAATCCATTAGAAAGTAAATGTATGTATGTATGTATGTATGTATGTATGTATATACATGTGTTTGTGTGTGTGTGTGTGTGTGTGTGTGTGTTTCGATGTGTGTATGATATATCTATCTATATATTTAAAAGTGACCACAGCTTATCACCCATCTCTGCACATTAAAATTTAATCAAAATTAATTAAATTATGTTGATATTTGTATTTATATTTTTAAATACACGTGTCTATGTATAGGTATAAGTATATGTGTCTATATGTAAGCAATTTAGTATTCAACATTATATATCTTAGCAAAACATCTTTACTTACATGGTAGTCGCATCCCCTTGCATATTCCCATTCTTCTCTTGTAATCTCCTCTCCCATCCTTTCGGCTATTCTTCTCTTGTAATCTCCTCTCCCATCCTTTCGGCTTGCTCGGGGGCATCTCTCAGCCATTCAATATTGCAATCCTTTGGTAGAGCCTGTAGGTTGGGTGGGTGTGCCATGTGCCTTTGTGTTGAACTCTTAAATGCTCTTCTCTCCTCTGTCCTTATCTTTTTTGCATATTTCTCAATCCACTTTTCCATTCAAGAAGTGTTAAGAAGACAAAATGTAATGACCTTTTTGTGCATGGACTCATCCATCTTTTGAATGCGTCCTTTTTCATGTGGCACATGTGACACCATTCGTTCATCCTCATCGTTATGCATGAATCTAGGCATAGATGGATCGATTTGTTTCAAATATTCAGAGATGTATATGAGGGATTCTTGCACCAACCATCCCTCTGCCATGCTTCCTTCTAGCCTTGCCCTTTGCTTCACAAATCCCTTCAAGGTTTTCATGAAGCGTTCAAGAAAAAACATCCACCGGCTATGAACAACACCACATATAGCCACCTCATCCACCAAATTTACTAGGAGATGCAATTAAGTTGTGAGTATGCTTCTTGGAAAGCTTTCTTCAATCATATATACCTCCTCAATTAACTCAGCTCGAGCCTTCTCACAATGGAATCTGGATGAATCTCCTTTGACACTATCCACCTATTCAACAAAGGAATAAATGATAAATTAAAGAATAATAGATAATTTCAAAGCTATATGTTATGCCAAATGCACAAATCTATAGTTTTGATTGGAACTCACCTCGCCAATCCACCTAATTTATAGATGACATTCCGAGCCTTCTCTTCTCTGCACCCACCAATTGATTTGGAAGTATGAACAATGCAATCAATTTTTGAAAACAATAAAAGATCAATATAGAGTCTACACAACATAAACCGAGGAGTGCCCAAAAATAAATACAGCTATGTACGTACTTGCATCATCTCATGCCAACCATGTGATTTGAGACCATACAATTAATGCTCACCCTTATTTTTTGTTATTTTGTAAATGCACCCTTTCATGAGTGCATTACATCGGTTGGTGTACGAAAAGATGAAATTTGATTCTTGACTTTTTTTTCCTCTTGCCTCGTCAACTTCCATGGCACTTTTGGTAAAATCACCTTGTCATTGACTACCCTTGGATAGCTATGCATTTTCCATGTGTATGATATCCTTTAAGTCATCTCTTATTGCATGGGTGTCTTTTTTATCAATTAGATGGTCCCAGATCATTGATGCCACATTCTTAAAAAAATGTGCATTGGATCCAAAAGATGATTTATTTTTAACTCTGTTTAATATGGTAGACGATAGAAGATTGAGTACCTTTTCATGCCCGCGGGACTGTGATGAGAGTCACCCTCCATCTCTGATCCCACTCTCCATCTCTCCACCTTCCCTCCAATGGCATTGTAGGAGGCGAATGCCACATGGTCTTCCACTCCACACCTCTCATCACAGAATCCTGATGGAGCATAATTTAGGTGGTTTGGAGGAAGAAATCGATGATGTTCATCATACGCCACTTTCTTTTGTGCATGTGCTTGTTGGAAACAAGTGATGGACTACAAATTGGACATGCATTATATCCTGCAGTTGTGAGACCTACGAAATTGCCATGTAAGAATTGAAAGTTAGTAATTATAATACATTACAGTTATAAATGAATCGTTTGTGCATGCTTAGATAAGAATCAATTTATAAGAACCAAAAGATGATTTATTTTTAACTCTCTCCACTATGGTAGACGATAGAAGATTGAGTACCTTTTCATTCCCGCGGGTGCTGTGATGAGAGTCACCCTCCATCTCTCCACCTTCCCTCCAATGGCATTGTAGGAGGCAAATGCCACATGGTCTTCCACTCCACACCTCTCATCATAATCGGAGAAACCTCTGATGGAGCATAATCTAGGTGGTTTGGAGGAAGAAATCGATGATGTTCATCATACACCACTTTCTTTTGTGCATGTGCTTGTTTGGAAATAAGTGATGGACTACAAATTGGACATGCATTATATCCTGTAGTTGTGAGACCTACAAAATTGCCATGTAAGAACTGAAAGTTAATAGACATTATAATACATTACAGTTATAAATGAATCATTTATTTGTGCATGCTTAGATAAGAATTAATTTATGAGTATGACGTACTACCTGAGCACTCCATATAGCCCAAAAAATCATGCATAGTCCACATCAAGATATCCTTGACCATTGTATTGCGGCATGTTTTTGGACGAGAAACATCATGCACCCTTATGCCTCTCCATAATTGCTCGAGCTCATCAATCAAGGGCTCAAGGTATACATCCATGTTCTTTACCTTGTGCTTCCCGGGCATAAGAAGTGCAAGTATCACACATGACCCTTCTTGATGGACATCCACGGAGGAATATTGTGATTCACAACAACAATAGGCCATGTGGACCATGGTGTATACCTCAATCCAAACGGGTTCACCCCATCCATACCCATCTTTGAACTATGGCTATCTATCCTCAATGTGAGCCCAAGCTGGTGAGGGAATCCTCATCATGTCATCGGTTGAACAATGGTTCACATGTTATGTCATTAACTCGGCGATGGATTCACATCGGAACATAGGTTGAATGCGAGGTATAACAAGAAAGTGCCTCAATACCTTTTGGGGAATTTTTGCATCTTGTAAATCCTTCCTGTAATGATTCTAGAACTCCACAAATTGGACATTATATGACATTGGCAAAGGTACCCCTAAATAGTACACAATCATTATGACATGCATGGATTCGAGTGTAATCCATATCAAGCTTGGAAAGGATTCTTCAAGCATCACTTCTTCTTGCGGGCATCAAATTGTTTGTTGGTTTTGGGAGCATCTTCTTTAATAACAGAAGTAGGCTATTCACACTATTATCGCTCCATATGTTGTTTGTGTAAGTTGAGGATTTCCAAGCATGCCTGCAAAGTTGAGTACTTTGCATCCTCCTACAATGGTGTGTAACACATTCTTTCTTTCATGTGTTTCAAAGTCAGGTGTCTCTTTGTCACCCTCGCTTTGAAAAAAGTGAGTGATCATCTCCTCCATGGCATCCTCTTCCTCTATCTCATGTGAAGGAAATCCTGGGTCTTCCAAATGTACTGAACATGCTCCACTTTCCAAGTGCTCCTTACAATGCTTGTATTCCTTCCTCTCAAGTTTCTCCCAATGATCGAATAATGAGGTATATTGTGTAGTACTTGTGCACGAATGTCCATGCCCTCCTCATCCTAATGAACCATATTTAAAAATGACACTCAACATTATATACGGCAAACCACGAGTTTACATTTCAAGGCATAAGTTTATATACTAACCGAGGAATTGGCTTGCAACATCAAGTTGGTTGGCATTGGTTCAAACGATCCCCATTTTCTAATATGCTCGAATGTCACTCGACGTTCACGTACACAAAAATTCTTGCACATGAACAAGGTATTCTTCTTCACAACTACTTTGGACCTCCAATTGGTTGGTGACCCATCACTATCCGAACTAGTAGAAGACATCTATACTAGGCACAAAAAATGTGCAGTTAATATAAATACATGCACTAAATTTAGTAGTGTCAATGGTATATGCATAGGCTTGCTCTCTAAAATTTACACAGTGTCACTATAAGCGCCGTTAAGCGTCATTTTTAGCGACGCTGACAAAATTAACTTTTTGAGCTTGCGACATCGCCGACGCCTATTTTTCTCTCCCACAAAAAATTTTCTCCACTCCTTTCCTTGAGTTCCTGCACCGACTCCTCACTTCAACCAAGCT
The DNA here is from genome assembly GCF_041138505.1 of Cibotium barometz. Taxonomy (NCBI): domain Eukaryota; kingdom Viridiplantae; phylum Streptophyta; class Polypodiopsida; order Cyatheales; family Cibotiaceae; genus Cibotium; species Cibotium barometz. The sequence continues at coordinate 3,760,493 of NC_141063.1, forward strand.
AGCTTTCCTCACAAGCATTTTTACTCTTTATATTCTCCTTCCCCTTCCTCTTCATGAGACTCTTTCTCTTCATCTCCAAATGGTTATGGTGTAAGCTCTTGAAGGTATTTTTCTCTTATGTTTTATTCTAATGCATTTGTTTATGGTTCTTCTTCCCCTTCCCCTTCCCCTTCCCCTTGCTAATCCTCTTTCTTTTCCTATCCATCACTCTACAAGTGATGGTGTGACCTAATGATTAGGTTTGCTTCTATTATGTTTAACCCTTGGGTGTCGAAATTTAAGATTAGCTTAGCTTAAACTTAATGCATAAATTAAGCTTTATACATAGAGCTTAATTGCTCTATGCATAGAACTTAATCTATGCATAGAGCTTAGAGCATAGATTAAGCTCTATGCATAAAGCTTATTATCTTAATCTATACATTGAGCTCTATGCATAGAGCTTAATCTACACCTTCCCCAACGGCTACAACAGGGAGATGCTATAGGAAAGATTGTGAGAGCAAAATCTGGGCACACATTGCACCGTGGACACAGAAAATTGAGTTAGGATAAATCGCAAGCTCCATGGCTGATGTGCCCTTCTTTTAACCCCCACCCCTGTGATCGGCATTATATGGGTTGCGGGCTCTCCTACTGGTCTACCGGTGAGGGGAGGACGATTACCATGTAGGGCGAGGAGGCCGGCCTCCACGTCAACTGTCTTGCTGAGACAAAAGCCCCATTGCCATGTCAATAGTCAGATGATTATCATGGCCTTGCATGGTGCGTCTCTCACTCTGCCTGTACACTGTCGCCCATAACAGGTCCTTACCAAAGCATGTGGCTAGAAAAAAGTGTCTTTTCATCATAACTGGGGTAAGGGTATCTATTACAAGATAAAGGAAGAGCCCTCACCCCTTTACGTGGAGAAAGGAGAGGGAGAATTTTTGAAAAGGAGAAAGGAGAAGAGAAGTCAAGTGTTTGGGGGTTTCTTTCCCACACACCTAGATGCATTGGAGCTCACAATTAGTTGTCACCATCAAACCATTTACTTATTGAGTTTCTTATATATATATATTAAATCCATTATAAAGTAAATGTATGTATGTATGTATATGTATATACATGTGTGTGTGTGTGTGTGTGTGTGTGTGTGTGTGTGTGTGTGTGTGTTTCGATGTGTGTATGATATATCTATCTATATATTTAAAAGTGACCACAGCTTATCACCCATCTCTGCACATTAAAATTTAATCAAAATTAATTAAATTATGTTGATATTTGTATTTATATTTTTAAATACACGTGTCTATGTATAGGTATAAGTATATGTGTCTATATGTAAGCAATTTAGTATTCAACATTATATATCTTAGCAAAACATCTTTACTTACATGGTAGTCGCATCCCCTTGCATATTCCCATTCTTCTCTTGTAATCTCCTCTCCCATCCTTTCGGCTATTCTTCTCTTGTAATCTCCTCTCCCATCCTTTCGGCTTGCTCGGGGGCATCTCTCAGCCATTCAATATTGCAATCCTTTGGTAGAGCCTGTAGGTGGGTATGCCATGTGCCTTTGTGTTGAACTCTTAAATGCTCTTCTCTCCTCTGTCCTTATCTTTTTTGCATATTTCTCAATCCACTTTTCCATTCAAGAAGTGTTAAGAAGACAAAATGTAATGACCTTTTTGTGCATGGACTCATCCATCTTTTGAATGCGTCCTTTTTCATGTGGCACATGTGACACCATTCGTTCATCCTCATCGTTATGCATGAATCTAGGCATAGATGGATCGATTTGGTTCAAATATTCAGAGATGTATACGAGGGATTCTTGCACCAACCATCCCTTTGCCATGCTTCCTTCTAGCCTTGCCCTTTGCTTCACAAATCCCTTCAAGGTTTTCATGAAGCGTTCAAGAAAAAACATCCACCGGCTATGAACAACACCACATATAGCCACCTCATCCACCAAATTTACTAGGAGGTGCAATTAAGTTGTGAGTATGCTTCTTGGAAAGCTTTCTTCAATCATATATACCTCCTCAATTAACTCAGCTCGAGCCTTCTCACAATGGAATCTGGATGAATCTCCTTTGACACTATCCACCTATTCAACAAAGGAATAAATGATAAATTAAAGAATAATAGATAATTTCAAAGCTATATGTTATGCCAAATGCACAAATCTATAGTTTTGATTGGAACTCACCTCGCCAATCCACCTAATTTATAGATGACATTCCGAGCCTTCTCTTCTCCGCACCCACCAATCGATTTGGAAGTATGAACAATGCAATAAATTTTTGAAAACAATAAAAGATCAATATAGAGTCTACACAACATAAACCGAGGAGTGCCCAAAAATAAATACAGCTATGTACGTACTTGCATCATCTCATGCCAACCATGTGATTTGAGACCATACAATTAATGCTCACCCTTATTTTTTGTTATTTTGTAAATGCACCCTTTCATGAGTGCATTACATCGGTTGGTGTACGAAAAGATGAAATTTGATTCTTGACTTTTTTTTCCTCTTGCCTCGTCAACTTCCATGGCACTTTTGGTAAAATCACCTTGTCATTGACTACCCTTGGATAGCTATGCATTTTCCATGTGTATGATATCCTTTAAGTCATCTCTTATTGCATGGGTGTCTTTTTTATCAATTAGATGGTCCCAGATCATTGATGCCACATTCTTAAAAAATGTGCATTGGATCCAAAAGATGATTTATTTTTAACTCTGTTTAATATGGTAGACGATAGAAGATTGAGTACCTTTTCATGCCCACGGGACTGTGATGAGAGTCACCCTCCATCTCTCGTCCCACTCTCCATCTCTCCACCTTCCCTCCAATGGCATTGTAGGAGGCGAATGCCACATGGTCTTCCACTCCACACCTCTCATCACACAATCGGAGAAACCTATGATGGAGCATAATTTAGGTGGTTTGGAGGAAGAAATCGATGATGTTCATCATACGCCACTTTCTTTTGTGCATGTGCTTGTTGGAAACAAGTGATGGACTACAAATTGGACATGCATTATATCCTGCAGTTGTGAGACCTACGAAATTGCCATGTAAGAATTGAAAGTTAGTAATTATAATACATTACAGTTATAAATGAATCGTTTGTGCATGCTTAGATAAGAATCAATTTATAAGAACCAAAAGATGATTTATTTTTAACTCTCTTCACTATGGTAGACGATAGAAGATTGAGTACCTTTTCATTCCCGCGGGTGCTGTGATGAGAGTCACCCTCCATCTCTCCACCTTCCCTCCAATGGCATTGTAGGAGGCAAATGCCACATGGTCTTCCACTCCACACCTCTCATCATAATCGGAGAAACCTCTGATGGAGCATAATCTAGGTGGTTTGGAGGAAGAAATCGATGATGTTCATCATACACCACTTTCTTTTGTGCATGTGCTTGTTTGGAAATAAGTGATAGACTACAAATTGGACATGCATTATATCCTGTAGTTGTGAGACCTACAAAATTGCCATGTAAGAACTGAAAGTTAATAGACATTATAATACATTACAGTTATAAATGAATCATTTGTTTGTGCATGCTTAGATAAGAATTAATTTATGAGTATGACGTACTACCTGAGCACTCCATATAGCCCAAAAAATCATGCATAGTCCACATCAAGATATCCTTGACCATTGTATTGCGGCATGTTTTTGGACGAGAAACATCATGTACCCTTATGCCTCTCCATAATTGCTCAAGCTCATCAATCAAGGGCTCAAGGTATACATCCATGTTCTTTACCTTGTGCTTCCCGGGCATAAGAAGTGCAAGTATCACACATGACCCTTCTTGATGGACATCCACGGAGGAATATTGTGATTCACAACAACAATAGGCCATGTGGACCATGGTGTATACCTCAATCCAAACGAGTTCACCCCATCCATACCCATCTTTGAACTATGGCTATCTATCCTCAATGTGAGCCCAAGCTGGTGAGGGAATCCTCATCATGTCATCGGTTGAACAATGGTTCACATGTTATGTCATTAACTCGGCGATGGATTCACATCGGAACATAGGTTGAATGCGAGGTATAACAGGAAAGTGCCTCAATACCTTTTGGGGAATTTTTGCATCTTGTAAATCCTTCCTGTAATGATCCCCTCCACAAATTGGACATTATATGACATTTGCAAAGGTACCCCTGAATAGTACACAATCATTATGACATGCATGGATTCGAGTGTAATCCATATCAAGCTTGGAAAGGATTCTTCAAGCATCACTTCTTCTTGCGGGCATCAAATTGTTTGTTGGTTTTGGGAGCATCTTCTTTAATAACCGAAGTAGGCTATTCACACTATTATCGCTCCATATGTTGTTTGTGTAAGTTGAGGATTTCCAAGCATGCCTGCAAAGTTGAGTACTTTGCATCCTCCTACAATGGTGTGTAACACATTCTTTCTTTCATGTGTTTCAAAGTCAAGTGTCTCTTCGTCACCCTCGCTTTGAAAAAAGTGAGTGATCATCTCCTCCATGGCATCCTCTTCCTCTATCTCATGTGAAGGAAATCTTGGGTCTTCCAAATGTACCGAACATGCTCCACTTTCCAAGTGCTCCTTACAATGCTTGTATTCCTTCCTCTCAAGTTTCTCCCAATGATCGAATAATGAGGTATATTGTGTAGTACTTGTGCACGAATGTCCATGCCCTCCTCATCCTAATGAACCATATTTAAAAATGACACTCAACATTATATACGGCAAACCACGAGTTTACATTTCAAGGCATAAGTTTATATACTAACCGAGGAATTGGCTTGCAACATCAAGTTGGTTGGCATTGGGTCAAACGATCCCCATTTTCTAATATGCTCGAATGTCACTCGACGTTCACGTACACAAAAATTCTTGCACATGAACAAGGGATTCTTCTTCACAACCACTCTGGATCTCCAATTGGTTGGTGACCCATCACTATCCGAACTAGTAGAAGACATCTATACTAGGCACAAAAAATGTGCAGTTAATATAAATACATGCACTAAATTTAGTAGTGTCAATGGTATATGCATAGGCTTGCTCTCTAAAATTTACACAGTGTCACTATAAGCACCGTTAAGCGTCATTTTTAGCGACGCTGACAAAATTAACTTTTTGAGCTTGCGACATCGCCGACGCCTATTTTTCTCTCCCACAAAAAATTTTCTCCACTCCTTTCCTTGAGTTCCTGCACCGACTCCTCACTTCAACCAAGCTAGCTTTCCTCACAAGCATTTTTACTCTTTATATTCTCCTTCCCCTTCCTCTTCATGAGACTCTTTCTCTTCATCTCCAAATGGTTATGGTGTGAGCTCTTGAAGGTATTTTTCTCTTATGTTTTATTCTAATGCATTTGTTTATGGTTCTTCTTCCCCTTCCCCTTCCCCTTCCCCTTGCTAATCCTCTTTCTTTTCCTATCCATCGCTCTACAAGTGATGGTGTGACCTAATGATTAGGTTTGCTTCTATTATGTTTAACCCTTGGGTGTCGAAATTTCAGATTAGCTTAGCTTAAACTTAATGCATAAATTAAGCTTCATACATAGAGCTTAATTGCTCTATGCATAGAACTTAATCTATGCATAGAGCTTAGAGCATAGATTAAGCTCTATGCATAAAGCTTATTATCTTAATCTATATATTGAGCTCTATGCATAGAGTTTAATCTACGCCTTCCCCAACGGCTACAATACGGAGATGTTGTAGGGAAGATTGTGAGAGCAAAATCTGGGCACACATTGCACCGTGGACACAGAAAATTGAGTTAGGATAAATCGCAAGCTCCATGGCTGATGTGCCCTTCTTTTAACCCCCACCCCTGTGATCGGCATTATATGGGTTGCGGGCTCTCCTACTGGTCTACTGGTGAGGGAGGCCGATTACCATGTAGGGCGAGGAGGCCGGCCTCCACGTCAACTGTCTTGCTGAGACAGAAGCCCCATTGCCATGTCAATAGTCAGATGATTATCATGGCCTTGCATGGTGCGTCTCTCACTCTGCCTGTACACTGTCGCCCATAACAGGTCCTTACCAAAGCATGTGGCTAGAAAAAAGTGTCTTTTCATCATAACTGGGGTAAGGGTATCTATTACAAGATAAAGGAAGAGCCCTCACCCCTTTACGTGGAGAAAGGAGAGGGAGAATTTTTGAAAAGGAGAAAGGAGAAGAGAAGTCAAGTGTTTGGGGGTTTCTTTCCCACACGCCTAGATGCATTGGAGCTCACAATTAGTTGTCACCATCAAACCATTTACTTATTGAGTTTCTTATATATATATATTAAATCCATTAGAAAGTAAATGTATGTATGTATGTATGTATATACATGTGTGTGTGTGTGTGTGTGTGTGTGTGTGTGTGTGTTTCGATGTGTGTATGATATATCTATCTATATATTTAAAAGTGACCACAGCTTATCACCCATCTCTTCACATTAAAATTTAATCAAAATTAATTAAATTATGTTGATATTTGTATTTATATTTTTAAATACACGTGTCTATGTATAGGTATAAGTATATGTGTCTATATGTAAGCAATTTAGTATTCAACATTATATATCTTAGCAAAACATCTTTACTTACATGGTAGTCGCATCCCCTTGCATATTCCCATTCTTCTCTTGTAATCTCCTCTCCCATCCTTTCGGCTATTCTTCTCTTGTAATCTCCTCTCCCATCCTTTCGGCTTGCTCGGGGGCATCTCTCAGCCATTCAATATTGCAATCCTTTGGTAGAGCCTGTAGGTTGGGTGGGTATGCCATGTGCCTTTGTGTTGAACTCTTAAATGCTCTTCTCTCCTCTGTCCTTATCTTTTTTGCATATTTCTCAATCCACTTTTCCATTCAAGAAGTGTTAAGAAGACAAAATGTAATGACCTTTTTGTGCATGGACTCATCCATCTTTTGAATGCGTCCTTTTTCATGTGGCACATGTGACACCATTCGTTCATCCTCATCGTTATGAAGGAATCTAGGCATAGATGGATCGATTTGTTTCAAATATTCAGAGATGTATACGAGGGATTCTTGCACCAACCATCCCTCTGCCATGCTTCCTTCTAGCCTTGCCCTTTGCTTCACAAATCCCTTCAAGGTTTTCATGAAGCGTTCAAGAAAAAACATCCACTGGCTATGAACAACACCACATATAGCCACCTCATCCACCAAATTTACTAGAAGGTGCAATTAAGTTGTGAGTATGCTTCTTGGAAAGCTTTCTTCAATCATATATACCTCCTCAATTAACTCAGCTCGAGCCTTCTCACAATGGAATCTGGATGAATCTCCTTTGACACTATCCACCTATTCAACAAAGGAATAAATGATAAATTAAAGAATAATAGATAATTTCAAAGCTATATGTTATGCCAAATGCACAAATCTATAGTTTTGATTGGAACTCACCTCGCCAATCCACCTAATTTATAGATGACATTCCGAGCCTTCTCTTCTCCGCACCCACCAATTGATTTGGAAGTATGAACAATGCAATCAATTTTTGAAAACAATAAAAGATCAATATAGAGTCCACACAACATAAACCGAGGAGTGCCCAAAAATAAATACAGCTATGTACGTACTTGCATCATCTCATGCCAACCATGTGATTTGAGACCATACAATTAATGCTCACCCTTATTTTTTATTATTTTGTAAATGCACCCTTTCATGAGTGCATTACATTGGTTGGTGTACGAAAAGATGAAATTTGATTCTTGACTTTTTTTTCCTCTTGCCTCGTCAACTTCCATGGCACTTTTGGTAAAATCACCTTGTCATTGACTACCCTTGGATAGCTATGCATTTTCCATGTGTATGATATCCTTTAAGTCATCTCTTATTGCATGGGTGTCTTTTTTATCAATTAGATGGTCCCAGATCATTGATGCCACATTCTTAAAAAAATGTGCATTGGATCCAAAAGATGATTTATTTTTAACTCTGTTTAATATGGTAGACGATAGAAGATTGAGTACCTTTTCATGCCCGCGGGACTGTGATGAGAGTCACCCTCCATCTCTGATCCCACTCTCCATCTCTCCACCTTCCCTCCAATGGCATTGTAGGAGGCGAATGCCACATGGTCTTCCACTCCACACCTCTCATCACAGAATCCTGATGGAGCATAATTTAGGTGGTTTGGAGGAAGAAATCGATGATGTTCATCATACGCCACTTTCTTTTGTGCATGTGCTTGTTGGAAACAAGTGATGGACTACAAATTGGACATGCATTATATCCTGCAGTTGTGAGACCTACGAAATTGCCATGTAAGAATTGAAAGTTAGTAATTATAATACATTACAGTTATAAATGAATCGTTTGTGCATGCTTAGATAAGAATCAATTTATAAGAACCAAAAGATGATTTATTTTTAACTCTCTCCACTATGGTAGACGATAGAAGATTGAGTACCTTTTCATTCCCGCGGGTGCTGTGATGAGAGTCACCCTCCATCTCTCCACCTTCCCTCCAATGGCATTGTAGGAGGCAAATGCCACATGGTCTTCCACTCCACACCTCTCATCATAATCGGAGAAACCTCTGATGGAGCATAATCTAGGTGGTTTGGAGGAAGAAATCAATGATGTTCATCATACACCACTTTCTTTTGTGCATGTGCTTGTTTGGAAATAAGTGATAGACTACAAATTGGACATGCATTATATCCTGTAGTTGTGAGACCTACAAAATTGCCATGTAAGAACTGAAAGTTAATAGACATTATAATACATTACAGTTATAAATGAATCATTTATTTGTGCATGCTTAGATAAGAATTAATTTATGAGTATGACGTACTACCTGAGCACTCCATATAGCCCAAAAAATCATGCATAGTCCACATCAAGATATCCTTGACCATTGTATTGCGGCATGTTTTTGGACGAGAAACATCATGCACCCTTATGCCTCTCCATAATTGCTCGAGCTCATCAATCAAGGGCTCAAGGTATACATCCATGTTCTTTACCTTGTGCTTCCCGGGCATAAGAAGTGCAAGTATCACACATGACCCTTCTTGATGGACATCCACGGAGGAATATTGTGATTCACAACAACAATAGGCCATGTGGACCATGGTGTATACCTCAATCCAAACGGGTTCACCCCATCCATACCCATCTTTGAACTATGGCTATCTATCCTCAATGTGAGCCCAAGCTGGTGAGGGAATCCTCATCATGTCATCGGTTGAACAATGGTTCACATGTTATGTCATTAACTCGGCGATGGATTCACATCGGAACATAGGTTGAATGCGAGGTATAACAAGAAAGTGCCTCAATACCTTTTGGGGAATTTTTGCATCTTGTAAATCCTTCCTGTAATGATTCTAGAACTCCACAAATTGGACATTATATGACATTGGCAAAGGTACCCCTAAATAGTACACAATCATTATGACATGCATGGATTCGAGTGTAATCCATATCAAGCTTGGAAAGGATTCTTCAAGCATCACTTCTTCTTGCGGGCATCAAATTGTTTGTTGGTTTTGGGAGCATCTTCTTTAATAACCGAAGTAGGCTATTCACACTATTATCGCTCCATATGTTGTTTGTGTAAGTTGAGGATTTCCAAGCATGCCTGCAAAGTTGAGTACTTTACATCCTCCTACAATGGTGTGTAACACATTCTTTCTTTCATGTGTTTCAAAGTCAGGTGTCTCTTCGTCACCCTCGCTTTGAAAAAAGTGAGTGATCATCTCCTCCATGGCATCCTCTTCCTCTATCTCATGTGAAGGAAATCCTGGGTCTTCCAAATGTACTGAACATGCTCCACTTTCCAAGTGCTCCTTACAATGCTTGTATTCCTTCCTCTCAAGTTTCTCCCAATGATCGAATAATGAGGTATATTGTGTAGTACTTGTGCACGAATGTCCATGCCCTCCTCATCCTAATGAACCATATTTAAAAATGACACTCAACATTATATACGGCAAACCACGAGTTTACATTTCAAGGCATAAGTTTATATACTAACCGAGGAATTGGCTTGCAACATCAAGTTGGTTGGCATTGGTTCAAACGATCCCCATTTTCTAATATGCTCGAATGTCACTCGACGTTCACGTACACAAAAATTCTTGCACATGAACAAGGGATTCTTCTTCACAACTACTTTGGACCTCCAATTGGTTGGTGACCCATCACTATCCGAACTAGTAGAAGACATCTATACTAGACATCTACACTGTCGCCCATAACAAGTCCTTACCAAAGCATGTGGTTGGAAAAAAGTGTCTTTTCATCATAACTGGGGTAAGGGTATCTATTACAAGATAAAGGAAGAGCCCTCACCCCTTTACGTGGAGAAAGGAGAGGGAGAATTTTTGAAAAGGAGAAAGGAGAAGAGAAGTCAAGTGTTTGGGGGTTTCTTTCCCACACGCCTAGATGCATTGGAGCTCACAATTAGTTGTCGCCATCAAACCATTTACTTATTGAGTTTCTTATATATATATATATAATCCATTAGAAAGTAAATGTATGTATGTATGTATGTATGTATGTATATGTATATACATATGTGTGTGTGTGTGTGTGTGTGTGTGTGTGTGTTTCGATGTGTGTATGATATATCTATCTATATATTTAAAAGTGACCACAGCTTATCACCCATCTCTGCACATTGAAATTTAATCAAAATAAAATAAATTATGTTGATATTTGTATTTATATTTTAAATACACGTGTCTATGTATAGGTATAAGTATATGTGTCTATATGTAAGCAATTTAGTATTCAACATTATATATCTTAGCAAAACATCTTTACTTACATGGTAGTCGCATCCCCTTGCATATTCCCATTCTTCTCTTGTAATCTCCTCTCCCATCCTTTCGGCTATTCTTCTCTTGTAATCTCCTCTCCCATCCTTTCGGCTTGCTCGGGGGCATCTCTGAGCCATTCAATATTGCAATCCTTTGGTAGAGCCTGTAGGTTGGGTGGGTATGCCATGTGCCTTTGTGTTGAACTCTTAAATGCTCTTCTCTGCTCTGTCCTTATCTTTTTTGCATATTTCTCAATCCACTTTTCCATTCAAGAAGTGTTAAGAAGACAAAATGTAATGACCTTTTTGTGCATGGACTCATCCATCTTTTGAATGCGTCCTTTTTCATGTGGCACATGTGACACCATTCGTTCATCCTCATCGTTATGAAGGAATCTAGGCATAGATGGATCGATTTGTTTCAAATATTCAGAGATGTATACGAGGGATTCTTGCACCAACCATCCCTCTGCCATGCTTCCTTCTAGCCTGCCCTTTGCTTCACAAATCCCTTCAAGGTTTTCATGAAGCGTTCAAGAAAAAACATCCACCGGCTATGAACAACACCACATATAGCCACCTCATCCACCAAATTTACTAGGAGGTGCAATTAAGTTGTGAGTATGCTTCTTGGAAAGCTTTCTTCAATCATATATACCTCCTCAATTAACTCAGCTCGAGCCTTCTCACAATGGAATCTGGATGAATCTCCTTTGACACTATCCACCTATTCAACAAAGGAATAAATGATAAATTAAAGAATAATAGATAATTTCAAAGCTATATGTTATGCCAAATGCACAAATCTATAGTTTTGATTGGAACTCACCTCGCCAATCCACCTAATTTATAGATGACATTCCGAGCCTTCTCTTCTCCGCACCCACCAATTGATTTGGAAGTATGAACAATGCAATCAATTTTTGAAAACAATAAAAGATCAATATAGAATCTACACAACATAAACCGAGGAGTGCCCAAAAATAAATACAGCTATGTATGTACTTGCATCATCTCATGCCAACCATGTGATTTGAGACCATACAATTAATGCTCACCCTTATTTTTTGTTATTTTGTAAATGCACCCTTTAATGAGTGCATTACATCGGTTGGTGTACGAAAAGATGAAATTTGATTCTTGACTTTTTTTTCCTCTTGCCTCGTCAACTTCCATGGCACTTTTGGTAAAATCACCTTGTCATTGACTACCCTTGGATAGCTATGCATTTTCCATGTGTATGATATCCTTTAAGTCATCTCTTATTGCATGGGTGTCTTTTTTATCAATTAGATGGTCCCAGATCATTGATGCCACATTCTTAAAAAATGTGCATTGGATCCAAAAGATGATTTATTTTTAACTCTGTTTAATATGGTAGACCATAGAAGATTGAGTACCTTTTCATGCCCGCGGGACTGTGATGAGAGTCACCCTCCATCTCTCGTCCCACTCTCCATCTCTCCACCTTCCCTCCAATGGCATTGTAGGAGGCGAATGCCACATGGTCTTCCACTCCACACCTCTCATCACACAATCGGAGAAACCTCTGATGGAGCATAATTTAGGTGGTTTGGAGGAAGAAATCGATGATGTTCATCATACGCCACTTTCTTTTGTGCATGTGCTTGTTGGAAACAAGTGATGGACTACAAATTGGACATGCATTATATCCTGCAGTTGTGAGACCTACGAAATTGCCATGTAAGAATTGAAAGTTAGTAATTATAATACATTACAGTTATAAATGAATCGTTTGTGCATGCTTAGATAAGAATCAATTTATAAGAACCAAAAGATGATTTATTTTTAACTCTCTCCACTATGGTAGACGATAGAAGATTGAGTACCTTTTCATTCCCGCGGGTGCTGTGATGAGAGTCACCCTCCATCTCTCCACCTTCCCTCCAATGGCATTGTAGGAGGCAAATGCCACATGGTCTTCCACTCCACACCTCTCATCATAATCGGAGAAACCTCTGATGGAGCATAATCTAGGTGGTTTGGAGGAAGAAATCGATGATGTTCATCATACACCACTTTCTTTTGTGCATGTGCTTGTTTGGAAATAAGTGATAGACTACAAATTGGACATGCATTATATCCTGTAGTTGTGAGACCTACAAAATTGCCATGTAAGAACTGAAAGTTAATAGACATTATAATACATTACATGTAAGATACCTCCCCCAACCCCCTTTTTGATGTCTAGTATCTTCCCCTGTAATCAATCCCTCTTCAGAAATATAAAGGCCTTGTTCTAACTGTTTTAGCCTAGAGAGAGAAAAATATGCTAGAGAGAGAATATTCAGATTATGAATATTTTTGGATAGAAAATTAACTCATCTTATTAAAATAAGTTCCCCTGAAATAGAAATTCAAAAAAGAATTTTCCAAGGTGCAATTGGAATTAATTGGAAATAAGTATAAAGAACCTTAGTCTAAGAGTCTAGATTTTCAGAAATTTTTAGATTATGGTCCAATTAAGGTTCCTATGGGCCAATAGCATCAATCCATGTGTAGGGAGGAGATAAATCCAATTTGTAAAAGAAGATACCCAAAAATGAGTAAATGCTCACATAAGATGAAGAGTTGAAAATGTACAAGATTTATTAGTAAAAAAAAACTATGAGCAATATTAAAAATATGAGATATTTTGGGTATCCAAAAATGAGTAAATGCTCACATAAGATGAAGAGTTGAAAATGTACAAGGTTTATTAGTAAATAAACACATATGTAAGGAAGGGGAGTTCTTTAAAGGAGGTGCATATTTCACATAAGATGAAGAGTTGAAAAGGTACAAGGTTTATTAGTAAATAAACACCTATGTAAGGAAGGAGAGTTCTTTAAAGGAGGTGCATATTTCACATAAGATGAAGAGTTGAAAATGTACAAGGTTTATTAGTAAAAAAAAACTATGACACATATGTAAGGAAGAGGAGTTCTTTAAAGGAGGTGCATATTTCACATAAGATGAAGAGTTGAAAATGTACAAGGTTTATTAGTAAAAAACTATGAGCAATAAAATTTTGACACATATGTAAGGAAGGGGGAATTCTTTAAAGGAGGTGCATATTTCACATGCTTGAATGAGTTTTAAACTCAAAAATAATGTGATATTTTTATCTCTCATCTCTCTTGAACCAAACCAAATCAAAATGGAACCAAACCGAATCAAAAAGTAACAAAACTAGGTCCAAATCTAGTCCAAATTCAACCAAACTGACTTGGAAAATTCTAGAATCAGTTTGTTTGGTTAGGAGCTCAATTTTTCCTATAAATAAAAGCCTCCCCTTGTTGAAAAAAATATAGTGTCTTATGCTTTGTTACTCTACTCCACCTAAGCCAAAATATATAGTGTCTTATGCTTTGTTACTCTACTCCACCTAAGCCAAAATATATAGTGTCTTATGCTTTGTTACTCTACTCCACCTAAGCCAAAATATATAATGTCTTATGCATTGTTATTCTACTCTACCTAAGCCAAGAACTGTGAATTCTTTAATAATTCACTAGTTTTTGATACTTCTCTCTTTCTTCAATCCCCATTGGTGGCTACATCAACATACTAAACCAATTGATTGGTTGGGGGCCTCTACCGTGAATAAAGAATCAAGCAAATTATAAGGTAAGTATATTGAATTTTGATCTTTCTATAATTTCTCAATGATTCTCTCTTCTCAACCCCTCTCAAGCTTGAGAAGTTTAATTGGTATGGTTTTTTTTAAATGTTATTGAAGTTAATTGGTGAATAGTAGTGAAGAATTACATAATTTAATAAATGCTATAGAAGTTAATTTCCATTTATGTTTAAATTCTAATGGTTTTTATGTAATTTCTCTCTCTCACTCAAGAAATGGTCATACTCATGAACCATTCTCAATCCAAATGAAGCTTTTCATAAAGCCTTTCCTTAATCCAAGATTAAGCTATGCTTGAGGCCAAATTAATGGCTTTTTGCTATGCTTTTAGTTTATGCACATTGATGATTCAATCCATTATGGATTGATGACCCAATTAGAGACCATTCTAATTGTTTTCTTAATGATCCAATTAGAGACCATTATGGATTGATGATCCAATTAGAGACCATTCTAATTATTTCTTTAATAATGAGCTTTATCCCTTAGAAAAAAATTGAGATTTATCAGTCATAGTAGCGGAGCTATGGCAAAATTTTTATAGGAATTACGCATAAAATAAATTCATTCAAAGTATAAAAAGAGGAATTCCTACCATATTCTAGGAACTATCATCCTAGATTAATTAAAAGAATTTTATTATGCATGGAGATGTGGATGTTGCATGTAGATGTAGATGTATGGATGTGAGTGTGAATGTGGAGGTGGATGTATGCTTGAGACGTGGATGTATGCATGTAGAAATAGATGTGTAGATGAGGATGTAAATGGAGATGTGGATGGATGCATGTAGATGTAGAGGTATAGATGTAGATGTGAATGGAGATGTGGATGTATACATGTAGATGTAGATGTATAGATGTAGATGTGGATGTGGAGGTGGATGGATGCATGTAGATGTAGATGTATAGATGTAGATGGGAATGGAGATATGGATGTATGCATGTAGATGTAGTTGTGAATGGAGATGTATATGTATACATGTAGATGTAGATGTATAGATGTGGATGTGGATGTGGATGGGGATGTATGCATGTAGATGTAGGTGTATAGACGTAGATGTGGATGTAGAGGTGGATGTATGCATGTAGATGTAGATGTATAGATATGGATGTGAATGTGGAGTGGATGTATGCATGTAGATGTAGATGTATGGAGGTGAATGTGAATGTGGATGTGGATGTATGCATAGGGATGTAGATGTATGCATGTAGATGTGAATGTACGCATATAGTTGTGGATGTATGGATGTGAATATACGATTGTGATGTGAGGGAATCTGAAGTGATGAGATGGAAATGATGTGATGGGATGAGTATACATATAAATGGAATATGGAATAAGTAATGTAGATTGAGGAGGGATAATGTGGAAAAATGAAAGTTAAAATAGAAATTGTATTGTAAACTGTTTGTAAATGCTGTTTGTAAATGCTGTCTGTAAATGATTGTTTTATGTCAAGAATGCTGGGGGGAGCATTTTGACCGTCTTGTGATTAAGGTCGTGATGAGAAAGTTGCAACTGCTGACGGGGAGTCAATGAAGGACGTCTCGCGTAGCAAGGTCGGCCGAGGTCTTGACCAGCCTCGGTGCGATTAAAATGGTGAGCTTCCGGTACGGTGGATGAGGGGCCAAGGAAGCGGCCTATGCGTGAAGCGCTAGGTTACCTGTGAAGGATCCTAGAGGGTGCTGACCATACGGTGCTTGGGCTCTGGGTCGCCTAGGATACCCACGCGTGCGTCGAGGAAGATATTGGAACAGAGTTGGAGTTGTTTTCTGAAATCGAGCATGGATCTGGTTGATTGACCTTGCTGGTCTTCAATGGATGAGTCCATGGCTCCTTATATGGATCTGTTGGTTGATCTTGCTGATCTTCAACGAGAGTCCATCATGTTAAGTGATTATATTGCCAAGTATTATGGGCTAGGAACTATCGAAACGGCTCCTGAGCGTTCTAGTTGCCAATGATGCCATAGATACTCTGATGAAGGAATGATGAGAAATTAAGAATCAATTGGATAAATTGGAAGATGGTGATCAATGATACTATGGTTTTATTAAAGGATTGTTTTAAACTGGTTGAATCTGGTTGAAAAAGGTAATTTCATATTGGGTGTGTGAGTGGTGTGACTAGTTTTATTTTGCATGAACATCCGGCTAGGGGGCCTTGGAACTCTTTTCCTTGGTACCCGGGACAAACCTAACCAAATTTTTAATTGGATCCCATCACTACAGTGGTTGGGCGGTTGGCTAACCCATGGGATTGGATGGGGTTAGGCTGGACTGATGGATCTGTAAATCGAGACTCAAACTTTTGTTTTTACGATAGAAAAAAAAAATAAATCTCGGACAGTAACTGTTCTATGGATAGGAATCAATGGCTGTGCCTCTTGAATGGGGAAAAAAGCGTTGATCCCAATGATCCAAGTGCAAGTTTCTTCCTTGAACTGACTAAGTATCTTATAGATGTAATTGGATCATCTCGATCAGAAATGATCTTGACTACGTTAGAGTAAAAAGTTATCCTGGTGGAATCGCCCGTGCTTTCCGGTAAAGGAAGTTTTTCCAGGTTCGGTTTTGGAATAACCGACGGATTAGTCTCTTATCCGGATATCCGTGGGCGAGGCCCCGAGTGTGGGACCCCTGTCCCGCGCGAGAAGCGCTACTTCCGTTGCCAGTACCATGAATCCGTTGCTCGGTGGGAACAGGGATCCTACAGTTGGTATCAGAGCATTTGGTTAATAAAGATCAACTGAGAAGACAAATATGTCAAAAATTTATCAAGAAACACAAAAAGGTTATAATTATGTGAGATAATTCATACAATTCGATATTCAAACGGAAATTCGTAATTTTGGTAATTGGGTCTTCAGATGGAAGTGCCGCAATTATATAGAATCCCTGACTTGCTTGAGGCCTAGACATGATAGTATTTACCTTATAATTCCAAGGACCGTGACTACCCGTATATACCGAGAGTATACTGCAGCTCTTTACTGACAGTATATACGAGTAAATCTAAGACTTGAAATTATAAGCGTTAATGCTATCTAGATGATGATTTCGAATGTGATTGATATGATTTTAAATTCTGTTTGAGAATTGATGAATTGATTTGGATTCTGATTGAAAATGCTGATTGAAAAATGTTGATTTTTAAAAATTAGTTGAAATATAATGAAACCACAATGAGGGGGAATGGGACGAATCCCTGTGATGATATTCAACTAGAATGATGATAATGAATTCAGCAAATCACTATGAGGTTAGTGGGTTGTGCTGTTAGATTGCTACTGTTAGTATTTGACCGGTAGATCAAGTTAAGGGATGTCAAATTGAGAACTTGCTTGACTGAAATTTTCGTGGAGGAATGTTCCGAAGGAAACTTTTCGGTCTAATGGACTATTATCATGTTAAAGATATGAATGATATAATCTGAATGAATTGTTATTTAATGATGAGTTCTATATAAGGGATATTTATCCCAAACCTTCGAGGTATACAGGAGTAAGAATCTTCCTTTCTGATCTTATAATTATTTCCTCTCTAAAATAAAAGAAAGTTTTTGTTTAAAAAAGGAAGACCCTTTCCCTAGAATACTTTCTCAGGAGTCCCACCTGTCTTAAAGATTTAGAACAATGAGTTCAGAAGTGAGAATCGGTGTTTTGGATACCAAGGTTTTGGTTTTCATTCGAGTACGGCCCAAAAGAAGTTCTTTATCTCTTGGGGAGTATAAGAAGTTATCCCCCAGATATTGTGACCCTTATATCTGAATTCAATGAAAGTAGGTGACTTAGCCTACAAGCTTCTTTTATCTCCTCATCTCAAAATTCTTAATGCCTTCTATAGAAAATTGTGTCAAACACAAATCATGGAAAGACGGTAAAACTTCAGTGGCAAGTTACCGTTGGCTTCTAGGTTACGCTAGCTCCTTCCTTTATATAAGTCGTAACTTTTACTTGTCGCTCACAGTAATCTTACTCCCATCAATCTCCTTTCTTTCTTAATCTCCTTCATGGCTTGGCAACAGGATTTAGTTTTATCCCTGATGATTTCTCACCTTCAAGACGCAAGAGAGTCTGTGAAGAAAGACTTTATAGAACAGTATGAGCGCTCACTTTTTCCTCACCTAGGAACTTCTGTAGCGCAGACCAAATGGCGGACCTATCAAAACATAACTAGGTAACACCCTGGGGTCAGCAGCACTTTCGTAACAATGTCCGCTTGGCCATGGTTATTGAAGCTTTGGGTTTGGGTCCCCGATACTACTGCGTCATGAGATCAAGACATCTTGGGTTTTCTGAGCGGGTCTTCTTACTGGCATGTTTTCTTCCTCATGAGAAGATATGCCTTTACCCCGTTTTTGGCTTGCCTCTCAGAGGTCCTTTTGTTAGATCACCTCATACCACTGAGATAGGTGCGGCAATAACCAGCAGAATCATTCCCATAGATGAGTTACCCTATACTTGTGCAGCTTGTGAGGACTGCTTTTGTGACCATATGATGGACGGGCTTATGGAAGTGTAAAGAGTTCTTTTATCTTTACTGTATAAGTTCCGTGAATGAATAAAGTTTAAATCTTGTTCTTATTTTGAATCCTGCTCTCTTTAAGACTTTTCTTGGTGGTTAATCTTGATTAAAATTTTTCTCTAAATCTCATATTCGTGCATCTTGTAAAATTATCCCAGTTTGCGAGATGAGGACATCTCGCATTTTTTTTAAGTGGGGTAGAATGTAAGATTCCTCCCCCAACCCCCTTTTTGATGTCTAGTATCTTCCCCTGTAATCAATCCCTCTTCAGAAATATAAAGGCCTTGTTCTAACTGTTTTAGCCTAGAGAGAGAAAAATATGCTAGAGAGAGAATATTCAGATTATGAATATTTTTGGATAGAAAATTAACTCATCTTATTAAAATAAGTTCCCCTGAAATAGAAATTCAAAAAAGAATTTTCCAAGGTGCAATTGGAATTAATTGGAAATAAGTATAAAGAACCTTAGTCTAAGAGTCTAGATTTTCAGAAATTTTTAGATTATGGTCCAATTAAGGTTCTTATGGGCCAATAGCATCAATCCATGTGTAGGGAGGAGATAAATCCAATTTGTAAAAGAAGATACCCAAAAATGAGTAAATGCTCACATAAGATGAAGAGTTGAAAATGTACAAGATTTATTAGTAAAAAAAAACTATGAGCAATATTAAAAATATGAGATATTTTGGGTATCCAAAAATGAGTAAATGCTCACATAAGATGAAGAGTTGAAAATGTACAAGGTTTATTAGTAAATAAACACATATGTAAGGAAGGGGAGTTCTTTAAAGGAGGTGCATATTTCACATAAGATGAAGAGTTGAAAAGGTACAAGGTTTATTAGTAAATAAACACCTATGTAAGGAAGGGGAGTTCTTTAAAGGAGGTGCATATTTCACATAAGATGAAGAGTTGAAAATGTACAAGGTTTATTAGTAAAAAAAAACTATGACACATATGTAAGGAAGAGGAGTTCTTTAAAGGAGGTGCATATTTCACATAAGATGAAGAGTTGAAAATGTACAAGGTTTATTAGTAAAAAACTATGAGCAATAAAATTTTGACACATATGTAAGGAAGGGGGAATTCTTTAAAGGAGGTGCATATTTCACATGCTTGAATGAGTTTTAAACTCAAAAATAATGTGATATTTTTATCTCTCATCTCTCTTGAACCAAACCAAATCAAAATGGAACCAAACCGAATAAAAAAGTAACCAAACTAGGTCCAAATCTAGTCCAAATTCAACCAAACTGACTTGGAAAATTCTAGAATCAGTTTGTTTGGTTAGGAGCTCAATTTTTCCTATAAATAGAAGCCTCCCCTTGTTGAAAAAAATATAGTGTCTTATGCTTTGTTACTCTACTCCACCTAAGCCAAAATATATAGTGTCTTATGCTTTGTTACTCTACTCCACCTAAGCCAAAATATATAGTGTCTTATGCTTTGTTACTCTACTCCACCTAAGCCAAAATATATAATGTCTTATGCATTGTTATTCTACTCTACCTAAGCCAAGAACTGTGAATTCTTTAATAATTCACTAGTTTTTGATACTTCTCTCTTTCTTCAATCCCCATTGGTGGCTACATCAACATACTAAACCAATTGATTGGTTGGGGGCCTCTACCGTGAATAAAGAATCAAGCAAATTATAAGGTAAGTATATTGAATTTTGATCTTTCTATAATTTCTCAATGATTCTCTCTTCTCAACCCCTCTCAAGCTTGAGAAGTTTAATTGGTATGGTTTTTTTTAAATGTTATTGAAGTTAATTGGTGAATAGTAGTGAAGAGTTACATAATTTAATAAATGCTATAGAAGTTAATTTCCATTTATGTTTAAATTCTAATGGTTTTTATGTAATTTCTCTCACTCACTCAAGAAATGGTCATACTCATGAACCATTCTCAATCCAAATGAAGCTTTTCATAAAGCCTTTCCTTAATCCAAGATTAAGCTATGCTTGAGGCCAAATTAATGGCTTTTTGCTATGCTTTTAGTTCATGCACATTGATGATTCAATCCATTATGGATTGATGACCCAATTAGAGACCATTCTAATTGTTTTCTTAATGATCCAATTAGAGACCATTATGGATTGATGATCCAATTAGAGACCATTCTAATTATTTCTTTAATAATGAGCTTTATCCCTTAGAAAAAAATTGAGATTTATCAGTCATAGTAGCGGAGCTATGGCAAAATTTTTATAGGAATTACGCATAAAATAAATTCATTCAAAGTATATAAAGAGGAATTCCTACCATATTCTAGGAACTATCATCCTAGATTAATTAAAAGAATTTTATTATGCATGGAGATGTGGATGTTGCATGTAGATGTAGATGTATGGATGTGAGTGTGAATGTGGAGGTGGATGTATGCTTGAGACGTGGATGTATGCATGTAGAAATAGATGTGTAGATGAGGATGTAAATGGAGATGTGGATGGATGCATGTAGATGTAGAGGTATAGATGTAGATGTGAATGGAGATGTGGATGTATACATGTAGATGTAGATGTATAGATGTAGATGTGGATGTGGAGGTGGATGGATGCATGTAGATGTAGATGTATAGATGTAGATGGGAATGGAGATATGGATGTATGCATGTAGATGTAGTTGTGAATGGAGATGTATATGTATACATGTAGATGTAGATGTATAGATGTGGATGTGGATGTGGATGGGGATGTATGCATGTAGATGTAGGTGTATAGACGTAGATGTGGATGTAGAGGTGGATGTATGCATGTAGATGTAGATGTATAGATATGGATGTGAATGTGGAGTGGATGTATGCATGTAGATGTAGATGTATGGAGGTGAATGTGAATGTGGATGTGGATGTATGCATAGGGATGTAGATGTATGCATGTAGATGTGAATGTACGCATATAGTTGTGGATGTATGGATGTGAATATACGATTGTGATGTGAGGGAATCTGAAGTGATGAGATGGAAATGATGTGATGGGATGAGTATACATATAAATGGAATATGGAATAAGTAATGTAGATTGAGGAGGGATAATGTGGAAAAATGAAAGTTAAAATAGAAATTGTATTGTAAACTGTTTGTAAATGCTGTTTGTAAATGCTGTCTGTAAATGATTGTTTTATGTCAAGAATGCTGGGGGGAGCATTTTGACCGTCTTGTGATTAAGGTCGTGATGAGAAAGTTGCAACTGCTGACGGGGAGTCAATGAAGGACGTCTCGCGTAGCAAGGTCGGCCGAGGTCTTGACCAGCCTCGGTGCGATTAAAATGGTGAGCTTCCGGTACGGTGGATGAGGGGCCAAGGAAGCGGCCTATGCGTGAAGCGCTAGGTTACCTGTGAAGGATCCTAGAGGGTGCTGACCATACGGTGCTTGGGCTCTGGGTCGCCTAGGATACCCACGCGTGCGTCGAGGAAGATATTGGAACAGAGTTGGAGTTGTTTTCTGAAATCGAGCATGGATCTGGTTGATTGACCTTGCTGGTCTTCAATGGATGAGTCCATGGCTCCTTATATGGATCTGTTGGTTGATCTTGCTGATCTTCAACGAGAGTCCATCATGTTAAGTGATTATATTGCCAAGTATTATGGGCTAGGAACTATCGAAACGGCTCCTGAGCGTTCTAGTTGCCAATGATGCCATAGATACTCTGATGAAGGAATGATGAGAAATTAAGAATCAATTGGATAAATTGGAAGATGGTGATCAATGATACTATGGTTTTATTAAAGGATTGTTTTAAACTGGTTGAATCTGGTTGAAAAAGGCAATTTCATATTGGGTGTGTGAGTGGTGTGACTAGTTTTATTTTGCATGAACATCCGGCTAGGGGGCCTTGGAACTCTTTTCCTTGGTACCCGGGACAAAACCTAACCAAATTTTTAATTGGATCCCATCACTACAGTGGTTGGGCGGTTGGCTAACCCATGGGATTGGATGGGGTTAGGCTGGACTGATGGATCTGTAAATCGAGACTCAAACTTTTGTTTTTACGATAGAAAAAAAAAATAAATCTCGGACAGTAACTGTTCTATGGATAGGAATCAATGGCTGTGCCTCTTGAATGGGGAAAAAAGCGTTGATCCCAATGATCCAAGTGCAAGTTTCTTCCTTGAACTGACTAAGTATCTTATAGATGTAATTGGATCATCTCGATCAGAAATGATCTTGACTACGTTAGAGTAAAAAGTTATCCTGGTGGAATCGCCCGTGCTTTCCGGTAAAGAAAGTTTTTCCGGGTTCGGTTTTGGAATAACCGACGGATTAGTCTCTTATCCGGATATCCGTGGGCGAGGCCCCGAGTGTGGGACCCCTGTCCCGCGCGAGAAGCGCTACTTCCGCTGCCAGTACCATGAATCCGTTGCTCGGTGGGAACAGGGATCCTACATTACAGTTATAAATGAATCATTTATTTGTGCATGCTTAGATAAGAATTAATTTATGAGTATGACGTACTACCTGAGCACTCCGTATAGCCCGAAAAATCATGCATAGTCCACATCAAGATATCCTTGACCATTGTATCGCGGCATGTTTTTGGACGAGAAACATCATGCACCCTTATGCCTCTCCATAATTGCTCGAGCTCATCAATCAAGGGCTCAAGGTATACATCCATGTTCTTTACCTTGTGCTTCCCGGGCATAAGAAGTGCAAGTATCACACATGACCCTTCTTGATGGACATCCACGGAGGAATATTGTGATTCACAACAACAATAGGCCATGTGGACCATGGTGTATACCTCAATCCAAACAGGTTCACCCCATCCATACCCATCTTTGAACTATGGCTATCTATCCTCAATGTGAGCCCAAGCTGGTGAGGGAATCCTCATCATGTCATCGGTTGAACAATGGTTCACATGTTATTCATTAACTCGGCGATGGATTCCCATTGGAACATAGGTTGAATGCAAGGTATAACAAGAAAGTGCCTCAATACCTTTTGGGGAATTTTTGCATCTTGTAAATCCTTCCTGTAATGATCCTCTCCACAAATTGGACATTATATGACATTGGCAAAGGTACCCCTGAATAGTACACAATCATTATGACATGCATGGATTCGAGTGTAATCCATATCAAGCTTGGAAAGGATTCTTCAAGCATCACTTCTTCTTGCGGGCATCAAATTGTTTGTTGGTTTTGGGAGCATCTTCTTTAATAACCGAAGTAGGCTATTCACACTATTATCGCTCCATATGTTGTTTGTGTAAGTTGAGGATTTCCAAGCATGCCTGCAAAGTTGAGTACTTTGCATCCTCCTACAATGGTGTGTAACACATTCTTTCTTTCATGTGTTTCAAAGTCAGGTGTCTCTTCGTCACCCTCGCTTTGAAAAAAGTGAGTGATCATCTCCTCCATGGCATCCTCTTCCTCTATCTCATGTGAAGGAAATCTTGGGTCTTCCAAATGTACCGAACATGCTCCACTTTCCAAGTGCTCCTTACAAAGCTTGTATTCCTTCCTCTCAAGTTTCTCCCAATGATCGAATAATGAGGTATATTGTGTAGTACTTGTGCACAAATGTCCATGCCCTCCTCATCCTAATGAACCATATTTAAAAATGACACTCAACATTATATACGGCAAACCACGAGTTTACATTTCAAGGCATAAGTTTATATACTAACCGAGGAATTGGCTTGCAACATCAAGTTGGTTGGCATTGGTTCAAACGATCCCCATTTTCTAATATGCTCGAATGTCACTCGACGTTCACGTACACAAAAATTCTTGCACATGAACAAGGGATTCTTCTTCACAACTACTTTGGACCTCCAATTGGTTGGTGACCCATCACTATCCGAACTAGTAGAAGACATCTATACTAGGCACAAAAAATGTGCAGTTAATATAAATACATGCACTAAATTTAGTAGTGTCAATGGTATATGCATAGGCTTGCTCTCTAAAATTTACACAGTGTCACTATAAGCGCCGTTAAGCGTCATTTTTAGCGACGCTGACAAAATTAACTTTTTGAGCTTACGACATCGCCGACGCCTATTTTTCTCTCCCACAAAAAATTTTCTCCACTCCTTTCCTTGAGTTCCTGCACCGACTCCTCACTTCAACCAAGCTAGCTTTCCTCACAAGCATTTTTACTCTTTATATTCTCCTTCCCCTTCCTCTTCATGAGACTCTTTCTCTTCATCTCCAAATGGTTATGGTGTAAGCTCTTGAAGGTATTTTTCTCTTATGTTTTATTCTAATGCATTTGTTTATGGTTCTTCTTCCCCTTCCCCTTCCCCTTCCCCTTGCTAATCCTCTTTCTTTTCCTATCCATCACTCTACAAGTGATGGTGTGACCTAATGATTAGGTTTGCTTCTATTATGTTTAACCCTTGGGTGTCAAAATTTAAGATTAGCTTAGCTTAAACTTAATGCATAAATTAAGCTTTATACATAGAGCTTAATTGCTCTATGCATAGAACTTAATCTATGCATAGAGCTTAGAGCATAGATTAAGCTCTATGCATAAAGCTTATTATCTTAATCTATACATTGAGCTCTATGCATAGAGCTTAATCTACACCTTCCCCAACGGCTACAACAGGGAGATGCTATAGGGAAGATTGTGAGAGCAAAATCTGGGCACACATTGCACCGTGGACACAGAAAATTGAGTTAGGATAAATCGCAAGCTCCATGGCTGATGTGCCCTTCTTTTAACCCCCACCCCTGTGATCGGCATTATATGGGTTGCGGGCTCTCCTACTGGTCTACCGGTGAGGGGAGGCCGCCGATTACCATGTAGGGCGAGGAGGCCGGCCTCCACGTCAACTGTCTTGTTGAGACAGAAGCCCCATTGCCATGTCAATAGTCAGATGATTATCATGCCCTTGCATGGTGCGTCTCTCACTCTGCCTGTACACTGTCGCCCATAACAGGTCCTTACCAAAGCATGTGGCTGGAAAAAAGTGTCTTTTCATCATAACTGGGGTAAGGGTATCTATTACAAGATAAAGGAAGAGCCCTCACCCCTTTACGTGGAGAAAGGAGAGGGAGAATTTTTGAAAAGGGGAAAGGAGAAGAGAAGTCAAGTGTTTGGGGGTTTCTTTCCCACACGCCTAGATGCATTGGAGCTCACAATTAGTTGTCGCCATCAAACCATTTACTTATTGAGTTTCTTATATATATATATATATATATATATATATAATCCATTAGAAAGTAAATGTATGTATGTATGTATGTATATGTATATACATATGTGTGTGTGTGTGTGTGTGTGTGTGTGTGTGTTTCGATGTGTGTATGATATATCTATCTATATATTTAAAAGTGACCACAGCTTATCACCCATCTCTGCACATTGAAATTTAATCAAAATAAAATAAATTATGTTGATATTTGTATTTATATTTTTAAATACACGTGTCTATGTATAGGTATAAGTATATGTGTCTATATGTAAGCAATTTAGTATTCAACATTATATATCTTAGCAAAACATCTTTACTTACATGGTAGTCGCATCCCCTTGCATATTCCCATTCTTCTCTTGTAATCTCCTCTCCCATCCTTTCGGCTATTCTTCTCTTGTGATCTCCTCTCCCATCCTTTCGGCTTGCTCGGGGGCATCTCTCAGCCATTCAATATTGCAATCCTTTGGTAGAGCCTGTAGGTTGGGTGGGTATGCCATGTGCCTTTGTGTTGAACTCTTAAATGCTCTTCTCTCCTCTGTCCTTATCTTTTTTGCATATTTCTCAATCCACTTTTCCATTCAAGAAGTGTTAAGAAGACAAAATGTAATGACCTTTTTGTGCATGGACTCATCCATCTTTTGAATGCGTCCTTTTTCATGTGGCACATGTGACACCATTCGTTCATCCTCATCGTTATGAAGGAATCTAGGCATAGATGGATCGATTTGTTTCAAATATTCAGAGATGTATACGAGGGATTCTTGCACCAACCATCCCTCTGCCATGCTTCCTTCTAGCCTTGCCCTTTGCTTCACAAATCCCTTCAAGGTTTTCATGAAGCGTTCAAGAAAAAACATCCACCGGCTGTGAACAACACCACATATAGCCACCTCATCCACCAAATTTACTAGGAGGTGCAATTAAGTTGTGAGTATGCTTCTTGGAAAGCTTTCTTCAATCATATATACCTCCTCAATTAACTCAACTCGAGCCTTCTCACAATGGAATCTGGATGAATCTCCTTTGACACTATCCACCTATTCAACAAAGGAATAAATGATAAATTAAAGAATAATAGATAATTTCAAAGCTATATGTTATGCCAAATGCACAAATCTATAGTTTTGATTGGAACTCACCTCGCCAATCCACCTAATTTATAGATGACATTTCGAGCCTTCTCTTCTCTGCACCCACCAATTGATTTGGAAGTATGAACAATGCAATCAATTTTTGAAAACAATAAAAGATCAATATAGAGTCTACACAACATAAACCGAGGAGTGCCCAAAATAAAATACAGCTATGTACGTACTTGCATCATCTCATGCCAACCATGTGATTTGAGACCATACAATTAATGCTCACCCTTATTTTTTGTTATTTTGTAAATGCACCCTTTAATGAGTGCATTACATCGGTTGGTGTACGAAAAGATGAAATTTGATTCTTGACTTTTTTTTCCTCTTGCCTCGTCAACTTCCATGGCACTTTTGGTAAAATCACCTTGTCATTGACTACCCTTGGATAGCTATGCATTTTCCATGTGTATGATATCCTTTAAGTACCCTCTTATTGCATGGGTGTCTTTTTTATCAGTTAGATGGTCCCAGATCATTGATGCCACATTCTTAAAAAATGTGCATTGGATCCAAAAGATGATTTATTTTTAACTCTGTTTAATATGGTAGACGATAGAAGATTGAGTACCTTTTCATGCCCGCGGGACTGTGATGAGAGTCACCCTCCATCTCTCCACCTTCCCTCCAATGGCATTGTAGGAGGCAAATGCCACATGGTATTCCACTCCACACCTCTCATCATAATCGGAGAAACCTCTGATGGAGCATAATCTAGGTGGTTTGGAGGAAGAAATCGATGATGTTCATCATACACCACTTTCTTTTGTGCATGTGCTTGTTTGGAAATAAGTGATGGACTACAAATTGGACATGCATTATATCCTGTAGTTGTGAGACCTACAAAAATGCCATGTAAGAACTGAAAGTTAATAGACATTATAATACATTACAGTTATAAATGAATCATTTATTTGTGCATGCTTAGATAAGAATTAATTTATGAGTATGACGTACTACCTGAGCACTCCGTATAGCCCGAAAAATCATGCATAGTCCACATCAAGATATCCTTGACCATTGTATTGCGGCATGTTTTTGGACGAGAAACATCATGCACCCTTATGCCTCTCCATAATTGCTCGGGCTCATCAATCAAGGGCTCAAGGTATACATCCATGTTCTTTACCTTGTGCTTCCCGGGCATAAGAAGTGCAAGTATCACACATGACCCTTCTTGATGGACATCCACGGAGGAATATTGTGATTCACAACAACAATAGGCCATGTGGACCATGGTGTATACCTCAATCCAAATGGGTTCACCCCATCCATACCCATCTTTGAACTATGGCTATCTATCCTCAATGTGAGCCCAAGCTGGTGAGGGAATCCTCATCATGTCATCGGTTGAACAATGGTTCACATGTTATGTCATTAACTCGGCGATGGATTCACATCGGAACATAGGTTGAATGCGAGGTATAACAGGAAAGTGCCTCAATACCTTTTGGGGAATTTTTGCATCTTGTAAATCCTTCCTGTAATGATCCTCTCCACAAATTGGACATTATATGACATTGGCAAAGGTACCCCTGAATAGTACACAATCATTATGACATGCATGGATTCGAGTGTAATCCATATCAAGCTTGGAAAGGATTCTTCAAGCATCACTTCTTCTTGCGGGCATCAAATTGTTTGTTGGTTTTGGGAGCATCTTCTTTAATAACCGAAGTAGGCTATTCACACTATTATCGCTCCATATGTTGTTTGTGTAAGTTGAGGATTTCCAAGCATGCCTGCAAAGTTGAGTACTTTGCATCCTCCTACAATGGTGTGTAACACATTCTTTCTTTCATGTGTTTCAAAGTCAGGTGTCTCTTCGTCACCCTCGCTTTGAAAAAAGTGAGTGATCATCTCCTCCATGGCATCCTCTTCCTCTATCTCATGTGAAGGAAATCCTGGGTCTTCCAAATGTACTGAACATGCTCCACTTTCCAAGTGCTCCTTACAATGCTTGTATTCCTTCCTCTCAAGTTTCTCCCAATGATCGAATAATGAGGTATATTGTGTAGTACTTGTGCACGAATGTCCATGCCCTCCTCATCCTAAAATGACACTCAACATTATATATGGCAAACCACGAGTTTACATTTCAAGGCATAAGTTTATATACTAACCAAGGAATTGGCTTGCAACATCAAGTTGGTTGGCATTCGTTCAAACGATCCCCATTTTCTAATATGCTCGAATGTCACTCGACGTTCACGTACACAAAAATTCTTGCACATGAACAAGGGATTCTTCTTCACAACCACTTTGGACCTCCAATTGTTTGGTGACCCATCACTATCCGAACTAGTAGAAGACATCTATACTAGGCACAAAAAATGTGCAGTTAATATAAATGCATGCACTAAATTTAGTAGTGTCAATGGTATATGCATAGGCTTGCTCTCTAAAATTTACACAGTGTCACTATAAGCGTCAATAAGCGTCATTTTTAGCGACGCTGACAAAATTAACTGCCGTTAAGCGTCATTTTTAGCGATGCTGACAAAATTAACTTTTTGAGCTTGCGACATTGTCGACGCCTATTTTTCTCTCCCACAAAAAATTTTCTCCACTCCTTTCCTTGAGTTCCTGCACCGACTCCTCACTTCAATCAAGCTAGCTTTCCTCACAAGCATTTTTACTCTTTATATTCTCCTTCCCCTTCCTCTTCATGAGACTCTTTCTCTTCATCTCCAAATGGTTATAGTGTAAGCTCTTGAAGGTATTTTTCTCTTATGTTTTATTCTAATGCATTTGTTTATGGTTCTTCTTCCCCTTCCCCTTCCCCTTCCCCTTCCCCTTCCCCTTGCTAATCCTCTTTCTTTTCCTATCCATCACTCTACAAGTGATGGTGTGACCTAATGATTAGGTTTGCTTCTATTATGTTTAACCCTTGGGTGTCAAAATTTAAGATTAGCTTAGCTTAAACTTAATGCATAAATTAAGCTTTATACATAGAGCTTAATTGCTCTATGCATAGAACTTAATCTATGCATAGAGCTTAGAGCATAGATTAAGCTCTATGCATAAAGCTTATTATTTTAATCTATACATTGAGCTCTATGCATAGAGCTTAATCTACACCTTCCCCAACGGCTACAACACGGAGATTCTGTAGGGAAGATTGTGAGAGCAAAATCTGGGCACACATTGCACCGTGGACACAGAAAATTGAGTTAGGATAAATCGCAAGCTCCATGGCTGATGTACCCTTCTTTTAACCCCCACCCCTGTGATGATCGGCATTATATGGGTTGCGGGCTCTCCTACTGGTCTACCGGTGAGGGGAGGCCGATTACCATGTAGGGCGAGGAGGCTGGCCTCCACGTCAACTGTCTTGTTGAGACAGAAGCCCCATTGCCATGTCAATAGTCAGATGATTATCATGGCCTTGCATGGTGCGTCTCTCACTTTGCCTGTACACTGTCGCCCATAACAGGTCCTTACCAAAGCATGTGGCTGGAAAAAAGTGTCTTTTCATCATAACTGGGGTAAGGGTATCTATTACAAGATAAAGGAAGAGCCCTCACCCCTTTACGTGGAGAAAGGAGAGGGAGAATTTTTGAAAAGGAGAAAGGAGAAGAGAAGTCAAGTGTTTGGGGGTTTCTTTCCCACACGCCTAGATGCATTGGAGCTCACAATTAGTTGTCGCCATCAAACCATTTACTTATTGAGTTTCTTATATATATATATATATAATCCATTAGAAAGTAAATGTATGTATGTATGTACGTATGTATGTATATGTATATACATATGTGTGTGTGTGTGTTTCGATGTGTGTATGATATATCTATCTATATATTTAAAAGTGACCACAGCTTATCACCCATCTCTGCACATTAAAATTTAATCAAAATTAATTAAATTATGTTGATATTTGTATTTATATTTTTAAATACATGTGTCTATGTATAGGTATAAGTATATGTGTCTATATGTAAGCAATTTAGTATTCAACATTATATATCTTAGCAAAACATCTTTACTTACATGGTAGTCGCATCCCCTTGCATATTCCCATTCTTCTCTTGTAATCTCCTCTCCCATCCTTTCGGCTATTCTTCTCTTGTAATCTCCTCTCCCATCCTTTCGGCTTGCTCGGGGGCATCTCTCAGCCATTCAATATTGCAATCCTTTGGTAGAGCCTTTAGGTTGGGTGGGTATGCCATGTGCCTTTGTGTTGAACTCTTAAATGCTCTTCTCTCCTCTGTCCTTATATTTTTTGCATATTTCTCAATCCACTTTTCCATTCAAGAAGTGTTGAGAAGACAAAATGTAATGACCTTTTTGTGCATGGACTCATCCATCTTTTGAATGCGTCCTTTTCATGTGGCACATGTGACACCATTCGTTCATCCTCATCGTTATGCATGAATCTAGGCATAGATGGATCGATTTGTTTCAAATATTCAGAGATGTATACGAGGGATTCTTGCACCAACCATCCCTCTGCCATGCTTCCTTCTAGCCTTGCCCTTTGCTTCACAAATCCCTTCAAGGTTTTCATGAAGCGTTCAAGAAAAAACATCCACCGGCTATGAACAACACCACATATAGCCACCTCATCCACCAAATTTACTAGGAGGTGCAATTAAGTTGTGAGTATGCTTCTTGGAAAGCTTTCTTCAATCATATATACCTCCTCAATTAACTCAGCTCGAGCCTTCTCACAATGGAATCTGGATGAATCTCCTTTGACACTATCCACCTATTCAACAAAGGAATAAATGATAAATTAAAGAATAATAGATAATTTCAAAGCTATATGTTATGCCAAATGCACAAATCTATAGTTTTGATTGGAACTCACCTCGCCAATCCACCTAATTTATAGATGACATTCCGAGCCTTCTCTTCTCCGCACCCACCAATTGATTTGGAAGTATGAACAATGCAATCAATTTTTGAAAACAATAAAAGATCAATATAGAGTCTACACAACATAAACCGAGGAGTGCCCAAAAATAAATACAGCTATGTACGTACTTGCATCATCTCATGCCAACCATGTGATTTGAGACCATACAATTAATGCTCACCCTTATTTTTTGTTATTTTGTAAATGCACCCTTTAATGAGTGCATTACATCGGTTGGTGTACGAAAAGATGAAATTTGATTCTTGACTTTTTTTTCCTCTTGCCTCGTCAACTTCCATGGCACTTTTGGTAAAATCACCTTGTCATTGGATAGATATGCATTTTCCATGTGTATGATATGCTTTAAGTCATCTCTTATTGCATGGGTGTCTTTTTTTATCAGTTAGATGGTCCCAGATCATTGATGCCACATTCTTAAAAAATGTGCATTGGATCCAAAAGATGATTTATTTTTAACTCTGTTTAATATGGTAGACGATAGAAGATTGAGTACCTTTTCATGCCCGCGGGACTATGATGAGAGTCACCCTCCATCTCTCGTCCCACTCTCCATCTCTCCACCTTCCCTCCAATGGCATTGTAGGAGGCGAATGCCACATGGTCTTCCACTCCACACCGCTCATCACACAATCGGAGAAACCTCTGATGGAGCATAATTTAGGTGGTTTGGAGGAAGAAATCGATGATGTTCATCATACGCCACTTTCTTTTGTGCATGTGCTTGTTGGAAACAAGTGATGGACTATAAATTGGACATGCATTATATCCTGCAGTTGTGAGACCTACGAAATTGCCATGTAAGAATTGAAAGTTAGTAATTATAATACATTACAGGTATAAATGAATCGTTTGTGCATGCTTAGATAAGAATCAATTTATAAGAACCAAAAGATGATTTATTTTTAACTCTCTCCAATATGGTAGACGATAGAAGATTGAGTACCTTTTCATTCCCGCGGGTGCTGTGATGAGAGTCACCCTCCATCTCTCCACCTTCCCTCCAATGGCATTGTAGGAGGCAAATGCCACATGGTCTTCCACTCCACACCTCTCATCATAATCGGAGAAACCTCTGATGGAGCATAATCTAGGTGGTTTGGAGGAAGAAATCGATGATGTTCATCATACACCACTTTCTTTTGTGCATGTGCTTGTTTGGAAATAAGTGATGGACTACAAATTGGACATGCATTATATCCTGTAGTTGTGAGACCTACAAAATTGCCATGTAAGAACTGAAAGTTAATAGACATTATAATACATTACAGTTATAAATGAATCATTTATTTGTGCATGCTTAGATAAGAATTAATTTATGAGTATGATGTACTACCTGAGCACTCCGTATAGCCCGAAAAATCATGCATAGTCCACATCAAGATATCCTTGACCATTGTATTGCGGCATGTTTTTGGACGAGAAACATCATGCACCCTTATGCCTCTCCATAATTGCTCGAGCTCATCAATCAAGGGCTCAAGGTATACATCCATGTTCTTTACCTTGTGCTTCCCGGGCATAAGAAGTGCAAGTATCACACATGACCCTTCTTGATGGACATCCACGGAGGAATATTGTGATTCACAACAACAATAGGCCATGTGGACCATGGTGTATACCTCAATCCAAATGGGTTCACCCCATCCATACCCATCTTTGAACTATGGCTATCTATCCTCAATGTGAGCCCAAGCTGGTGAGGGAATCCTCATCATGTCATCGGTTGAACAATGGTTCACATGTTATGTCATTAACTCGGCGATGGATTCACATCGGAACATAGGTTGAATGCGAGGTATAACAGGAAAGTGCCTCAATACCTTTTTGGGGAATTTTTGCATCTTGTAAATCCTTCCTGTAATGATCCTCTCCACAAATTGGACATTATATGACATTGGCAAAGGTACCCCTGAATAGTACACAATCATTATGATATGCATGGATTCGAGTGTAATCCATATCAAGCTTGGAAAGGATTCTTCAAGCATCACTTCTTCTTGCGGGCATCAAATTGTTTGTTGGTTTTGGAAGCATCTTCTTTAATAACCGAAGTAGGCTATTCACACTATTATCGCTCCAAATGTTGTTTGTGTAAGTTGAGGATTTCCAAGCATGCTTGCAAAGTTGAGTACTTTGCATCCTCCTACAATGGTGTGTAACACATTCTTTCTTTCATGTGTTTCAAAGTCAGGTGTCTCTTCGTCACCCTCGCTTTGAAAAAAGTGAGTGATCATCTCCTCCATGGCATCCTCTTCCTCTATCTCATGTGAAGGAAATCCTGGGTCTTCCAAATGTACTGAACATGCTCCACTTTCCAAGTGCTCCTTACAATGCTTGTATTCCTTCCTCTCAAGTTTCTCCCAATGATCAAATAATGAGGTATATTGTGTATGTAAGATCCCTGTTCCCACCGAGCAACAGATTCGGGATACTGGCAGCGGAAGTAGCACTTCTCGCACGGGACAGGGGTCTCACATTCGGGGCCTCACCCACGGATATCCGGATAAGAGACTAATCCATCGGTTGTTCCAAAACCGAACCCGGAAAAACTTCCTTTACCAGAAAGCACGGGCGATTCCACCAGGATAACTTTTTACTCTAACGTAGTCAAGATCATTTGTGATCGAGCTGATCCAATTATATCTATAAGATACTTGGTCAGATCAAGGGAGAAACTTGCACTTGGATCATTGGGATCAACGCTTTTTTCCCCATTCAAGAGGCACAGCCGTTGATTCCTATCCATAGAACAGTTACTGTCCGGGATTTATTTTATCTATCGTAAAAACAAAAGTTTGAGTCTTGATTTACGGATCCATCAGTCCAGCGGCCTAACCCCATCCAGTCCCATGGGTTAGCCAACAACCCAACCACTGTAGTGATGGGATCCAATTAAGAATTTGGTTAGGTTTTGTCCCGGGTACCAAGGAAAAGAGTTCCAAGGCCCCCTAGCCGGATGTTCATGCAAAAATAAAACTAGTCACACCACTCACACACCCAATATGAAATTGCCTTTTCACAGATTCAACCAATTTAAAACAATCCTTTAATAAAACCATAGTATCACTGATCACAATCTTCCAATTTATCCGGTTGATTCTTAAATTTTTCGATCATTCCTTCATCAGAGTATCTATGGCATCATTGGCAACTAGGACGCTCACCACCTGTCCACACACAGGGGCCGTTTCCTAATCCCTAGCCCATAATACTCGGCAATATAATCTCTTATCAAGATGGACTCTCGTTGAAGATCAGCAAGATCAACCAACAGATCCATATAAAGAGCCATGGACTCATCAATTGAAGACCAGCAAGGTCAATCAACCAGATCCATTCCCGATTTCAGAAAACAACTCCTACTCTTGTTCCAATATCTTCCTCGACGCACGCGTGGGTATCCTAGGCGACCCAGAGCCCGAGCACCGTATGGTCAGCACCCTCTAGGATCCTTCATAGGTGACCTAGTGCTTCACTCATAGGCCGCTTCCTTGGCCCCTCATCCACCGTACCGGAAGCTCACCATTTTAATCGCACCGAGGCTGGTCAAGACCTCGGCCGACCTTGCTACGCGAGACGTCCTTCATTGACTCTCCGTCAGCAGTTGCAACTTTATCAGTTAGGTCTCCACGACCTTAATCACAAGATAGTCAAAATGCTCCCCCAGCATTCTTGACATAAAACAGTCATTTACAAACAGCATTTACAAACAGTTTACAATACAATTTCTATTTTAACTTTCATTTTTCCACATTATCCCTCATCAATCTACATTACTTATTCCATATTCCATTTATATGTATACTCATCCCATCACATCATTTTCCATCTCATCACTTCAGATTCTTTCACATCACATATCATATATTCACATCCATACATCCATATCTACATCCATACATCTATTTTCACATCCACATCTACATGCACATTCATGCATCCACATCCATATATCCGCATCTACATGCACATTCACATCCATACATCCACATCTATATGCGTACATTCACATCTACATGCATACATCCACATCTCTATGCATACATCCACATCCACATTCACATTCACCTCCATACATCTACATCTACATGCATACATCCACCTCCACATTCACATCCAAATCTATACATCTACATCTACATGCATACATCCACCTCCACATCTACATCCACATCTACCTACATCTACATGCATACATCTACCTCCACATCCACATCTACATCTATACATCTACATCTACATGCATACATCCACCTCCACATCTACATCTACATGCATACATCCACCTCCACATCCACATCTACATCTATACATCTACATCTACATGCATACATCCACATCTCCATTCACATCTACATCTACATGCATCCATCCACATCCACATCTACATCTATACATCTACATCTACACCCATACATCCACATCTCCATTCACATCTACATCTATACATCTACATCTACATGCATCCATCCACATCTCCATTTACATCCTCATCTATACATCTACTTCTACATGCATACATCCACATCTCCATGCATACATCCACCTCCACATTCATATCCACATCTATACATCTACATCTACATGCATACATCCACCTCCACATCTACATCCACATATACATCTACATACATACATCCACCTCCACATCCACATCTACATCTATACATCTACATCTACATGCATACATCCATATCTCCATTCACATCTACATCTATACATCTACATCTACATGCATCCATCCACCTCCACATCCACATCTACATCTATACATCTACATCTACATGCATACATCCACATCTCCATTCACATCTACATCTATACATCTACATCTACATGCATCCATCCACATCTCTATTTACATCCTCATCTATACATCTACTTCTACATGCATACATCCACATCTCCATGCATACATCCACCTCCACATTCACGCTCACATCCATACATCTACATGCATACATCCACATCTCCATGCATAATAAAATTCTTTTAATTAATCTAGGATGATAGTTCCTAGAATATGGTAGGAAGTTCTCTTTTTATGCTTTGAATGAAATTATTTTATGCGTAATTTCTATAAAAATTTTGCCATAGCTCCGCTACTATGACTGATAAGTCTCAATTTTTTCTAAGGGATAAGGTTTATCATTAAGAAAATAATTAGAATGGTCTCTAATTGGATCATCAATCCATAATGGATTGAATCATCGATATACATAAACTAAAAGTATAGAAAAAAGCCATTAATTTGGCCTCAAGCATAGCTTAATCTTGGATTAAGAAAAAGCCTTATGAAAAGCTTCATTTGGATTGAAAAGGGTCATGAGTATGACCATTTCTTAAGTGAGAGAGAGAAAGACCATTAGAATTAAATATAAATAGAATTTTATGTAATTCTTTACTATCATTAATTAATTAACTTCAATAGCATTTTAAAAACCATATCAATTAAGCTTCTCAAGCTTGAGAGGGGTTGAGAAGAGAGAATCATTGAGAAATTATAGAAAAGATCAAAATTCACTATACTTATCTTATAATTTGCTTGATTCTTTGATCACGGTAGAGGCCCCCAACCAATCAATTGGTTTAGTATGTTGATGGAGCCACCAATGGGGATTGAAGAAAGAGAGAAGTATCAAAAACTAGTGAATTATTAAAGAATTCACAGTTCTTGGCTTAGGTAGAGTAGAGTAACAATGCATAAGACACTATATCTTTTTTCAACAAGGGAAGGCTTCTATTTATAGGAAAAATTGAGCTCCTAACCAAACAAACTGATTCTAGAATTTTCCAAGTCAGTTTGGTTGAATTTGGACTAGATTTGGACCTAGTTTGGTTACTTTTTGATTCGATTTGGTTCCATTTTGATTTGGTTTGGTTCAATAGAGATGAGAGATAAAAATATCACATTATTTTTGAGTTTAAAACTCATTCAAGCATGTGAAATATGCACCTCCTTTAAAGAATTCCCCTTCCTTACATATGTGTCAAAATTCTATTGCTCATAGTTTTTTTACTAATAAACCTTGTACATTTTCAACTCTTCATCTTATGTGAAATATGCACCTTCTTTAAAGAACTCCCCTTCCGTACATATGTGTCAAAATTTTATTGCTCATAGTTTTTTACTAATAAACCTTGTACATTTTCAACTCTTCATCTTATGTGAATGTAAGGTTCCCCCCCTTCCACAAATAGGGGAAACACTTAAGATAGTCCACTAAGTCTTATCTTGGAGAAAATTTCCTATTCATCGATACCTTGACCATGCAGAGATTCAAGGATACGATTCATAGGTAAGACCTAGTTCTATCCCGCAGGGGAAGCGTGATCTTCTAAACATCAAATCACCCATAGGGCAATTGATCATAAATTGGGCAACTACAAGACTTGATTTCTAGAGGCAACGCTTTTTTCCTCATCTTATGCAAGGCACAGCCGCTCGCCTAGTCTTTTAAAATAGAATTGCCCAAGAACCTAATTATCTAGCGTAGGGCTTTCACTTAATCTGTTGGAAAGCTACCCGACTAATCGGGTCCACCCGTCCGTAGGATGGTGCCATCGGGGCATTCCATCCTCCCACTTTCCACCCTACTCACGCATCAATTTGTTTTCTAATTAATCCTACTACACTGTTTGACATATATAAACATGTTCCTTAATTAAGGCCCTTTTCACAAGGTTTGTTAAAACAGCCTTTTTACACAATACAATCATACCAAAGACAAGATTTATAAAAACAAAGTTAAACGTGAATCAATTTCATACAAGCCAAAGTGGCTCTCTTATTCTTTTCCTTTATACCGCCGATGATCTAGAATTCGGCCTTCCAGCCTCCACATGCTGGGCAAAACCCTACGGGACCATACACCTCATCGTCGGCCGCTGGCGAGGACTCAAGCCGGCCTGTCGCCCTCTCAGGCTCCATCGCTCGATCCTCCCGCCCCTCAGAGGGATGTCTGCGCACTAGGGTGGGCTAATTCACCGCACTAGCCTGGGCCCTCAGAACTAGGCAGCATCATCACAATCACTTGCCTCAATCGGCAAATCTCATTCTCCCGATGGTATGAGGGATACCATGGGCCAACTCCGGGCCTTACTAACGTCTCCGCCGTCCGGCTACACAAGCACAAGAACGGGGCAGCGTCAAGGCAGGGAGAGTTGTACCTGTACCTTAATTTAACCAAGATAACAATCCATTTACTCACTAGACCATAGGACTAGAATCCATGTCACCTTCTTAAAAGAAAACAATCCTTTTCTCACATAGATTTTAGCATTTCACTTGAGATTGCAATAAGACATTCTTTATTAAGGCATAAGCTGTTGTTTAAAAGAATACAAACTTTAAATGGTAAATCAATCAAATAGATCACTGTAACAATCAATAGAGAAGCCGGGGCCATACCTCAACCCCTAAGAATGATATATAATTGAAAAACAAAATATGTATATACCTTATAGAAATTTGTCGTTTATCGTTGTCTTTGCTCGTATTAACAAGAGCTTTAGAACTTGACATATGAGAATAGAGTCTTCTAATACCTTGTCTTTTGATTGAAATCATCCAATAATCTCCGAGCTTTATCTTCTCTTACTTATACTGTGACTCTTCTCTCTTTCTAAGATCTATGGCAAAATAACCTTCTTCTCTTACAGGGCTACGGGATACTATTCTTTCTCTAAAAGAAAAGCTATGGAGTTTTTGGTCTCTTCATCCGAAAGACCATAGCAATCTAAGCTTCTTTTCTAAGAAATTAGGTAAGAATGAAGGGGTATATACATCTCAAACTCTAAGATTACCTTGAGGCTACTTGCTGCTTTCTCACAGTTTTCTCTGTATAGAGACCCTGATAGAAACAGCAAATTGTTTCGGCCATAACTCTCTGATGAAAACTCAGAATATGGTCATGTAACCAGCCAAAAGAACGGGAAGGCATCTGTTCTACAAGCTAGAGCGGGCAGAATAGGCAAAAAC
The DNA here is from genome assembly GCF_041138505.1 of Cibotium barometz. Classification (NCBI taxonomy): domain Eukaryota; kingdom Viridiplantae; phylum Streptophyta; class Polypodiopsida; order Cyatheales; family Cibotiaceae; genus Cibotium; species Cibotium barometz. The sequence continues at coordinate 3,800,606 of NC_141063.1, forward strand.
GTCTGTATATAGCCACAAACGCACCATCTTTAGAAACGCGTTGTTTTTTCATATTTTTAGTATGCATGGACTCTAAATGTGTAAAAGTACTCTAATTATGACCTCTTATCACCTAAATTCGAAATTCTATTTTTAGGGATACTTATCTCTTAATACAATTATTCTTATTTTCTTATTTCTTTTAGGATTTTTGGAGCTAATATTTTTATTCTAACACTTTCCTAATGTTTTTAGCCTTATTGTCTCACTCTTCTCTAAGTACTCTCTCTTTCCTTATTGAAATCTATATTAAAAGAGACACATACATACATGGCTTGGGAGGGACCTTACAATCTATCCCACTTAAAAGATTCGAGATGTCCTCATCTCGCGAGCTTGAAATGGATCTAGAGCAAAATATGGAATCAAACACATCAAAGCAAGAATCTAGCATCCATTAATCATGAGATTAGTGATCCAATGGCTCATCACATGAATATACAAAAGAGAGAGAAAATCTATAAGTGCATGTAGCAAGAGAAGATGCACAAATAGCCTAAGTGTGTTTAACCTCTCACCAAGAGGTTGACCATGGAAGGCCATATCTCCATAGATGAAGCCCAAAGGTACAAGATGACCAAAATTAGTAAAAGTGTCAAAAGGTCCTACCAAAGTACCCCAAGCCCTATTTATAGTCACTATCTCCTTTTGCCCATGGGCCCCTATGTACATGTGGAAATCAAGCTCTATGGTTCATGACAAACCATCCCTTCCCAAAGATTTTGTCCTCAAAATCATACAAGATATTTACAATTGAATCGCAATCTCAATGTAAACCCATGGGAAGTAGAGAGGTCTTCAAAAATGCGCCTCGAATACATTTGGAATAGGAAAACCAAATGTAGTGAAGCCGACAAACTCCTTCTCCAAAAATAGCATGTAGGACTGTTATGGCAGCCATGTTGTCGATGAAGCTTCCCTTGAAATTCTTCATGGAACTTCCATAAAAATGAGCTGCAAATGATGCGTAGCCACACCCAAAAGAGTCCCACATATTTGTCATCAAACCAAATGATCTTCCAAGTGTCTTGGAGTAGATTGGTAACCCCAACAATAGATCCCACCAAAGCTGTCCAGAAATTACAGCACATATAAAACCTCATGATATGCCCATTCTTCACAATATAATCATGCCACTTGATCAAGGAATACTTCCATCAAGTAAACCATGTTGTTGAACATACTCCATTGATTGCCAAGTAGCCTCATCTATGGGCAAGCGCTTCCATTTCTTCACAAGGAATTCATCAATGTTCCGGTTCCTCAAAACCCTTGTCCTCTTGTTCACAATCCTCTCCGGCTCATAGATAATCTCCCCTTCTTCATCCATCGGTGGTAACTCTTCAATCTCTTGAGGAAGAGAGGCCACAAACCTCTTAAGATTAGATACATGAAACACATTATGAATCCTTGTAGAAGGAGGTAGGTCAAGCTTATAAGCCAAATCTCCCACTTCTTGACTACCAAATATGGTCCATAGTATCTATGTGCCAACTTGGAATATGTAGGATGAGGTTGGAACCAAATACACCTTATCCTTGTGCCATAGTAGACCATTCCAAAGCTTATAATGAGGAAATTCTTCACCATCTCCTTGCTGTAATTTTCTGTAAATATGGTTAGCACTCTATTTTGGCATATTGTCCCTCAAAATGCATGCATGATCCCTTCCACCGGGGTCGAAAGGAAACTCATCCTCTTCTTTGACAAAAGAATGATCCTCCAAGTCTTCTTCATGTGTCTCCTCGCTGCAATCTTCAAACTCTTCCACATCATGAGATGACTTGGAATCATAATCCGCATCCATAATGATCATAGTAGCCACCACTTTCTTTGATTTGCAAATGTGCCCGGGTGACCACTTCTCTTTGCATTTAAAACATAGGCCTTTGCTCCTCAATTCCTCAATCTTAGGATCATCCATCCGTTGAGTCTTCTTGAATGGTTGAGGAGGCTCCTTGACAAACCCATTGCTCTTCTTAGCATCATTATGAACTCCACTTTTGGACTGTCCACTTCCAAAAGATGTATGGAATTTGGAAGTGTAAGTGGATGTAGAAGAAGGTAGACTTTTCCCCACATTTGAAGAAGTGTGAAATGGCTTATGAAAAGGTACATTGGGCTGAACCCTCTTATACTTTGGCTCATATAACTCCGCCAACCTCATAGCCTCTTTGATAGTGCTTGGTCTTTGTGCCGAGACATCTGCTTTGATGTATGAATCTAGACCATGCACAAACTTCTTCAATCGCATGCCTTCATTGAGTCCATCCACGAACATAGAGAGCTTCATGAACCTCTTGATGTACTCCCTAACCGACATGCCCTTTTGTGTGAGTTCATACCATTCTTCATAGTATCGGTCAAGAACCAAAGGCGACACAAATGTCAAATTCATTTCACGCTTGAGTTCTTCCCAAGTATGTGGCATAACTCCTTCCTTGAGCATATGTCTCCACCATTGATGTGCATAGTCTTCCAAATGCAAGGATGCAAAATGCACTTTATCCCTTTCATTCTTCGGATAGAGCTGAAAGTATGTATCCAACTTATTCATCCATTCTTCCAACTCATGTGGGGCTGAACCATCACCCTTGAACTTAGAGAGTGAAATCTTGTCCTTTACATCCTTTGACACGGTTGACGATGCATTCTCATGATGGTGTGAGGGCTTATGCTTTTTCATTTGCACAAAAGATCCAAGGAATTGTGCAAAGTCTTTGTACTCCCTCTTGAGGAAATTTGGCATTTCCATCCACCTATCATGAGCTTCTCTTTGTCTCTCAATGAATGACATATGTTCCCAATCAAGCTCAACCACATCATCCATATCATACACCTTCTCTTCAAGCATGGAGAACTGATTTGCTTTGGGTTTCAAAGGTACTCTCCTCGGGATCCCCAAAATTTGACTCCTCATGTCTGAATGTAGGTGCATGTTGCTTTCCATCCAATTGAGAAGAACCCGCTTGGAATGTAGTAGGCTTCATCTCACGCATAGAAGGCCTCCTAGCATCCGCCATGAATCCAAAAGTGACATTCTTGGTGGAATGCTCATGTGTTACCTTGGGAGAAACCTCTTGTACCATGGGTAGCTTGCCTTCCCTATGGCCTTCAAAAGCTGTCCCAAATTGCTTGCCTTCATGTAAAGCACCATGACCACTATCATAGGAAGGTTGGCTCATTGGCCGAGCGACCCTCTCTTCCAAAACTTCCATCCTTGTAGCCATAGTGTCAAGCCTACCATTGACTTCCACCCTTGTAGCCATCGTGTCCATCTTAGCGTTCATTTCCATCAGCATTTGCATGATCGAATCGATGGGGATGGTATGCGAAGATTGTGGGGTGTGCTTATGGGCACTTCCGACATTCAACTCCTCATTCCTTTCTCTTGAAGTATGCCCAAAAGTATCCCCTTCTCTTGAAGTGTGCCCAAGAGTATCCTCCGGAGCATCCAAAATTCCTTGTTCCATCATTGTCTCCTCATCTTCTACCTCTTCGGAAGCCAAAGTGTTGCGCCTCGGTCGCCCTTTTGGCTTCGGCCCCATGGAAACCTTCGGTTTTAGAAATTTGGCTCTAAATTGAGGTAGGGATGTCCGATTGAAGTGATCTAAAGCTTGTTGGAGAGCTAATGAAGTGTACTAGACCACTATGCAAAGACTTGTAAGAGATGAGGTGTGCTACTATTCTCTGTTTTAGGGTTTACAGGGTTATAGGCTGAAACGGTATTTTGGGTATAACTTGAGCTAGGAATATCCAAATGCAAAACTTTTTAGCTCAAATTGAAGCCCTCGATGAGTACTACAAGCCTATGTAATTAGATTTAGAAGACCTTCAAACCCCTGTGTGACTGAATTAGGGTTTACTGTTTCTGCAAAAACCCTAAATTCTACCCTAAAGAGATATCGAAACGCGGAGGTTAAGGGCTTGTTGGGTAGCTCTAAGGAAACACTAAGAGCTCATATGGTCCCTTTTAAGTCACTCCAAAAGGGTTGGGACTGAATTAGGGTTTTTGGAAACCTGCAGATTCTTGCCAAAGTGACCCTTTTTGTGCCCAATTGATCCTTGTTTGCTCCCAAACCAATGTCAATACCTTCCGCACCTCATTGGCATCCCAAGGTCTGCAAATTATGCTTCACCAACCTCAATTGCCCATGCATAACCAAAATTTTGAGAAAATTTTGACATAGTCTCCTTTGTCTTTGGAGCTAAATCTCAATATTTCTCAAATAGCAATGCAATAAAAATTCCACAATCTTCTTATCAAATTCAATTTACTGCATAGCATGTGCCTCATTGCATCATCAAAAAGGCATCCCAATCCTTGCAATTCCAAGCATATGCATCACCAAAAAGGCATAGCAATCCTTGCAATCCCAAGCATATGCATGAACCAAGAGAGTGATCGTTTGAAGAGGATTGTCGGTGTAGCGAGAGAGAGAAAGACCATTAGAATTAAATATAAATAGAATTTTATGTAATTCTTTACTATCATTAATTAATTAACTTCAATAGCATTTTAAAAACCATATCAATTAAGCTTCTCAAGTTTGAGAGGGGTTGAGAAGAGAGAATCATTGAGAAATTATAGAAAAGATCAAAATTCACTATACTTATCTTATAATTTGCTTGATTCTTTGATCACGGTAGAGGCCCCCAACCAATCAATTGGTTTAGTATGTTGATGGAGCCACCAATGGGGATTGAAGAAAGAGAGAAGTATCAAAAACTAGTGAATTATTAAAGAATTCACAGTTCTTGGCTTAGGTAGAGTAGAGTAACAATGCATAAGACACTATATCTCTTTTCAACAAGGGAAGGCTTCTATTTATAGGAAAAATTGAGCTCCTAACCAAAAAAACTGATTCTAGAATTTTCCAAGTCAGTTTGGTTGAATTTGGACTAGATTTAGACCTAGTTTGGTGACTTTTTGATTCGATTTGGTTCCATTTTGATTTGGTTTGGTTCAATAGAGATGAGAGATAAAAATATCACATTATTTTTGAGTTTAAAACTCATTCAAGCATGTGAAATATGCACCTCCTTTAAAGAATTCCCCTTCCTTACATATGTGTCAAAATTCTATTGCTCATAGTTTTTTTACTAATAAACCTTGTACATTTTCAACTCTGCATCTTATGTGAAATATGCACCTTCTTTAAAGAACTCCCCTTCCTTACATATGTGTCAAAATTTTATTGCTCATAGTTTTTTACTAATAAACCTTGTACATTTTCAACTCTTCATCTTATGTGAAATATGCACCTTCTTTAAATAACTCCCCTTCCTTACATATGTGTCAAAATTTTATTGCTCATAGTTTTTTTCTAATAAACCTTGTACATTTTCAACTCTTCATCTTATGTGAGCATTTACTCATTTTTGGGTATCTTCTTTTACAATTTGGATTTATCTCCTCCCTACACATGGATTGATGCTATTGGCCCATAGGAACCTTAATTGGACCATAATCAAAAAATTTCTGAAAATCTAGACCCTTAGACTAAGGTTCTTTATACCTATTTCCAATTAATTCCAATTGCACATTGAAAAATTCTTTTTGAATTTTTGTTTCAAGGAAACTTATTTTAATAAGATGAGTTATTTTTCTATCCAAAAATATTCATAATCTGAATATTCTCTCTCTATAATAATTTTCTCTCTCTAGGCTAAAACAGTTAGAAGCAAGGTCTTTATATTTCTGAAGAGGGATTGATTATAGGGGAAGATACTAGACATCAAAAAGGGTTGGGGGAGGAATCTTACAGTGTAGTACTTGTGCACGAATGTCCATGCCCTCCTCATCCTAATGAACCATATTTAAAAATGACACTCAACATTATATATGGCAAACCACGAGTTTACATTTCAAGGCATAAGTTTATATACTAACCGAGGAATTGGCTTGCAACATCAAGTTGGTTGGCATTGGTTCAAACGATCCCCATTTTCTAATATGCTCGAATGTCACTCGACGTTCACGTACACAAAAATTCTTGCACATGAACAAGGGATTCTTCTTCACAACCACTCTGGACCTCCAATTGGTTGGTGACCCATCACTATCCGAACTAGTAGAAGACATCTATACTAGGCACAAAAAATGTGCAGTTAATATAAATACATGCACTAAATTTAGTAGTGTCAATGGTATATGCATAGGCTCGCTCTCTAAAATTTACACAGTGTCACTATAAGCGGCATTAAGCGTCATTTTTAGCGACGCTGACAAAATTAACTTTTTGAGCTTGCGACATCGCCGACGCCTATTTTTCTCTCCCACAAAAAATTTTCTCCACTCCTTTCCTTGAGTTCCTGCACCGACTCCTCACTTCAATCAAGCTAGCTTTCCTCACAAGCATTTTTACTCTTTATATTCTCCTTCCCCTTCCTCTTCATGAGACTCTTTCTCTTCATCTCCAAATGGTTATGGTGTAAGCTCTTGAAGGTATTTTTCTCTTATGTTTTATTCTAATGCATTTGTTTATGGTTCTTCTTCCCCTTCCCCTTCCCCTTCCCCTTGCTAATCCTCTTTCTTTTCCTATCCATCACTCTACAAGTGATGGTGTGACCTAATGATTAGGTTTGCTTCTATTATGTTTAACCCTTGGGTGTCGAAATTTAAGATTAGCTTAGCTTAAACTTAATGCATAAATTAAGCTTTATACATAGAGCTTAATTGCTCTATGCATAGAACTTAATCTATGCATAGAGCTTAGAGCATAGATTAAGCTCTATGCATAAAGCTTATTATCTTATTCTATACATTGAGCTCTATGCATAGAGCTTAATCTACACCTTCCCCAACGGCTACAACAGGGAGATGCTGTAGGGAAGATTGTGAGAGCAAAATCTGGGCACACATTGCACCGTGGACACAGAAAATTGAGTTAGGATAAATCGCAAGCTCCATGGCTGATGTACCCTTCTTTTAACCCCCACCCCTGTGATCGGCATTATATGGGTTGTGGGCTCTCCTACTGGTCTACCGGTGAGGGGAGGCCGATTACCATGTAGGGCGAGGAGGCCGGCCTCCACGTCAACTGTCTTGCTGAGACAGAAGCCCCATTGCCATGTCAATAGTCAGATGATTATCATGGCCTTGCATGGTGCGTCTCTCACTCTGCCTGTACACTGTCGCCCATAACAGGTCCTTACCAAAGCATGTGGCTGGAAAAAAGTATCTTTTCAATATAACTAGGGTAAGGGTATCTATTACAAGATAAAGGAAGAGCCCTCACCCCTTTACGTGGAGAAAGGAGAGCGAGAATTTTTGAAAAGGAGAAAGGAGAAGAGAAGTCAAGTGTTTGGGGGTTTCTTTCCCACACGCCTAGATGCATTGGAGCTCACAATTAGTTGTCACCATCAAACCATTTACTTATTGAGTTTCTTATATATATATATAAAATCCATTAGAAAGTAAATTAATGTATGTATGTATGTATGTATATGTATATACATATGTGTGTGTGTGTGTGTGTGTGTGTGTGTGTGTGTGTGTTTCGATGTGTGTATGATATATCTATCTATATATTTAAAAGTGACCACAGCTTATCACCCATCTCTGCACATTAAAATTTAATCAAAATTAATTAAATTATGTTGATATTTGTATTTATATTTTTAAATACATGTGTCTATGTATAGGTATAAGTATATGTGTCTATATGTAAGCAATTTAGTATTCAACATTATATATCTTAGCAAAACATCTTTACTTACATGGTAGTCGCATCCCCTTGCATATTCCCATTCTTCTCTTGTAATCTCCTCTCCCATCCTTTCGGCTATTCTTCTCTTGTAATCTCCCCTCCCATCCTTTCGGCTTGCTCGAGGGCATCTCTCAGCCATTCAATATTGCAATCCTTTGGTAGAGCCTTTAGGTTGGGTGGGTATGCCATGTGCCTTTGTGTTGAACTCTTAAATGCTCTTCTCTCCTCTGTCCTTATCTTTTTTGCATATTTCTCAATCCACTTTTCCATTCAAGAAGTGTTAAGAAGACAAAATGTAATGACCTTTTTGTGCATGGACTCGTCCATCTTTTGAATGCGTCCTTTTTCATGTGGCACATGTGACACCATTCGTTCATCCTCATCGTTATGCATGAATCTAGGCATAGATGGATCGATTTGTTTCAAATATTCAGAGATGTATACGAGGGATTCTTGCACCAACCATCCCTCTGCCATGCTTCCTTCTAGCCTTGCCCTTTGCTTCACAAATCCCTTCAAGGTTTTCATGAAGCGTTCAAGAAAAAACATCCACCGGCTATGAACAACACCACATATAGCCACCTCATCCACCAAATTTACTAGGAGGTGCAATTAAGTTGTGAGTATGCTTCTTGGAAAGCTTTCTTCAATCATATATACCTCCTCAATTAACTCAACTCGAGCCTTCTCACAATGGAATCTGGATGAATCTCCTTTGACACTATCCACCTATTCAACAAAGGAATAAATGATAAATTAAAGAATAATAGATAATTTCAAAGCTATATGTTATGCCAAATGCACAAATCTATAGTTTTGATTGGAACTCACCTCGCCAATCCACCTAATTTATAGATGACATTCCAAGCCTTCTCTTCTCCGCACCCACCAATTGATTTGCAAGTACGAACAATGCAATCAATTTTTGAAAACAATAAAAGATCAATATAGAGTCTACACAACATAAACCGAGGAGTGCCCAAAAATAAATACAGCTATGTACGTCCTTGTATCATCTCATGCCAACCATGTGATTTGAGACCATACAATTAATGCTCATCCTTATTTTTTGTTATTTTGTAAATGCACCCTTTAATGAGTGCATTACATCGGTTGGTGTATGAAAAGATGAAATTTGATTCTTGACTTTTTTTCCTCTTGCCTCGTCAACTTCCATGGCACTTTTGGTAAAATCACCTTGTCATTGACTACCCTTGGATAGCTATGCATTTTCCATGTGTATGATATCCTTTAAGTCATCTCTTATTGCATGGGTGTCTTTTTTATCAATTAGATGGTCCCAAATCATTGATGCCACATTCTTAAAAAATGTGCATTGGATCCAAAAGATGATTTATTTTTAACTCTGTTTAATATGGTAGACGATAGAAGATTGAGTACCTTTTCATGCCCGCGGGACTGTGATGAGAGTCACCCTCCATCTCTCGTCCCACTCTCCATCTCTCCACCTTCTCTCCAATGGCATTGTAGGAGGCGAATGCCACATGGTCTTCCACTCCACGCCTCTCATCACACAATCGGAGAAACCTTTGATGGAGCATAATTTAGGTGGTTTGGAGGAAGAAATCGATGATGTTCATCATACGCCACTTTCTTTTGTGCATGTGCTTGTTGGAAGTGATGGACTACAAATTGGACATGCATTATATCCTGCAGTTGTGAGACCTACGAAATTGCCATGTAAGAATTGAAAGTTAGTAATTATAATACATTACAGGTATAAATGAATCGTTTGTGCATGCTTAGATAAGAATCAATTTATAAGAACCGAAAGATGATTTATTTTTAACTCTCTCCAATATGGTAGACGATAGAAGATTGAGTACCTTTTCATTCCCGCGGGTGCTGTGATGAGAGTCACCCTCCATCTCTCCACCTTCCCTCCAATGGCATTGTAGGAGGCAAATGCCACATGGTCTTCCACTCCACACCTCTCATCATAATCGGAGAAACCTCTGATGGAGCATAATCTAGGTGGTTTGGAGGAAGAAATCGATGATGTTCATCATACACCACTTTCTTTTGTGCATGTGCTTGTTTGGAAATAAGTGATGGACTACAAATTGGACATGCATTATATCCTGTAGTTGTGAGACCTACAAAATTGCCATGTAAGAACTGAAAGTTAATAGACATTATAATACGTTACAGTTATAAATGAATCATTTATTTGTGCATGCTTAGATAAGAATTAATTTATGAGTATGACGTACTACCTGAGCACTCCGTATAGCCCGAAAAATCATGCATAGTCCACATCAAGATATCCTTGACCATTGTATTGCGGCATGTTTTTGGACGAGAAACATCATGCACCCTTATGCCTCTCCATAATTGCTCGAGCTCATCAATCAAGGGCTCAAGGTATACATCCATGTTCTTTACCTTGTGCTTCCCGGGCATAAGAAGTGCAAGTATCACACATGACCCTTCTTGATGGACATCCACGGAGGAATATTGTGATTCACAACAACAATAGGCCATGTGGACCATGGTGTATACCTCAATCCAAACGGGTTCACCCCATCCATACCCATCTTTGAACTATGGCTATCTATCCTCAATGTGAGCCCAAGCTGGTGAGGGAATCCTCATCATGTCATCGGTTGAACAATGGTTCACATGTTATGTCATTAACTCGGCGATGGATTGACATCGGAACATAGGTTGAATGCGAGGTATAACAGGAAAGTGCCTCAATACCTTTTGGGGAATTTTTGCATCTTGTAAATCCTTCCTGTAATGATCCTCTCCACAAATTGGACATTATATGACATTGGCAAAGGTACCCCTGAATAGTACACAATCATTATGACATGCATGGATTCGAGTGTAATCCATATCAAGCTTGGAAAGGATTCTTCAAGCATCACTTCTTCTTGCGGGCATCAAATTGTTTGTTGGTTTTGGGAGCATCTTCTTTAATAACCGAAGTAGGCTATTCACACTATTATCGCTCCATATGTTGTTTGTGTAAGTTGAGGATTTCCAAGCATGCCTGCAAAGTTGAGTACTTTGCATCCTCCTACAATGGTGTGTAACACATTCTTTCTTTCATGGGTTTCAAAGTCAGGTGTCTCTTCGTCACCCTCGCTTTGAAAAAAGTGAGTGATCATCTCCTCCATGGCATCCTCTTCCTCTATCTCATGTGAAGGAAATCCTGGGTCTTCCAAATGTACTGAACATGCTTCACTTTCCAAGTGCTCCTTACAATGCTTGTATTCCTTCCTCTCAAGTTTCTCCCAATGATCGAATAATGAGGTATATTGTGTAGTACTTGTGCACGAATGTCCATGCCCTCCTCATCCTAATGAACCATATTTAAAAATGACACTCAACATTATATATGGCAAACCACGAGTTTACATTTCAAGGCATAAGTTTATATACTAACCGAGGAATTGGCTTGCAACATCAAGTTGGTTGGCATTGGTTCAAACAATCCCCATTTTCTAATATGCTCGAATGTCACTCGACGTTCACGTACACAAAAATTCTTGCACATGAACAAGGGATTCTTCTTCACAACCACTCTGGACCTCCAATTGGTTGGTGACCCATCACTATCCGAACTAGTAGAAGACATCTATACTAGGCACAAAAAATGTGCAGTTAATATAAATACATGCACTAAATTTAGTAGTGTCAATGGTATATGCATAGGCTTGCTCTCTAAAATTTACACAGTGTCACTATAAGCGTCGTTAAGCGTCATTTTTAGCGACGCTGACAAAATTAACTTTTTGAGCTTGCGACATCGCCGACGCCTATTTTTCTCTCCCACAAAAAATTTTCTCCACTCCTTTCCTTGAGTTCCTGCACCGACTCCTCACTTCAATCAAGCTAGCTTTCCTCACAAGCATTTTTACTCTTTATATTCTCCTTCCCCTTCCTCTTCATGAGACTCTTTCTCTTCATCTCCAAATGGTTATGGTGTAAGCTCTTGAAGGTATTTTTCTCTTATGTTTTATTCTAATGCATTTGTTTATGGTTCTTCTTCCCCTTCCCCTTCCCCTTCCCCTTGCTAATCCTCTTTCTTTTCCTATCCATCACTCTACAAGTGATGGTGTGACCTAATGATTAGGTTTGCTTCTATTATGTTTAACCCTTGGGTGTCGAAATTTAAGATTAGCTTAGCTTAAACTTAATGCATAAATTAAGCTTTATACATAGAGCTTAATTGCTCTATGCATAGAACTTAATCTATGCATAGAGCTTAGAGCATAGATTAAGCTCTATGCATAAAGCTTATTATCTTAATCTATACATTGAGCTCTATGCATAGAGCTTAATCTACACCTTCCCCAACAGCTACAACAGGGAGATGCTGTAGGGAAGATTGTGAGAGCAAAATCTGGGCACACATTGCACCGTGGACACAGAAAATTGAGTTAGGATAAATCGCAAGCTTGTGAGATCCCTGTTCCCCACCGATCAACGGATTCGGGGTACTAGCAGCGGAAGTAGCACATCATGCGTGGGTAGGGGTCTCACACTTGGGGCCTCGCCCACGGATATCCGGACAAGAGACTAATCCGTCGGTTTGTCCAAAACCGAAACTGGAAAAACTTCCTTTACTCGGAAAGCATGGGCGATTCCACCAGGATAACTCTTTACTCTAACATAGTCAAGATCATTACGGATCAACTGATCTGACTGCACCTTTAACGGTACTTGATCAATTCAAGGTAGAAACTTGCACTTGGATCATTGGGATCAACGCTTTTTTCCCCACCAAGAGGCACAGCCGTTGATTCCTATCCATAGAACAATTTCTATCCGGGATTTACTTTATCTATCGTAAAAACAAAGTTGAGTCTCGATTTATGGATCCATCAGTCCAGCCTAACCCCATCCGATCCCATGGGTTAGCCAACCGCCCAACCACTGTAGTGATGGGATCCAATTTGGAATTTGGTTAGGTTTTGTCCCGGGTACCAAGGAAAAGAGTTCCAAGGCCCCCTAGCCGGAATTTCATGCAAACATAAAACTAGCCACACCACTTACACACCCAATATGAAAATTGCCTTTTTTTTAGCATCAGCTAACTTTAAAACAATCCTTTAATGAAACCATAGTACCACTGATCACAATCTCCCAATTTATCCAGTTGATTCATAATTTCCCATCATTCCTTCATCAGAGTATCTATGGCATCATTGGCAACTAGAACGCTCACCACCTGTCCACACAGAGGCCGTTTCCATAATTCCTAGCCCATAATACTCGGCAATATAATCACTTATCAAGATGGACTCTCGTTGAAGATCAGCAAGATCAACCAACAGATCCATATAAAAGAGCCATGGACTCATCCGTTGAGGACCAGCAAGGTCAGTCAACCAGATCCATGCCCGGTTTCACAAAACAACTCTTACTCCTTGTTCCAATATCTTCCTCGACGCACGCGTGGGTATCCTAGGCGACCCAGAGCCCGAGCATCGTATGGTCAGCACCCTCTAGGATCCTTCGCAGGTGACCTAGCGCTTCACTCATAGGCCGCTTCCTTGGTCCCTCATCCACCGTACCGGAAGCTCACCATTTTAATCGAACCGAGGCTGGTCAAGACCTCGGTCGACCTTGCTACGCGAGACGTCCTCCATTGACTCTCCGTCAGCAGTTGCAACTTTATCAGTTAGGTCTCCACGACCTTAATCACAAGACGGTCAAAATGCTTCCCCAGCATTCTTGACATAAAACAGCCATTTACAAACAGCATTTACAAACAGTTTACAAATACAGTTTCTATATTAACTCTCATTTTTCCACATTATCCCTCATTAATCCACATTACTTATTCCACATTCCATGTATATGTGTACTCATCCAATCACCTCCTTTTCCATCTCTTCACTTCAGATTCCTTCACATCACATATCATATATTCACATCCATATCCACATCCATACATCCACATCCACATCCACATTCACATCCATACATCCACATCTACATGCTTATCTCCATTTTCGCATCCTCATTTATACATCCACATCCCATATCCACATTCATACATACACATCCATATCCACATCCACATCCACATCCACATTCACATCCACGCATCCACATCTACATGCTTACCTCCATTTTTACATCCTCATTTATACATCCACATCCCATATCCACATTCATACATACACATCCATACATCCACATCTACATCCACATACATACATACATCCACATCCACATTCCACATTCACATCTATACATCCACATCTACATTCACATTCACATACATCCACATCCACATTCCCATACATCCACATCTATACATCCACATTCCACATTCACATCTACATTCACATTCACATATATGCATCCACATCTACATGCTTACCTCCATTTTTACATCCTCATTTATACATCCACATCCCATATCCACATTCATACATACACATCCATACATCCACATCTACATCCACATACATACATACATCCACATCCACATTCCACATTCACATCTATACATCCACATCTACATTCACATTCACATACATCCACATCCACATTCCCATACATCCACATCTATACATCCACATTCCACATTCACATCTACATTCACATTCACATACATGCATCCACATTTCCATACATCCACATCTATACATCCACATCTACATCCACATACATACATACATCCACATCCACATTCCACATTCACATCTATACATCCACATCTACATCCACATTCACATACATCCACATCCACATCCACATTTCCATTCACATCTATACATCCACATCCATTCACATCTATACATCCACATCTACATCCACATTTACATCTATGTATATACATCTTCATGCATATATCCATTTTCATGTTCATACATCCACACTCCCATCTCCATATCCACACATCCACATACATACATCCATTTTCACATTCCCATTTATATAACCCCATATACCTTCACATCTAATCTTTTACATCACATCCATTCTCGCCCTATCACAACCCATATACATCTTATCCTATCACATACACTTCTTACCTCATCCCCCCATACACATCTTAATTCATCTTATCACATCCTAACTTATTTCATAAGCATCTTATCACCTCTTATCACACCTCTTATCACATCCTATCACTTTCCATACGCATCTTATCAATTCTTATCACATCTCATACACCTCTTATCACATCTTATCACATTTCATATCTTTTTAAAAAAAAAAGAGAATTCTTTTATTTGATATAAGATTTCTCTACACATTTATTTATACATAAATTCCATTTAAGGAGACTAACACTTTCGAAATTAAAATCAATCTTTTATGCATCTTCTTATGCATGATTTCAATTTGGTAGGGAATTATACTTTTAGAATAAAAGAATTTCTCTTATGCATCTAAGTTAAGCATAAAATCCAATTATGAGGAAAATCATACTTTTAGTATAAAAAGAATATCTTTTATGCATACCTATATGCATGAAATCCAATATGATAAAAGTAACACTTTTGATATAAAAATTTTTCCTTTATGCATACTTCTATGCATGAAAATTAAAAATGATAAAAGTAACACTTTTGATATAAAAATTTTCCTTTATGCATACTTCTATGCATGAAAATTAAAAATGATAAAAGTAACACTTTTGATATAAAAATTTATCCATTATGCATACTTCTATGCATGAAAATAAAAATGGTAAAAATAACACTTTTGATATAAAAATTTATCCTTTATGCATAATATTAAAATTCAATTTCTCCATGATTATAATGAAATTCTTTCAATTAATCTAGGATGATGATTCCTAGAATATGGTAGGAAGTCCTCTTTTTATGCTTTGAATGAAAATTTTTTATGCATAATTTTTATAAAAATTTTGCCATAGCTCCGCTGCTATGACTGAAAAATCTCAATTTTTCTAAGGGATAAAGCTTATCATTAAGGAAATAATTAAAATGATTCTCTAATTGGATCCTTAATCCATAATGGATTGAATCATCAATATACATAAACTAAAAGCATAAGAAAAAGCCATTAATTTGGCCTCAAGCATAGCTTAATCTTGGGTTAAGGAAAAGCTTTATGAAAAGCTTGATTTGGATTGAGAATGGGTCATGAGTATGACCATTTCTTGAGTGAGAGAGAGAATTTACATAAGAATCATTAGAATTTAAACATAAATGAAAATTAACTTCAATAGCATTTATTAAATTATGTAACTCTTCACTACTATTCAAACTTCAATAGCATTTAAAAAAAACCATACCAATTAAACTTCTCAAGCTTGAGAGGGGTTGAGAAGAGAGAAACATTGAGAAATTATAGAAAGATGAATATTCCCTAATTACCTTACAACTTGCTTGATTCTTTGTTCACGGTAGAGGCCCCCAACCAATCAATTGGTTAAGTATGTTGATGGAGCCACTAATGGGGATTGAAGAAAGAGGGAAGCTCCAAAAACTAGTGAATTATTAAATGAATTCACAGTTCTTGGCTTAGGTGGAGTAGAGTAACGATGCATAAACACTATATATTTTTCAACAAGGGTGAGGCTTCTATTTATAGGAAAAATTGAGCTCCTAACCAAACAAACTGATTCTAGAATTTTCTAAATCAGTTTGGTCAATATTTGACCATTTTCAGGACAGTTAAGCTAACTTTTTGGAACTAGACTTGAATGAGGAGAGAGGAGAGATGAAATATCTCAATTTTTATGAGTTTAAAACTCATTCAAGCATATGAAATATGTACCTCCTTTAAAGAACTCCCCTTCCTTACATATGTCATATTTTTAATATTGCTCATAGTTTTTTACTAATAAACCTTGTACATTTTCAACTCTTCATCTTATGTGAAATATGCACCTCCTTTAAAGAACTCCCCTTCCTTACATATGTCATACTTTTAATATTGCTCATAATTTTTTATTAATAAACCTTGTACATTTTCAACTCTTCATCTTATGTGAAATATGCACCTCCTTTAAAGAACTCCTCTTCCTTACATATGTCATACTTTTAATATTGCTCATAATTTTTTACTAATAAACCTTGTACATTTTCAACTCTTCATCTTATGTGAAATATGCACCTCCTTTAAAGAACTCCTCTTCCTTACATATGTCATACTTTTAATATTGCTCATAGTTTTTTTACTAATAAACCTTGTACATTTTCAACTCTTCACCTCATGTGAGCATTTACTCATTTTTGGGTATTTTCTTTTTACAAGTTGGATTTATCTCCTCCCTACACATGGATTGATGCTATTGGTCTATAGGAACCTTAATTGGACCATAGTCTAAAGATTTCTGAAAATCTAGACCCTTAGGCTAAGGTTCTTTATAGCTATTTTCAATTAATTCCAATTGCACATTGGAAAATTCTTTTTGAATTTCTATTTCAGGGGAACTCATCTGAATTAGAAGAGATATTTTTCTATCCAAAAATATTCAAAATCTGAATATTCTCTCTCTAGAATATTTTTCTCTCTCTAGGCTAAAACAGATAGAAACAAGGTCTTTATATTTCTGAAGAGGGATTGATTACAGGGAAAGATACTAGACATCAAAAAGGGGGTGGGGGAGGAATCTTACATTCTACCCCACTTAAAAAAATGCGAGATGTCCTCATCTCGCAAACTGGGATAATTTCGCAAGATGCACGAGTATGAGACTTAGAGAAAAATTTTAATCAAGATTAACCACCAAGATAAGTCTTAAAGAGAGCAAGATTCAAAATACGAACAAGATTTAAACTTTATTCATTCTCGGAACTTATACAGTAAAGATAGAGGAACTCTTTACACTTCCATAAGCCCGTCCATCATATGGTCACAAAAGCAGTCCTCACAAGCTGCACAAGTATAAGGTAACTCATCTATGGGAATGATTCTGTGGGTTATTGCTGCGCCTATCTCAGTGGTATGAGGTGTTCTAAGAAAAGGACCTCTGCGAGG
The DNA here is from genome assembly GCF_041138505.1 of Cibotium barometz. Classification (NCBI taxonomy): domain Eukaryota; kingdom Viridiplantae; phylum Streptophyta; class Polypodiopsida; order Cyatheales; family Cibotiaceae; genus Cibotium; species Cibotium barometz. The sequence goes on from NC_141063.1 coordinate 3,818,302, forward strand.
CAAGCCAAAAAAGGGGTAAAGGCATATCTTCTCATGAGGAAGAAAACACGCCAGTAAGAAGACCCGCTCAGAAAACCCAGGATGCCTTGATCTCATGACGCAGTAGTATCGTGGACCCAAACCCAAAGCTTCAATAACCATGGCCAAGCGGACATTGTTACGAAAGTGCTGCTGACCCCAGGGTGTTACCCTAGTTATGTCTTGATAGGTCCGCCATTTTGTCTGCGCTACAGAAGTTCCCAAGTGAGGGAAAAGTGAGCGCTCATACTGCTCTATAAAATCTTTCTTCACAGACTCCCTTGCGTCTTGAAGGTGAGAAATCATCATGGATAAAACTAATTCTTGTTGCCAAGCCATGAAGGAGATTAAGAAAGAAAGGAGATCGATGGAAGTAAGATTACTGTGAACGACAAGTAAAAGTTACGACTTATATAAAGGAAGGAGCTAGCGTAACTTAGAAGCCAACGATAACTTGCCACTGAAGTTTTACCGTCTTTCCATGATTTGGGTTTGGCACATTTTTCTATAGAAGGCATTCAAACTGAGGAGATAAAAGAAGCTCGTAAGCTAAATCACCTACTTTCTTTGGTCCACAATATCTGGGAGATAACTTCTTCCCAAGAGATAAAGAACTTCTTTTGGGCCGTACTCGAATGAAGACCAAAACCTTGATATCCAAAACATCGATTCTCCTTCTGAACTCATTGTTCTGAATCTTAAAACAGGTGGGACTCTTGAGAAGTATTCAGGAAAAAGGTTCTTCCTTTTTTAAACAGAATTTTTCTTTTATTTTAGAGAGAGAATAATTATAAGATCAGAAAGGGAGATTCTTACTCCTGTATACCTCTAAGGCTGGGGGAGAATCTTACATTCTACCCCACTTGAAAAGTGCGAGATGTCCTCATCTCGCGAGGTAGAGGACAACTCTTTTTCTTAAGATCCAATTTATTCTGGGGTTCCTTATATTCTGGTCAACCCAACAGAATACGGGGATAATTATCCCTTATATAGAACTCATCATTAAATAACAATTCATTCAGATCATATCATTCATATCTTTAACACGATAATGGCCCATTAGTCTGAAAATTTTCCTTCTGAACATTCCTCCACAGGAATTTTAGTTAAGCAAGTTCTCAATTTGTCATCCCTTAATCTACCGTCTCAAGTGTTAACAGTAGCAATCTGACAGCACAATCCACTAATCTCATAGTGATTTGCTGAAATCATTATCATCATTCCAGTTATGAATATCATCACTGGGACTCGTCCCATTCATCCTCATTGTGGTTTCGCTCAGCTTATTACATTTCAACTAAATTTCAAAAATCGTCATTTTTCAATCAGAATCCAATTCAATTCATCAATTCTCAAACAGAATTAAAAATCATATCAACCACATTCGAAATCATCATCTGGATAGCATTAACGCTTATAATTTCAAGTCTTAGGTTTACTCGTATATACTATCGGTAAAGAGCTGCAGTTATACCCTCGGTATATACGGATAGTCATGATACTCGAAACTATAAGGTAAATACCATCATGTCTAGGTCTCAAGCAAGTCAGGGTTCCATACAATTGCGGTACTTCCAATTGAAGACCCAATTACTAATTTACGAATTTCAATTTGAATTAACAATTTGTATGAATTATATCAAACAATTACAACCTTTTTGTGCGTCTTGATAAACTTTTGACATAATTTGCTCCTCAGTTGATCTTATTGGAGATCTATGACTTAAGTCTGATAAATAGATTTTTCTTTATCCGATCGTCCGTAAAAAAAAACATTTGTATATTTATATACAAGTTGCAATAATTACATAGAGTGGTTCGGCTCCAAAATTCAAAATCTCTTCGAGAGACGTATAAGACGACGGTACTGGGCCATAGTCATGCCCTGTTACATAAGTTCTCTAACTGCGAAGGAAATTATTATTTTCTCCTTAGGGATAAATCGACTAAGGAGTCTATAAATTTGACATGAAAGTCTGAAATTTCGAGGTGTCGAATGATATAGAATGACACCACGCACCATTTTCAGCTTTAACAGGATCATAGTCAATGAGAGATTCTGCCACAGCATTGTATGGCGGTTGCAATGAGCGTGGACATATTGCCCTGCAACCCACTTATGTTGTATTCTCTCCACTGGGGTAGGAAAATATAAATCCTTGAAATGGCGTGCAAGTCTTACTCGGCTTGTTCGAGTTGAAGCGGACGAGATGAGATGCTCGAAGGCAAATGCAATCATATCTTGAGACTGGGTGAGGTCGGGAATACCAGATAAATGTGAAACTTCCATCTATAAAAACAATTTCTTTGATTAAAATTTCTTCATTAAAGAAGCTTACGGGATGAAAATACATTATGAAAATGCTGTTTCTGAATTCTTATTATCAATTTCAGATAAGAATTTAATTATCTTTATTAGCTTTCAAAAGCGGCTCTGATACCAACTGTGAGATCCCTGTTCCCCACCGATCAACGGATTCGGGGTACTAGCAGCGGAAGTAGCACATCATGCGTGGGTAGGGGTCTCACACTCGGGGCCTCGCCCACGGATATCCGGACAAGAGACTAATCCGTCGGTTTGTCCAAAACCGAAACTGGAAAAACTTCCTTTACTCGGAAAGCATGGGCGATTCCACCAGGATAACTCTTTACTCTAACGTAGTCAAGATCATTACGGATCAACTGATCTGACTGCACCTTTAACGGTACTTGATCAATTCAAGGTAGAAACTTGCACTTGGATCATTGGGATCAACGCTTTTTTCCCCACCAAGAGGCACAGCCGTTGATTCCTATCCATAGAACAATTTCTATCCGGGATTTACTTTATCTATCGTAAAAACAAAGTTGAGTCTCGATTTATGGATCCATCAGTCCAGCCTAACCCCATCCGATCCCATGGGTTAGCCAACCGCCCAACCACTGTAGTGATGGGATCCAATTTGGAATTTGGTTAGGTTTTGTCCCGGGTACCAAGGAAAAGAGTTCCAAGGCCCCCTAGCCGGAATTTCATGCAAACATAAAACTAGCCACACCACTTACACACCCAATATGAAAATTGCCTTTTTCTTAGCATCAGCTAACTTTAAAACAATCCTTTAATGAAACCATAGTACCACTGATCACAATCTCCCAATTTATCGAGTTGATTCATAATTTTCCATCATTCCTTCATCAGAGTATCTATGGCATCATTGGCAACTAGAACGCTCACCACCTGTCCACACAGAGGCCGTTTCCATAGTTCCTAGCCCATAATACTCGGCAATATAATCACTTATCAAGATGGACTCTCGTTGAAGATCAGCAAGATCAACCAACAGATCCATATAAAAGAGCCATGGACTCATCCGTTGAGGACCAGCAAGGTCAGTCAACCAGATCCATGCCCGGTTTCACAAAACAACTCTTACTCCTTGTTCCAATATCTTCCTCGACGCACGCGTGGGTATCCTAGGCGACCCAGAGCCCGAGCACCGTATGGTCAGCACCCTCTAGGATCCTTCGCAGGTGACCTAGCGCTTCACTCATAGGCCGCTTCCTTGGTCCCTCATCCACCGTACCGGAAGCTCACCATTTTAATCGAACTGAGGCTGGTCAAGACCTCGATCGACCTTGCTACGCGAGACGTCCTCCATTGACTCTCCGTCAGCAGTTGCAACTTTATCAGTTAGGTCTCCACGACCTTAATCACAAGACGGTCAAAATGCTTCCCCAGCATTCTTGACATAAAACAGCCATTTACAAACAGCATTTACAAACAGTTTACAAATACAGTTTCTATATTAACTCTCATTTTTCCACATTATCCCTCATTAATCCACATTACTTATTCCACATTCCATGTATATGTGTACTCATCCAATCACCTCCTTTTCCATCTCTTCACTTCAGATTCCTTCACATCACATATCATATATTCACATCCATATCCACATCCATACATCCACATCCACATCCACATTCACATCCATACATCCACATCTACATGCTTATCTCCATTTTCGCATCCTCATTTATACATCCACATCCCATATCCACATTCATACATACACATCCATATCCACATCCACATCCACATCCACATTCACATCCACGCATCCACATCTACATGCTTACCTCCATTTTCACATCCTCATTTATACATCCACATCCCATATCCACATTCATACATACACATCCATACATCCACATCTACATCCACATACATACATACATCCACATCCACATTCCACATTCACATCTATACATCCACATCTACATTCACATTCACATACATCCACATCCACATTCCCATACATCCACATCTATACATCCACATTCCACATTCACATTCCACATTCACATCTACATTCACATTCACATACATGCATCCACATCTACATGCTTACCTCCATTTTCACATCCTCATTTATACATCCACATCCCATATCCACATTCATACATACACATCCATACATCCACATCTACATCCACATACATACATACATCCACATCCACATTCCACATTCACATCTATACATCCACATCTACATTCACATTCACATACATCCACATCCACATTCCCATACATCCACATCTATACATCCACATTCCACATTCACATCTACATTCACATTCACATACATGCATCCACATTCCCATACATCCACATCTATACATCCACATCTACATCCACATACATACATACATCCACATCCACATTCCACATTCACATCTATACATCCACATCTACATCCACATTCACATACATCCACATCCACATCCACATTTCCATTCACATCTATACATCCACATCCATTCACATCTATACATCCACATCTACATCCACATTTACATCTATGTATATACATCTTCATGCATATATCCATTTTCATGTTCATACATCCACACTCCCATCTCCATATCCACACATCCACATACATACATCCATTTTCACATTCCCATTTATATAACCCCATATACCTTCACATCTAATCTTTTACATCACATCCATTCTCGCCCTATCACAACCCATATACATCTTATCCTATCACATACACTTCTTACCTCATCCCCCCATACACATCTTAATTCATCTTATCACATCCTAACTTATTTCATAAGCATCTTATCACCTCTTATCACACCTCTTATCACATCCTATCACTTTCCATACGCATCTTATCAATTCTTATCACATCTCATACACCTCTTATCACATCTTATCACATTTCATATCTTTTTTAAAAAAAAAGAGAATTCTTTTATTTGATATAAGATTTCTCTACACATTTATTTATACATAAATTCCATTTAAGGAGACTAACACTTTCGAAATTAAAATCAATCTTTTATGCATCTTCTTATGCATGATTTCAATTTGGTAGGGAATTATACTTTTAGAATAAAAGAATTTCTCTTATGCATCTAAGTTAAGCATAAAATCCAATTATGAGGAAAATCATACTTTTAGTATAAAAAGAATATCTTTTATGCATACCTATATGCATGAAATCCAATATGATAAAAGTAACACTTTTGATATAAAAATTTTTCCTTTATGCATACTTCTATGCATGAAAATTAAAAATGATAAAAGTAACACTTTTGATATAAAAATTTTCCTTTATGCATACTTCTATGCATGAAAATTAAAAATGATAAAAGTAACACTTTTGATATAAAAATTTATCCATTATGCATACTTCTATGCATGAAAATAAAAATGGTAAAAATAACACTTTTGATATAAAAATTTATTCTTTATGCATAATATTAAAATTTAATTTCTCCATGATTATAATGAAATTCTTTCAATCAATCTAGGATGATGATTCCTAGAATATGGTAGGAAGTTCTCTTTTTATGCTTTGAATGAAAATTTTTTATGCATAATTTTTATAAAAATTTTGCCATAGCTCCGCTGCTATGACTGAAAAATCTCAATTTTTCTAAGGGATAAAGCTTATCATTAAGGAAATAATTAAAATGATTCTCTAATTGGATCCTTAATCCATAATGGATTGAATCATCAATATACATAAACTAAAAGCATAAGAAAAAGCCATTAATTTGGCCTCAAGCATAGCTTAATCTTGGGTTAAGGAAAAGCTTTATGAAAAGCTTGATTTGGATTGAGAATGGGTCATGAGTATGACCATTTCTTGAGTGAGAGAGAGAATTTACATAAGAATCATTAGAATTTAAACATAAATGAAAATTAACTTCAATAGCATTTATTAAATTATGTAACTCTTCACTACTATTCAAACTTCAATAGCATTTAAAAAAAACCATACCAATTAAACTTCTCAAGCTTGAGAGGGGTTCATACGCAGCACAGAAATGTGTGCCGTCTGTGGAGCACCCCGGGGGTTTATATAGCTGAGGGGTGAGGGTACGGGCGCTGCGCTGAAAATCTAGACCCTTAGGCTAAGGTTCTTTATAGCTATTTTCAATTAATTCCAATTGCACATTGGAAAATTCTTTTTGAATTTCTGTTTCAGGGGAACTCATCTGAATTAGAAGAGATATTTTTCTATCCAAAAATATTCAAAATCTGAATATTCTCTCTCTAGAATATTTTTCTCTCTCTAGGCTAAAACAGATAGAAACAAGGTCTTTATATTTCTGAAGAGGGATTGATTACAGGGAAAGATACTAGACATCAAAAAGGGGGTGGGGGAGGAATCTTACAAAGCTCCATGGCTAATGTACCCTTCTTTTAATCCCCACCCCTGTGATCGGCATTATATGGGTTGCGGGCTCTCCTATTGGTCTACCGGTGAGGGGAGGCCGATTACCATGTAGGGCGAGGAGGCCGGCCTCCACGTCAACTATCTTACTGAGACAGAAGCCCCATTGCCATGTCAATAGTCAGATGATTATCATGGCCTTGCATGGTGCGTCTCTCACTCTGCCTGTACACTGTCGCCCATAACAGGTCCTTACCAAAGCATGTGGCTGGAAAAAAGTATCTTTTCATCATAACTAAGGTAAGGGTATCTATTACAAGATAAAGGAAGAGCCCTCACCCCTTTACGTGGAGAAAGGAGAGGGAGAATTTTTGAAAAGGAGAAAGGAGAAGAGAAGTCAAGTGTTTGGGGGTTTCTTTCCCACACGCCTAGATGCATTGGAGCTCACAATTAGTTGTCACCATCAAACCATTTACTTATTGAGTTTCTTATATATATATATATATATATATATATATATATATAATCCATTAGAAAGTAAATTAATGTATGTATGTATGTATGTATATGTATATACATATGTGTGTGTGTGTGTGTGTGTGTGTGTGTGTGTTTCGATGTGTGTATGATATATCTATCTATATATTTAAAAGTGACCACAGCTTATCACCCATCTCTGCACATTAAAATTTAATCAAAATTAATTAAATTATGTTGATATTTATAGTTATATTTTTAAATACATGTGTCTATGTATAGGTATAAGTATATGTGTCTATATGTAAGGAATTTAGTATTCAACATTATATATCTTAGCAAAACATCTTTACTTACATGGTAGTCGCATCCCCTTGCATATTCCCATTCTTCTCTTGTAATCTCCTCTCCCATCCTTTCGGCTATTCTTCTCTTGTAATCTCCTCTCCCATCCTTTCGGCTTGCTCGGGGGCATCTCTCAGCCATTCAATATTGCAATCCTTTGGTAGAGCCTTTAGGTTGGGTGGGTATGCCATGTGCCTTTGTGTTGAACTCTTAAATGCTCTTCTCTCCTCTGTCCTTATCTTTTTTGCATATTTTTCAATCCACTTTTCCATTCAAGAAGTGTTAAGAAGACAAAATGTAATGACCTTTTTGTGCATGGACTCATCCATCTTTTGAATGCGTCCTTTTTCATGTGGCACATGTGACACCATTCGTACATCCTCATCGTTATGCATGAATCTAGGCATAGATGGATCGATTTGTTTCAAATATTCAGAGATGTATACGAGGGATTCTTGCACCAACCATCCCTCTGCCATGCTTCCTTCTAGCCTTGCCCTTTGCTTCATAAATCCCTTCGGGGTTTTCATGAAGCGTTCAAGAAAGAACATCCACCGGCTATGAACAACACCACATATAGCCACCTCATCCACCAAATTTACTAGGAGGTGCAATTAAGTTGTGAGTATGCTTCTTGGAAAGCTTTCTTCAATCATATATACCTCCTCAATTAACTCAACTCGAGCCTTCTCACAATGGAATCTGGATGAATCTCCTTTGACACTATCCACCTATTCAACAAAGGAATAAATGATAAATTAAAGAACAATAGATAATTTCAAAGCTATATGTTATGCCAAATGCACAAATCTATAGTTTTGATTGGAACTCACCTCGCCAATCCACCTAATTTATTGATGACATTCCGAGCCTTCTCTTCTCCGCACCCACCAATTGATTTGGAAGTATGAACAATGCAATCAATTTTTGAAAACAATAAAAGATCAATATAGAGTCTACACAACATAAACCGAGGAGTGCCCAAAAATAAATAGAGCTATGTACGTACTTGCATCATCTCATGCCAACCATGTGATTTGAGACCATACAATTAATGCTCACCCTTTTTTTTGTTATTTTGTAAATGCACCCTTTAATGAGTGCATTACATCGGTTGGTGTACGAAAAGATAAAATTTGATTCTTGACTTTTTTTTCCTCTTGCCTTGTCAACTTCCATGGCACTCTTGGTAAAATCACCTTGTCATTGACTACCCTTGGATAGCTATGCATTTTCCATGTGTATGATATCCTTTAAGTCATCTGTTATTGTATGGGTGTCTTTTTTATCAATTAGATGGTCCCAGATCATTGATGCCACATTCTTAAAAAATGTGCATTGGATCCAAAAGATGATTTATTTTTAACTCTGTTTAATATGGTAGACGATAGAAGATTGAGTACCTTTTCATGCCCGCGGGACTGTGATGAGAGTCACCCTCCATCTCTCGTCCCACTCTCCATCTCTCCACCTTCCCTCCAATGGCATTGTAGGAGGCGAATGCCACATGGTCTTCCACTCCACACCTCTCATCACACAATCGGAGAAACCTCTGATGGAGCATAATTTAGGTGGTTTGGAGGAAGAAATCGATGATGTTCATCATACGCCACTTTCTTTTGTGCATGTGCTTGTTGGAAACAAGTGATGGACTACAAATTAGACATGCATTATATCCTGCAGTTGTGAGACCTACGAAATTGCCATGTAAGAATTGAAAGTTAGTAATTATAATACATTTCAGGTATAAATGAATCGTTTGTGCATGCTTAGATAAGAATCAATTTATAAGAACCAAAAGATGATTTATTTTTAACTCTCTCCAATATGGTAGACGATAGAAGATTGAGTACCTTTTCATTCCCGCGGGTGCCGTGATGAGAGTCACCCTCCATCTCTCCACCTTCCCTCCAATGGCATTGTAGGAGGCAAATGCCACATGGTCTTCCACTCCACACCTCTCATCATAATCGGAGAATCTAGGTGGTTTGGAGGAAGAAATCGATGATGTTCATCATACACCACTTTCTTTTGTGTATGTGCTTGTTTGGAAATAAGTGATGGACTACAAATTGGACATGCATTATCCTGTAGTTGTGAGACCTACAAAATTGCCATGTAAGAACTGAAAGTTAATAGACATTATAATACGTTACAGTTATAAATGAATCATTTATTTGTGCATGCTTAGATAAGAATTAATTTATGAGTATGACGTACTACCTGAGCACTCCGTATAGCCCGAAAAATCATGCATAGTCCACATCAAGATATCCTTGACCATTGTATTGCGGCATGTTTTTGGACGAGAAACATCATGCACCCTTATGCCTCTCCATAATTGCTCGAGCTCATCAATCAAGGGCTCAAGGTATACATCCATGTTCTTTACCTTGTGCTTCCCGGGCATAAGAAGTGCAAGTATCACACATGACCCTTCTTGATGGACATCCACGGAGGAATATTGTGATTCACAACAACAATAGGCCATGTGGACCATGGTGTATACCTCAATCCAAATGGGTTCACCCCATCCATACCCATCTTTGAACTATGGCTATCTATTCTCAATGTGAACCCAAGCTGGTGAGGGAATCCTCATCATGTCATCGGTTGAACAATGGTTCACATGTTATGTCATTAACTCGGCGATGGATTGACATCGGAACATAGGTTGAATGCGAGGTATAACAGGAAAGTGCCTCAATACCTTTTGGGGAATTTTCGCATCTTGTAAATCCTTCCTGTAATGATCCTCTCCACAAATTGGACATTATATGACATTGGCAAAGGTACCCCTGAATAGTACACAATCATTATGACATGCATGGATTCGAGTGTAATCCATATCAAGCTTGGAAAGGATTCTTCAAGCATCACTTCTTCTTGCGGGCATCAAATTGTTTGTTGGTTTTGGGAGCATCTTCTTTAATAACCGAAGTAGGCTATTCACACTATTATTGCTCCATATGTTGTTTGTGTAAGTTGAGGATTTCCAAGCATGCCTGCAAAGTTGAGTACTTTGCATCCTCCTACAATGGTGTGTAACACATTCTTTCTTTCATGGGTTTCAAAGTCAGGTGTCTCTTCGTCACCCTCGCTTTGAAAAAAGTGAGTGATCATCTCCTCCATGGCATCCTCTTCCTCTATCTCATGTGAAGGAAATCCTGGGTCTTCCAAATGTACTGAACATGCTCCACTTTCCAAGTGCTCCTTACAATGCTTGTATTCCTTCCTCTCAAGTTTCTCCCAATGATCGAATAATGAGGTATATTGTGTAGTACGTGTGCACGAATGTCCATGCCCTCCTCATCCTAATGAACCATATTTAAAAATGACACTCAACATTATATATGGCAAACCACGAGTTTACATTTCAAGGCATAAGTTTATATACTAACCGAGGAATTGGCTTGCAACATCAAGTTGGTTGGCATTGGTTCAAACGATCCCCATTTTCTAATATGCTCGAATGTCACTCGACGTTCACGTACACAAAAATTCTTGCACATGAACAAGGGATTCTTCTTCACAACCACTCTGGACCTCCAATTGGTTGGTGACCCATCACTATCCGAACTAGTAGAAGACATCTATACTAGGCATAAAAAATGTGCAGTTAATATAAATACATGCACTAAATTTAGTAGTGTCAATGGTATATGCATAGGCTTGCTCTCTAAAATTTACACAGTGTCACTATAAGCGCCGTTAAGCGTCATTTTTAGCGACGCTGATAAAATTAACTTTTTGAGCTTGCGACATCGCCGACGCCTATTTTTCTCTCCCACAAAAAATTTTCTCCACTCCTTTCCTTGAGTTCCTGCACCGACTCCTCACTTCAATCAAGCTAGCTTTCCTCACAAGCATTTTTACTCTTTATATTCTCCTTCCCCTTCCTCTTCATGAGACTCTTTCTCTTCATCTCCAAATGGTTATGGTGTAAGCTCTTGAAGGTATTTTTCTCTTATGTTTTATTCTAATGCATTTGTTTATGGTTCTTCTTCCCCTTCCCCTTCCCCTTCCCCTTGCTAATCCTCTTTCTTTTCCTATCCATCACTCTACAAGTGATGGTGTGACCTAATGATTAGGTTTGCTTCTATTATGTTTAACCCTTGGGTGTCGAAATTTAAGATTAGCTTAGCTTAAACTTAATGCATAAATTAAGTTTTATACATAGAGCTTAATTGCTCTATGCATAGAACTTAATCTATGCATAGAGCTTAGAGCATAGATTAAGCTCTATGCATAAAGCTTATTATCTTAATCTATACATTGAGCTCTATGCATAGAGCTTAATCTACACCTTCCCCAAGGGCTACAACAGGGAGATGCTATAGGGAAGATTGTGAGAGCAAAATCTGGGCACACATTGCACCGTGGACACAGAAAATTGAGTTAGGATAAATCGCAAGCTCCATGGCTGATTTACCCTTCTTTTAACCCCCACCCCTGTGATCGCCATTATATGGGTTGCAGGCTCTCCTACTGGTCTACCGGTGAGGGGAGGCCGATTATCATGTAGGGCGAGGAGGCCGGCCTTGACGTCAACTGTCTTAATGAGACAGAAGCCCCATTGCCATGTCAATAGTCAGATGATTATCATGGCCTTGCATGGTGCGTCTCTCACTCTGCCTGTACACTGTCGCCCATAACAGGTCCTTACCAAAGCATGTGGCTTGGAAAAAGTGTCTTTTCATCATAACTAGGGTAAGGGTATCTATTACAAGATAAAGGAAGAGCCCTCACCCCTTTACGTTGTAAGATTCCTCCCCCACCCCCTTTTTGATGTCTAGTATCTTTCCCTGTAATCAATCCCTCTTCAGAAATATAAAGACCTTGTTTCTATCTGTTCTAGCCTAGAGAGAGAAAAATATTCTAGAGAGAGAATATTCAGATTTTGAATATTTTTGGATAGAAAAATATATCTTCTAATTCAGATGAGTTCCCCTGAAATAGAAATTCAAAAAAGAATTTTCCAATGTGCAATTGGAATTAATTGAAAATAGGTATAAAGAACCTTAGCCTAAGGGTCTAGATTTTCAGAAATCTTTAGACTATGGTCCAATTAAGGTTCCTATGGACCAATAGCATCAATCCATGTGTAGGGAGGAGATAAATCCAACTTGTAAAAAGAAAATACCCAAAAATGAGTAAATGCTCACATGAGGTGAAGAGTTGAAAATGTACAAGGTTTATTAGTAAAAAAACTATGTGCAATATTAAAAATATGAGATATTTTGGATATAATGATTTTATTATGACACATATGTAAGGAAGGGGAGTCCCTTAAATGCTCACATAAGATGAAGAGTTGAAAATGTACAAGGTTTATTAGTAAAAAAAAAACTATGAGCAATATTAAAATGATTCCATTATGACACATATGTAAGGAAGGGGAGTTCTTTAAAGGAGGTGCATATTTCACATGCTTGAATGAGTTTTAAACTCATAAAAATTGAGATATTTTATCTCTCCTCTCTCCTCATTCAAGTCTAGTTCCAAAAAGTTAGCTTAACTGACCTAAAAATGGTCAATTATTGACCAAACTGATTTAGAAAATTCTAGAATCAGTTTGTTTGGTTAGGAGCTCAATTTTTCCTATAAATAGAAGCCTCCCCCTTGTTGAAAAATATATAGTGTTTATGCATCGTTACTCTACTCCACCTAAGCCAAGAACTGTGAATTCATTTAATAATTCACTAGTTTTTTGGAGCTTCCCTCTTTCTTCAATCCCCATTAGTGGCTCCATCAACATACTTAACCAATTGATTGGTTGGGGGCCTCTACCGTGAACAAAGAATCAAGCAAGTTGTAAGGTAATTAGTGAATATTGATCTTTCTATAATTTCTCAATGTTTCTCTCTTCTCAATCCCTCTCAAGCTTGAGAAGTTTAATTGGTATGGTTTTTTTTAAATGCTATTGAAGTTTGAATAGTAGTGAAGAGTTACATAATGCTATTGAAGTTAATTTTCATTTATGTTTAAATTCTAATGATTTTTATGTAAAGTCTCTCCCTCACTCAAGAAATGGTCATACTCATGACCCGTTCTCAATCCAAATCAAGCTTTTCATAAAGCTTTTTCTTAACCCAAGATTAAGCTATGCTTGAGGCCAAATTAATGGCTTTTTTCTATGCTTTTAGTTTATGTATATTAATGATTCAATCCATTATGGATTAATAATCCAATTAGAGATTATTTTAATTATTTCCTTAATGATAAGCATTATCCCTTAGAAAAATTGAGATTTATCAGTCATAGCAGCGGAGCTATGGTAAAATTTTTATAAAAATTATGCATAAAATAATCTCATTCAAAGCATAAAAAGAGGAGTTCCTACCATATTCTAGGAATTATCATCCTAGATTAATTGAAAGAATTTCATTACAATCATGGAGAAATTGAATTTTAATATCATGCATAAAGGATAAGTTTTTATATCAAAAGTGTTATTTTTACCATTTTTATTTCATGCATAGAAGTATGCATAATGGATAAATTTTTATATCAAAAGTGTTATTTTTACCATTTTTATTTCATGCATAGAAGTATGCATAATGGATAAATTTTTATATCAAAAGTGTTATTTTTACCATTTTTATTTCATGCATAGAAGTATGCATAATGGATAAATTTTTATATCAAAAGTGTTATTTTTACCATTTTTATTTCATGCATAGAAGTATGCATAATGGATAAATTTTTATATCAAAAGTGTTATTTTTACCATTTTTATTTCATGCATAGAAGTATGCATAATTGATAAATTTTTATATCAAAAGTGTTATTTTTATCATTTTTAATTTTCATGCATAGAAGTATGCATAAAGGAAAATTTTTTATATCAAAAGTGTTACTTTTATCATTTTAATTTTCATGCATAGAAGTATGCATAAAGGGAAAATTTTTATATCAAAAGTGTTACTTTTATCATTTTTAATTTTCATGCATAGAAGTATGCATAAAAGAAATTTTTTTATATCAAAAGTGTTACTTTTATCATTTTTAATTTTCATGCATAGAAGTATGCATAAAAGTTGATTATTTTATTATAAAAGTGTGACTTTTATCATAATTGAATTTCATGCATAGAGGTATGCATAAAAGTTGATTATTTTATTGTAAGAGTGTTACTTTTATCATATTGGATTTCATGCATAGTGGTATGCATAAAAGATATTCTTTTTATACTAAAAGTGTGATTTTCCTCATAAATGGATTTTATGCATAACTTAGATGCATAAGAGAAATTCTTTTATTCTAAAAGTGTAATTCCTACCAAATTGAACTTATGAATAAGAAGATGCATAAAAGATTGCTTTTAATTTCGAAACTGTTATCTCCTTAAATGGAATTTATGCATAAATAAAAGTGTAGATAAATCTTATACTAAATATAAGAATTCTCTTAAAAAAGATATGAAATGTGATAAGATGTGATAAGAGGTGTATGAGATGTGATAAGAATTGATAAGATGCGTATGAAAAGTGATAGGAGGTGATAAGAGGTGTATGAGATGTGATAAGATTTGATAAGATGCGTATGGAAAGTGATAGGATGTGATAAGAGGTGTATGAGATGTAAAAAGATGTGATAAGATGTGTATGAGATGTGATAGAATGTGTTAAGATGAGTTAGGATGTGTTAAGATGTATATGGGATGTGTTAGAACGAGAATGAATGTAATGTGGTTGTATGAATGTGATGTGGATGTATACATGTAGATGTATATGTATGAATGTGAATGTTGATGTGGATGTGGATGTATGTGAATGTGGATGTGAATGTGGATGTATAGATGTGAATGGGAATGTGGATGTGGATGTATATATGTATATGGATGTGGATGTGGATGTATAGATGTGAGTGGGAATGTGGATGGGAATGTGGATGTATAGATGTGAATGGGAATGTGGATGTGGATGTATATGAATGTGGATGTATAGATGTGAATGGGAATGTGGATGTGGATGTATGTGAATGTGGATGTAGATGTGGATGTATAGATGTGAATGGGAATGTGGATGTGGATGTTTGTATGTATGTGGATGTAGATGTGGATGTATAGATGTGAATGGGAATGTGGATGTGGATGTATATGAATGTGGATGTATAGATGTGAATGGGAATGTGGATGTGGATGTATGTGAATGTGGATGTAGATGTGGATGTATAGATGTGAATGGGAATGTGGATGTGGATGTAGATGTGAATGGGAATGTGGATGTAGATGTGGATGTATAGATGTGAATGGGAATGTGGATGTGGATGTATGTATGTATGTGGATGTAGATGTGGATGTATAGATGTGAATGGAAATGTGGATGTGGATGTAGATGTGGATGTATAGATGTGAATGGGAATGTGGATGTGGATGTATGTGAATGTGGATGTAGATATGGATATGGAATGTGAATGTGGATGTATGTATGTATGTGGATGTATAGATATGAATGGGAATGTGGATGTGGATGTATGTGTGTGGATGTGGATGTATGTGTGTGGATGAGGATGTATGAATGAGGACGTGATAGTGGAGGTATACATGTGGATGTGGATGTATGGATGTGAAAATGGATGTGTATGTATGAATGTGGATATGAGATGTGGATGTATAAATGAGGATGTGAAAATGGAGGTAAACATGTAGATGTAGATGTATGGATGTGGATGTGGATGTGGATGTGGAGATGGATGTGGATATGGATGTGTATGTATGAATGTGGATATGGGATGTGGATGTATAAATGAGGATGTAAAAATGGATGTATGCATGTAGATGTGGATGTAGGGGTGTGAATGTGAATGTGTCTGTGAATTAATGTGTCGCCGATATGAGGAAATGGATGAGAATGTGTACACATTAAATGGAATGTGGAATAAGTAATGTGGACTAAGGAGGGATAATGTGGAAAGACGAGAGTTTGATTTAGAAACTGTATTTTGTGACTGTTTATAAATGACTGTTTTATGTCATGAATGCTGGGGAAGCATTTTGACCGTCTTGTGGATTAAGGTCATGAAGACCTAACTGTTAAAGTTGCAATTGCTGACGGAGAGTCAATGGAGGACGTCTCGCGTAGCAAGGTCGACCGAGGTCTTGACCAGCCTCGGTTCGATTTAAATGGTGAGCTTCCGGTGCGGTGGATGAGGGACCAAGGAAGCGGCCTATGAGTGAAGCGCTAGGTCACCTGCGAAGGATCCTAGAGGGTGCTGACCATACGGTGCTCGGGCTCTGGGTCACCGAAGATACCCACACGTGCGTCGTGGAAGATATTGGAACAAGGAGTAAGAGTTGTTTTGTGAAACCGGGCATGGATCTGGTTGATTGACCTTGCTGGTCTTCAATGGATGAGTCCATGGCTCTTTATATGGATCTGTTGGTTGATCTTGCTGATCTTCAACGAGAGTCCATCTTGATTTTTATAAGTGATTATATTACCGAGTATTATGGGCTAGGAACTATTGAAAAGGCCCCTGTGTGGACAGGTGGTGAGCGTTCTAGTTGCCAATGATGCCATAGATACTCTAATGAAGGAATGATGGGAAATTATGAATCAACCGGATAAATTGGAAGATTGTGATCAGTGATACTATGGTTTCATTAAAGGATTGTTTTAAAGTTAGCTGATGCTAAGAAAAAGGCAATTTCATATTGGGTGTGTAAGTGGTGTGGCTAGTTTTATGTTTGCATGAACTTCCGGCTAGGGGGCCTTGGAACTCTTTTCCTTGGTACCCGGGACAAAACCTAACCAAATTCCAAATTGGATCCCATCACTACAGTGGTTGGGCGATTGGCTAACCCATGGGATCGGATGGGGTTAGGCTGGACTGATGGATCCGTAAATCGAGATTTAATTTCTATTATTATGATAGATGAAGTAAATCCCGGATAGAAATTGTTCTATGGATAGGAATCAACGACTGTGCCTCTTGATGGGGAAAAAAGCGTTGATCCCAATGATCCAAGTGCAAGTTTCTTCCTTGATTTGACCAAGTACCGTTAAAGGTGCAGTCAGATCAGTTGATCCGTAATGATCTTGACTACGTTAGAGTAAAGAGTTATCCTGGTGGAATCGCCCATGCTTTCCGGGTAAAGGAAGTTTTTTCGGTTTCGGTTTTGGACAAACCGACGGATTAGTCTCTTGTCCGGATATCCGTGGTGGGCGAGGCCCCGAGTGTGAGACCCCTACCCACGCATGATATGTTACTTCCGCTGCCAGTATCCTGAATCCGTTGCTCGGTGGGATTAGGGATCTCACAGTTGGTATCAGAGCAAATTGGTTAATAAAGATCAACTGAGAAGCCAAATATATCAAAAATTTATCAAGAAGCACAAAAAGGTTGTAATTGAGTGATATAATTCATACAATTTGATATTCAAACTGAAATTCGTAATTAGTAATTGGGTCTTCAGATGGAAGTATCGTAATTATATAGAATCCCTGACTTGTTTGAGGCCTAGACATGATGGTATTTACCTTATAATTCCAAGGGCCGTGACTACCCGTATATACCGAGAGTATACTGCAGCTCTTTACTGACAGTATATATGAGTAAATCTAAGACTTGAAATTATAAGCATTAATGCTATCCAGTTGATGAATTCGAATGTGTTTGATATGATTTTAAATTCTGTTTGGGAACTGATGAATTGATTGGGATTCTGATTGAAAAATGATGATTTTTGAAATTTAGTTGAAATATAATAACCTGAGCAAAACCACAATGAGGATGAATGGGACGAGTCCCTGTAATGATAAATGATGATAATGATTTCAGCAAATCACTATGAGATTAGTGGATTGTGCTGTCAAATTGCTACTGTTAATACTTGAGACGGTAGATCAAGTTAAGGGATGACAAATTGAGAACTTGCTTAACTGAAATTCCCGTGGAGGAATGTTCAGAAGGAAATTATTCGGTCTGATGGACCATTATCGTAGGAATGATATGATCTAAATGAATTATTATTTAATGATGAGTTCTATATAAGGGATATATATCCCCATATTCTGTTGGGTTGACCGGAATATAAGGAACCCCAGAATAAATTGGATCTTAAGCAAAAGAGTTGTCCTCTACTTGCGAGATGAGGACATCTTGCACCTTTTAAGTGGGGTAGAATGTAAGATTCCTCCCCAACCTTCAAGGTATACAGGAGTAAGAATCTCCCTTTCTGATCTTATAATTATTCCCTCTCTAAAATAAAAGAAAGTTTTGTTTAACAAAGGAAGACCCTTTTTCTAGAATACTTCTCAAGAGTCCCACCTGTTTTAAGGATTCAGAACAATGAGTTCAGAAGTGAGAATCGATGTTTTGGATATCAAGGTTTTGGTCTTCATTCGAGTACGGCCCAAAAGAAGTTCTTTATCTCTTGGGGAGTATATGAAGTTATCCCCCAGATATTGTGAGCCTTATATCTGAATTCAATGAAAGTAGGTGACTTAGCCTACAAGCTTCTTTTATCTCTTCACCTCAAAATTCTTAATGCCTTCTATAGAAAAATGTGTCAAACCCAAATCATGGAAAGACAGTAAAACTTCAGTGGCAAGTTATCGTTGGCTTCTAAGTTACGCTAGCTCCTTCCTTTATATAAGTCGTAACTTTTACTTGTCGCTCACAGTAATCTTACTTCCATCGATCTCCTTTCTTTCTTAATCTCCTTCATGGCTTGGCAACAAGAACTAGTTTTATCCATAATGATTCCTCACCTTCAAGACGCAAGTGAATCTGTGAAGAAGGATTTTATAGAGTTGTATGAGCGCTCACTTTTCCCTCACTTGGGAACTTCTGTAGCGCAAACCAAATGGCGGACCTATCAAAACATAACTAGGGTAACACCCTGGGGTCAGCAGCACTTTCGTAACAATGTCCGCTTGGCCATGGTTATTGAAGCTTTGGGTTTGGGTCCCCGATATTACTATGTCATGAGATCAAGGCATCTTGGGTTTTCTGAGCGGGTCTTCTTACTGGCATGTTTTCTTCCTCATGAGAAGATATGCCTTTATCCCGTTTTTGGCTTGCCTCTCAGAGGTCCTTTTGTTAGATCACCTCATACCTCTGAGATAGGTGCAGCAATAACCAACAGAATTATTCCCATAGATGAGTTACCTTATACTTGTGCAGCTTGTGAGGACTGCTTTTGTGATCATATGATGGACGGGCTTATGGAAGTGTAAAGAGTTCTTCTATCTTTACTGTATAAGTTCCGAGAATAAATAAAGTTTAAATCTTGTTCTTATTTTGAATCTTGCTCTCTTTAAGACGTTTCTTGGTGGTTAATCTTGATTAAAATTTTTCTTTGAGTCTCATATTCGTGCATCTTGCGAAATTATCCCAGTTTGCGAGATGAGGACATCTCGCATTTTTTAAGTGGGGTAGAATGTAAGATTCCTCCCCCACCCCCTTTTTGATGTCTAGTATCTTTCCCTGTAATCAATCCCTCTTCAGAAATATAAAGACCTTGTTTCTATCTGTTCTAGCCTAGAGAGAGAAAAATATTCTAGAGAGAGAATATTCAGATTTTGAATATTTTTGGATAGAAAAATATATCTTCTAATTCAGATGAGTTCCCCTGAAATAGAAATTCAAAAAAGAATTTTCCAATGTGCAATTGGAATTAATTGAAAATAGGTATAAAGAACCTTAGCCTAAGGGTCTAGATTTTCAGAAATCTTTAGACTATGGTCCAATTAAGGTTCCTATGGACCAATAGCATCAATCCATGTGTAGGGAGGAGATAAATCCAACTTGTAAAAAGAAAATACCCAAAAATGAGTAAATGCTCACATGAGGTGAAGAGTTGAAAATGTACAAGGTTTATTAGTAAAAAAACTATGTGCAATATTAAAAATATGAGATATTTTGGATATAATGATTTTATTATGACACATATGTAAGGAAGGGGAGTCCCTTAAATGCTCACATAAGATGAAGAGTTGAAAATGTACAAGGTTTATTAGTTAAAAAAAAACTATGAGCAATATTAAAATGATTCCATTATGACACATATGTAAGGAAGGGGAGTTCTTTAAAGGAGGTGCATATTTCACATGCTTGAATGAGTTTTAAACTCATAAAAATTGAGATATTTCATCTCTCCTCTCTCCTCATTCAAGTCTAGTTCCAAAAAGTTAGCTTAACTGACCTAAAAATGGTCAATTATTGACCAAACTGATTTAGAAAATTCTAGAATCAGTTTGTTTGGTTAGGAGCTCAATTTTTCCTATAAATAGAAGCCTCCCCCTTGTTGAAAAATATATAGTGTTTATGCATCGTTACTCTACTCCACCTAAGCCAAGAACTGTGAATTCATTTAATAATTCACTAGTTTTTTGGAGCTTCCCTCTTTCTTCAATCCCCATTAGTGGCTCCATCAACATACTTAACCAATTGATTGGTTGGGGGCCTCTACCGTGAACAAAGAATCAAGCAAGTTGTAAGGTAATTAGTGAATATTGATCTTTCTATAATTTCTCAATGTTTCTCTCTTCTCAATCCCTCTCAAGCTTGAGAAGTTTAATTGGTATGGTTTTTTTTAAATGCTATTGAAGTTTGAATAGTAGTGAAGAGTTACATAATGCTATTGAAGTTAATTTTCATTTATGTTTAAATTCTAATGATTTTTATGTAAAGTCTCTCCCTCACTCAAGAAATGGTCATACTCATGACCCGTTCTCAATCCAAATCAAGCTTTTCATAAAGCTTTTTCTTAACCCAAGATTAAGCTATGCTTGAGGCCAAATTAATGGCTTTTTTCTATGCTTTTAGTTTATGTATATTAATGATTCAATCCATTATGGATTAATAATCCAATTAGAGATTATTTTAATTATTTCCTTAATGATAAGCATTATCCCTTAGAAAAATTGAGATTTATCAGTCATAGCAGCGGAGCTATGGCAAAATTTTTATAAAAATTATGCATAAAATAATCTCATTCAAAGCATAAAAAGAGGAGTTCCTACCATATTCTAGGAATTATCATCCTAGATTAATTGAAAGAATTTCATTACAATCATGGAGAAATTGAATTTTAATATCATGCATAAAGGATAAGTTTTTATATCAAAAGTGTTATTTTTACCATTTTTATTTCATGCATAGAAGTATGCATAATGGATAAATTTTTATATCAAAAGTGTTATTTTTACCATTTTTATTTCATGCATAGAAGTATGCATAATGGATAAATTTTTATATCAAAAGTGTTATTTTTACCATTTTTATTTCATGCATAGAAGTATGCATAATGGATAAATTTTTATATCAAAAGTGTTATTTTTACCATTTTTATTTCATGCATAGAAGTATGCATAATGGATAAATTTTTATATCAAAAGTGTTATTTTTACCATTTTTATTTCATGCATAGAAGTATGCATAATTGATAAATTTTTATATCAAAAGTGTTATTTTTATCATTTTTAATTTTCATGCATAGAAGTATGCATAAAGGAAAATTTTTTATATCAAAAGTGTTACTTTTATCATTTTAATTTTCATGCATAGAAGTATGCATAAAGGAAAAATTTTTATATCAAAAGTGTTACTTTTATCATTTTTAATTTTCATGCATAGAAGTATGCATAAAAGAAATTTTTTTATATCAAAAGTGTTACTTTTATCATTTTTAATTTTCATGCATAGAAGTATGCATAAAAGTTGATTATTTTATTATAAAAGTGTGACTTTTATCATAATTGAATTTCATGCATAGAGGTATGCATAAAAGTTGATTATTTTATTGTAAGAGTGTTACTTTTATCATATTGGATTTCATGCATAGTGGTATGCATAAAAGATATTCTTTTTATACTAAAAGTGTGATTTTCCTCATAAATGGATTTTATGCATAACTTAGATGCATAAGAGAAATTCTTTTATTCTAAAAGTGTAATTCCTACCAAATTGAACTTATGAATAAGAAGATGCATAAAAGATTGCTTTTAATTTCGAAACTGTTAGTCTCCTTAAATGGAATTTATGCATAAATAAAAGTGTAGAGAAATCTTATACTAAATATAAGAATTCTCTTAAAAAAGATATGAAATGTGATAAGATGTGATAAGAGGTGTATGAGATGTGATAAGAATTGATAAGATGCGTATGAAAAGTGATAGGAGGTGATAAGAGGTGTATGAGATGTGATAAGATTTGATAAGATGCGTATGGAAAGTGATAGGATGTGATAAGAGGTGTATGAGATGTAAAAAGATGTGATAAGATGTGTATGAGATGTGATAGAATGTGTTAAGATGAGTTAGGATGTGTTAAGATGTATATGGGATGTGTTAGAACGAGAATGAATGTAATGTGGTTGTATGAATGTGATGTGGATGTATACATGTAGATGTATATGTATGAATGTGAATGTTGATGTGGATGTGGATGTATGTGAATGTGGATGTGAATGTGGATGTATAGATGTGAATGGGAATGTGGATGTGGATGTATATATGTATATGGATGTGGATGTGGATGTATAGATGTGAGTGGGAATGTGGATGGGAATGTGGATGTATAGATGTGAATGGGAATGTGGATGTGGATGTATATGAATGTGGATGTATAGATGTGAATGGGAATGTGGATGTGGATGTATGTGAATGTGGATGTAGATGTGGATGTATAGATGTGAATGGGAATGTGGATGTGGATGTTTGTATGTATGTGGATGTAGATGTGGTTAGCTAATGCTAAGAAAAAGGCAATTTCATATTGGGTGTGTAAGTGGTGTGGCTAGTTTTATGTTTGCATGAACTTCCGGCTAGGGGGCCTTGGAACTCTTTTCCTTGGTACCCGGGACAAAACCTAACCAAATTCCAAATTGGATCCCATCACTACAGTGGTTGGGCGATTGGCTAACCCATGGGATCGGATGGGGTTAGGCTGGACTGATGGATCCGTAAATCGAGATTTAATTTCTATTATTATGATAGATGAAGTAAATCCCGGATAGAAATTGTTCTATGGATAGGAATCAACGGCTGTGCCTCTTGATGGGGAAAAAAGCGTTGATCCCAATGATCCAAGTGCAAGTTTCTTCCTTGATTTGACCAAGTACCGTTAAAGGTGCAGTCAGATCAGTTGATCCGTAATGATCTTGACTACGTTAGAGTAAAGAGTTATCCTGGTGGAATCGCCCATGCTTTCCGGGTAAAGGAAGTTTTTCCGGTTTCGGTTTTGGACAAACCGACGGATCAGTCTCTTGTCCGGATATCCGTGGTGGGCGAGGCCCCGAGTGTGAGACCCCTACCCACGCATGATATGTTACTTCCGCTGCCAGTATCCTGAATCCGTTGCTCGGTGGGATTAGGGATCTCACATACGTGGAGAAAGGAGAAAGAGAATTTTTTAAAAGGAGAAAGGAGAAGAGAAGTCAAGTGTTTGGGGGTTTCTTTCCCACACGCCTAGATGCATTGGAGCTCACAATTAGTTGTCACCATCAAACCATTTACTTATTGAGTTTCTTATATATATATATATATAATCCATTAGAAAGTAAATTAATGTATGTATGTATGTATGTATATGTATATACATATGTGTGTGTGTGTGTGTGTGTGTGTGTGTTTCGATGTGTGTATGATATATCTATCTATATATTTAAAAGTGACCACAGCTTATCACCCATCTCTGCACATTAAAATTTAATCAAAATTAATTAAATTATGTTGATATTTGTATTTATATTTTTAAATACATGTGTCTATGTATAGGTATAAGTATATGTGTCTATATGTAAGTAATTTAGTATTCAACATTATATATCTTAGCAAAACATCTTTACTTACATGGTAGTCGCATCCCCTTGCATATTCCCATTCTTCTCTTGTAATCTCCTCTCCCATCCTTTCGGCTATTCTTCTCTTGTAATCTCCTCTCCCATCCTTTCAACTTGCTCGGGGGCATCTCTCAGCCATTCAATATTGCAATCCTTTGGTAGAGCCTTTAGGTTGGGTGGGTATGCCATGTGCCTTTGTGTTGAGCTCTTAAATGCTCTTCTCTCCTCTGTCCTTATCTTTTTTGCATATTTCTCAATCCACTTTTCCATTCAAGAAGTGTTAAGAAGACAAAATGTAATGACCTTTTTGTGCATGGACTCGTCCATCTTTTGAATGCGTCCTTTTTCATGTGGCACATGTGACACCATTCGTTCATCCTCATCGTTATGCATGAATCTAGGCATAGATGGATCGATTTGGTTCAAATATTCAGAGATGTATACGAGGGATTCTTGCACCAACCATCCCTCTGCCATGCTTCCTTCTAGCCTTGCCCTTTGCTTCACAAATCCCTTCAAGGTTTTCATGAAGCGTTCAAGAAAAAACATCCACCGGCTATGAACAACACCACATATAGCCACCTCATCCACCAAATTTACTAGGAGGTGCAATTAAGTTGTGAGTATGCTTCTTGGAAAGCTTTCTTCAATCATATATACCTCCTCAATTAACTCAGCTCGAGCCTTCTCACAATGGAATCTGGATGAATCTCCTTTGACACTATCCACCTATTCAACAAAGGAATAAATGATAAATTAAAGAATAATAGATAATTTCAAAGCTATATGTTATGCCAAATGCACAAATCTATAGTTTTGATTGGAACTCACCTCGCCAATCCACCTAATTTATAGATGACATTCCGAGCCTTCTCTTCTCCGCACCCACCAATTGATTTGGAAGTATGAACAATGCAATCAATTTTTGAAAACAATAAAAGATCAATATAGAGTCTACACAACATAAACCGAGGAGTGCCCAAAAATAAATATAGCTACGTACGTACTTGCATCATCTCATGCCAACCATGTGATTTGAGACCATACAATTAATGCTCACCCTTATTTTTTGTTATTTTGTAAATGCACCCTTTAATGAGTGCATTACATCGGTTGGTGTACGAAAAGATGAAATTTGATTCTTGACTTTTTTTTCCCTCTTGCCTCGTCAACTTCCATGGCACTTTTGGTAAAATCACCTTGTCATTGACTACCCTCGGATAGCTATGCATTTTCCATGTGTATGATATCCTTTAAGTCATCTCTTATTGCATGGGTGTCTTTTTTATCAATTAGATGGTCCCAGATCATTGATGCCACATTCTTAAAAAATGTGCATTGGATCCAAAAGATGATTTATTTTTAACTCTGTTTAATATGGTAGACGATAGAAGATTGAGTACCTTTTCATGCCCGCGGAACTGTGATGAGAGTCACCCTCCATCTCTCGTCCCACTCTCCATCTCTCCACCTTCCCTCCAATGGCATTGTAGGAGGCGAATGCCACATGGTCTTCCACTCCACACCTCTCATCACACAATCGGAGAAACCTCTGATGGAGCATAATTTAGGTGGTTTGGAGGAAGAAATCGATGATGTTCATCATACGCCACTTTCTTTTGTGCATGTGCTTGTTGGAAACAAGTGATGGACTACAAATTGGACATGCATTATATCCTGCAGTTGTGAGACCTACGAAATTGCCATGTAAGAATTGAAAGTTAGTAATTATAATACATTACAGGTATAAATGAATCGTTTGTGCATGCTTAGATAAGAATCAATTTATAAGAACCGAAAGATGATTTATTTTTAACTCTCTCCAATATGGTAGACGATAGAAGATTGAGTACCTTTTCATTCCCGCGGGTGCTGTGATGAGAGTCACCCTCCATCTCTCCACCTTCCCTCCAATGGCATTGTAGGAGGCAAATGCCACATGGTCTTCCACTCCACACCTCTCATCATAATCAGAGAAACCTCTGATGGAGCATAATCTAGGTGGTTTGGAGGAAGAAATCGATGATGTTCATCATACACCACTTTCTTTTGTGTATGTGCTTGTTTGGAAATAAGTGATGGACTACAAATTGGACATGCATTATATCCTGTAGTTGTGAGACCTACAAAATTGCCATGTAAGAACTGAAAGTTAATAGACATTATAATACGTTACAGTTATAAATGAATCATTTATTTGTGCATGCTTAGATAAGAATTAATTTATGAGTATGACGTACTACCTGAGCACTCCGTATAGCCCGAAAAATCATGCATAGTCCACATCAAGATATCCTTGACCATTGTATTGCGGCATGTTTTTGGACGAGAAACATCATGCACCCTTATGCCTCTCCATAATTGCTCGAGCTCATCAATCAAGGGCTCAAGGTATACATCCATGTTCTTTACCTTGTGCTTCCCGGGCATAAGAAGTGCAAGTATCACACATGACCCTTCTTGATGGACATCCACGGAGGAATATTGTGATTCACAACAACAAAAGGCCATGTGGACCATGGTGTATAGGGTTGTTGCAAGATCAGGTTGTCCAGTTTTATCCAGTTTCTGCTGGACTGGGACAATGCTTGGAGAGCAAATTTTGGGAGGCAAGGTACTTAAAATGAGATCAAGCAAATAATAGAAAATATGATTGCCCTTAAATTAACCCAATATAACTTAAATTAATATAAATTAGTCTAATTAATCAAAATTAATTAAAAATATGATGAAATGATAAACAAATGATCTTTCCATACTTAGAGTGATCTAATTTATTTTTCCATAGATGCACCATTACAAGTACACTAGTCCCTATAGGTTTTAGATGATTCACGTCAAAAATGTAATTTTACTAATTAGATCATTAATATTTGCAGGCCTTCTGATAGTCTGGAAGAATTTTGAAAAAGAGATCATTAAAAATCCAACCATTGGATTTGAAATTTTTACTTATCACCACATTCTACTAATGTCTCAGTATCTACCCACTCTTTTGATCTACAAGATTGAGGATTTTAAGTGGTAGCTAGTGTGGGTACAAAAAGTGGCGTAAATTATAACACTTTAAAGACCTTGAAATATTTAATGAAAATAGACAAATATCTTAAAATTTTATCAAAAAATCAAGTTAAGCTCCATATTATGTGAAGATCTAAGGTACAAAGTGGGAATCTCATATGAGTTTATATGTAAAAGATATTAGCATTTTATGGAATCAGCTCGAATTTGGGACAGGGTGTATACATTGACTTTGTACCTAAGAAAATGAGAACTTTTGACTATCTAATGCTTAATCAAATTCTGCAACTATATTTCCAACTTTGAATATGATGTTCCAACAAAAGAACTTGAAACGATATTCCTTCATTTACTAGGAGAGATTAGCCACTAAAGGTAAACAAATGCCTGTTTTTTTACTGTTTACAGGGTGCCTGAGTGGACAAAACTGGGCACCCTGATCTTGCAACCACCCTATACCTCAATCCAAATCAAGCTTGGAAAGGATTCTTCAAGCATCACTTCTTGCGGGCATCAAATTGTTTGTTGGTTTTGGGAGCATCTTCTTTAATAACCAAAGTAGGCTATTCACACTATTATCGCTCCATATGTTGTTTGTGTAAGTATAGGATTTCCAAGCATGCCTGCAAAGTTGAGTACTTTGCATCCTCCTACAATGGTGTGTAACACATTCTTTCTTTCATGTGTTTCAAAGTCAGGTGTCTCTTCGTCACCCTTGCTTTGAAAAAAGTGAGTGATCATCTCCTCCATGGCATCCTCTTCCTCTATCTCATGTGAAGGAAATCCTGGGTCTTCCAAATGTACTGAACATGCTCCACTTTCCAGGTGCTCCTTACAATGCTTGTATTCCTTCCTCTCAAGTTTCTCCCAATGATCGAATAATGAGGTATATTGTGTAGTACTTATGCACGAATGTCCATGCCCTCCTCATCCTAATGAACCATATTTAAAAATGACACTCAACATTATATATGGCAAACCACGAGTTTACATTTCAAGGCATAAGTTTATCTACTAACCGAGGAATTGGCTTGCAACATCAAGTTGGTTGGCATTGGTTCAAACGATCCCCATTTTCTAATATGCTCGAATGTCACTCGACGTTCACGTACACAAAAATTCTTGCACATGAACAAGGGATTCTTCTTCACAACCACTCTGGACCTCCAATTGGTTGGTGACCCATCACTATCCGAACTAGTAGAAGACATCTATACTAGGCACAAAAAATGTGCAGTTAATATAAATACATGCACTAAATTTAGTAGTGTCAATGGTGTATGCATACGCTTGCTCTCTAAAATCTACACAGTGTCACTATAAGCGCCGTTAAGCGTCATTTTTAGCGACGCTGACAAAATTAACTTTTTGAGCTTGCGACATCGCCGACGCCTATTTTTCTCTCCCACAAAAAATTTTCTCCACTCCTTTCCTTGAGTTCCTGCACCGACTCCTCACTTCAATCAAGCTAGCTTTTCTCACAAGCGTTTTTACTCTTTATATTCTCCTTCCCCTTCCTCT
Organism: Cibotium barometz; assembly: GCF_041138505.1. NCBI lineage: Eukaryota > Viridiplantae > Streptophyta > Polypodiopsida > Cyatheales > Cibotiaceae > Cibotium > Cibotium barometz. The sequence continues at coordinate 3,847,153 of NC_141063.1, forward strand.
TCATCTCTTCATGAGACTCTTTCTCTTCATCTCCAAATGGTTGTGGTGTAAGCTCTTGAAGGTATTTTTCTATTATGTTTTTTTTAATGCATTTGTTTATGGTTCTTCTTCCCCTTTCCCTTCCCCTTGCTAATCCTCTTTCTTTTCCTATCCATCACTCTACAAGTGATGGTGTGATCTAATGATTAGGTTTGCTTCTATTATGTTTAACCCTTGGGTGTTGAAATTTAAGATTAGCTTAGCTTAAACTTAATGCATAACTTAAGCTTTATACATAGAGCTTAATTGCTCTATGCATAGAACTTAATCTATGCATAGAGCTTAGAGCATAGATTAAGCTCTATGCATAAAGCTTATTATCTTAATCTATACATTGAGCTCTATGCATAGAGCTTAATCTACACCTTCCCCAACGGTTGCAACAAGAAGATGCTGTAGGGAAGATTGTGAGAGCAAAAGCTGGGCACACATTGCACCGTGGACACAAAAAATTGAGTTAGGATAAATCGCAAGCTCCATGGCTGATGTGCCCTTCTTTTAACCCCCACCCCTGTGATCGGCATTATATGGGTTGCGGACTCTCCTACTGGTCTACCGGTGAGGGGAGGCCGATTACCATGTAGGGCGAGGAGGCCGGCCTCCACGTCAATTGTCTTGCTGAGACAGAAGTCCCATTGCCATGTCAATAGTCAGATGATTATCATGGCCTTGCATGGTGCGTCTCTCACTCTGCCTGTACACTGTCGCCCATAACAGGTCCTTACCAAAGCATGTGGCTGGAAATGTGAGATCCCTGTTCCCACCGAGTAACGGATTCGAGGTACTAGCAGCAGAAGTAGCACTTCTCGCGCGGGACAGGGGTCCCACACTCGGGGCCTCGCCCACGGATATCCGAACAAGAGACTAATCCGTCGGTTTGTCCAAAACCGAAACCGGAAAAACTTCCTTTACCCGAAAAGCACGGGCGATTCCACCAGGATAACTCTTTACTCTAACGTAGTCAAGATCATTACTGATCAAACTGATCTGACTGCACCTTTAACGGTACTTGGTCAAATCAAGGAAGAACTTGCACTTGGATCATTGGGATCAACGCTTTTTTCCCCATCAAGAGGCACAGCCGTTGATTCCTATCCATAGAACAATTTCTATCCGGGATTTACTTCATCTATCGTAATAATAGAAATTAAATCTCGATTTACGGATCCATCAGTCCAGCCTAACCCCATCCGATCCCATGGGTTAGGCAACCGCCCAACCACTGTAGTGATGGGATCCAATTTGGAATTTGGTTAGGTTTTGTCCCGGGTACCAAGGAAAAGAGTTCCAAGGCCCCCTAGCCGGAAGTTCATGCAAACATAAAACTAGTCATACCACTTACACACCCAATATGAAATTGCCTTTTTCTTAGCATCAACTAGCTTTAAAACAATCCTTTAATAAAACCATTATGTCACTGATGACAATCCTCAAAGTCTCTGGTTGAATCCTTATTTCCAGTCATTCTTTCATCGGTATACTTATGGCATCATTGGCAACCAGAACGCTCACCACCTGTTCTCTCAGGGGCCTTTTCCATGGTTCCTAGCTCATAGTAACCGGTAATATATTCATATAATAGAATGGAATCTCCGTGGAAGATCAGCAAGATCAACCCACAGATCCATATAAAAGAGCCATGGACTCATCTGTTGAGGACCAGCAAGGCCAATCAACCAGATCCATGCCCGGTTTCAGAAAACAACTCTTTCTCCTTGTTCCAATATCTTCCACGACGCACGTGTGGGTATCTTCGGCGACCCAGAGCCCGAGCACCGTATGGTCAGCACCCTCTAGGATCCTTCGCAGGTGACCTAGCGCTTCACTCATAGGCCGCTTCCTTGGTCCCTCATCCACCGTACCGGAAGCTCACCATTTAAATCGAGCCGAGGCTGGTCAAGACCTCGATCGACCTTGCTACGCGAGACGTCCTCCATTGACTCTCCGTCAGCAGTTGCAACTTTATCAGTTCAGTCTTCATGACCTTAATCCTCAAGACGGTCAAAATGCTTCTCCAGCATTCTTGACATAAAACAGTCATTTACAAACAGTCACAAATACAGTTTCTATAACGAACTCTTGTCTTTCAATATTATCCACTCTCGGACCACATTACTTATTCCACATTCCATTCAGTGTGTACTCGTTCTCATCCATTCACTCATATAGACTACATTATCTCACATACATCTTCATATTCATTATTCTACATACATATCCATGTTCGTACGTCCACATCATACATCCAATTTCACATTCATACATACGCATCTACATGCATACATCCACATCTACATTCATACATCCATACCTCCATTTCCACATCCACACATCCACATTCATATTCATACATCCACATTCACATGCATACATCCATTTTCACATCCTCATTCATACATCCACATTCACATACATACATCCACATCCGTATCTACATCCATACATTCACATCCACCTCTTCATTCACAATCACATCCATACATCCACATCTACATATATACATCCACATCTGTATCTACATCCATACATTCACATCCACCTCTTCATTCACAATCACATCCATACATCCACATCTACATACATACATCCACATCTACATACATACATCCACATCTATATACATACGTCCATTTTTACATCCTCATTCATACATACACATCCGTATCTACATCCATACATCCACATCCACATCAACATTCACATTCATACATATACATCTACATGTATACATCCACATCACCTTCATACAACCATATTACATCCGTTCTCGTCCTAACACATCCCATATACATCTTAACACATCCTAACTCATCTTAACACATTCTATCACATCTCATACACATCTTATCACATCTTTTTACATCTCATACACCTCTTATCACATCCTATCACTTCCCATACGCATCTTATCAAATCTTATCACAGCTCATACACATCTTATCACATCTTTTTACATCTCATACACCTCTTATCACATCCTATCACTTTCCATACGCATCTTATCAATTCTTATCACATCTCATACACCTCTTATCACATCCTATCACTTCCCATACGCATCTTATCAATTCTTATCACATCTCATACACCTCTTATCACATCCTATCACTTTCCATACGCATCTTATCAATTCTTATCACATCTCATACACCTCTTATCACATCTTATCACATTTCATATCTTTTTAAAAAAAAAAGAGAATTCTTATATTTGATATAAGATTTCTCTACACATTTATTTATACATAAATTCCATTTAAGGAGACTAACACTTTCGAAATTAAAATCAATCTTTTATGCATCTTCTTATGCATAATTTCAATTTGGTAGGTAATTACACTTTTAGAATAAAAGAATTTCTCTTATGCATCTAAGTTAAGCATAAAATCCATTTATGAGGAAAATCACACTTTTAGTATAAAAAGAATATCTTTTATGCATATCTATATGCATGAAATCCAATATGATAAAAGTAACACTTTTGATATAAAAATTTTTTCCTTTATGCATACTTCTATGCATGAAAATTAAAAATGATAAAAGTAACACTTTTGATATAAAAATTTTCCTTTATGCATACTTCTATGCATGAAAATTAAAAATGATAAAAGTAACACTTTTGATATAAAAATTTTCTTTTATGCATACTTTTATGCATGAAAATTAAAAATGATAAAAGTAACACTTTTGATAAAAAAAATTTCTTTTATGCATACTTCTATGCATGAAAATTAAAAATGATAAAAGTAACACTTTTGATATAAAAAATTTTCTTTTATGCATACTTCTATGCATGAAAATTAAAAATGATAAAAGTAACACTTTTGATATAAAAATTTTCTTTTATGCATACTTCTATGCATGAAAATTAAAAATGATAAAAGTAACACTTTTGATATGAAAATTTTTCCTTTATGCATACTTCTATGCATGAAAATTAAAAATGATAAAAGTAACACTTTTGATATAAAATTTTTTCCTTTATGCATACTTCTATGCATGAAAATTAAAAATGATAAAAGTAACACTTTTGATATAAAAATTTTTCCTTTATGCATACTTCTATGCATGAAAATTAAAAATGATAAAAGTAACACTTTTGATATAAAAATTTATCCACTATGCATACTTCTATGCATGAAATAAAAATGGTAAAAATAACACTTTTGATATAAAAATTTATCCATTATGCATACTTCTATGCATGAAATAAAAATGGTAAAAATAACACTTTTGATATAAAAATTTATCCATTATGCATACTTCTATGCATGAAATAAAAATGGTAAAAATAACACTTTTGATATAAAAACTTATCCTTTATGCATGATATTAAAATTCAATTTCTCCATGATTGTAATGAAATTCTTTCAATTAATCTAGGATGATAATTCCTAGAATATGGTAGGAAGTCCTCTTTTTATGCTTTGAATGAAATTATTTTATGCATAATTTTTATAAAAATTTTGCCATAGCTCCGCTGCTATGACTGATAAATCTCAATTTTTCTAAGGGATAATGCTTATCATTAAGGAAATAATTAAAATGATCTCTAATTAGATTATTAATCCATAATGGATTGAATCATCAATATACATAAACTAAAAGCATAGAAAAAAGCCATTAATTTGACCTCAAGCATAGCTTAATCTTGGGTGAAGGAAAAGCTTTATGAAAAGCTTGATTTGGATTGAGAACGGGTCATGAGTATGACCATTTCTTGAGTGAGAGAGAGAATTTACATAAAAATCATTAGAATTTAAACATAAATAAAAATTAACTTCAATAGCATTTATTAAATTATGTAACTCTTCACTACTATTCAAACTTCAATAGCATTTAAAAAAAACCATACCAATTAAACTTCTCAAGCTTGAGAGGGGTTGAGAAGAGAGAAACATTGAGAAATTATAGAAAGATCAATATTCACTAATTACCTTACAACTTGCTTGATTCTTTGTTCACGGTAGAGGCCCCCAACCAATCAATTGGTTAAGTATGTTGATGGAGCCACTAATGGGGATTGAAGAAAGAGGGAAGCTCCAAAAACTAGTGAATTATTAAATGAATTCACAGTTCTTGGCTTAGGTGGAGTAGAGTAACGATGCATAAACACTATATATTTTTCAACAAGGGGGAGGCTTCTATTTATAGGAAAAATTGAGCTCCTAACCAAACAAACTGATTCTAGAATTTTCTAAATCAGTTTGGTCAATATTTGACCATTTTTAGGTCAGTTAAGCTAACTTTTTGGAACTAGACTTGAATGAGGAGAGAGGAGAGATGAAATATCTTAATTTTTATGAGTTTAAAACTCATTCAAGCATGTGAAATATGCACCTCCTTTAAAGAACTCCCCTTCCTTACATATGTGTCATAATGGAATCATTTTAATATTGCTCATAGTTTTTTTACTAATAAACCTTGTACATTTTCAACTCTTCATCTTATGTGAAATATGCACCTCCTTTAAAGAATTCCCCTTCCTTACATATGTGTCATAATGGAATCATTTTAATATTGCTCATAGTTTTTTACTAATAAACCTTGTACATTTTCAACTCTTCATCTTATGTGAAATATGCACCTCCTTTAAAGAATTCCCCTTCCTTACATATGTGTCATAATGGAATCATTTTAATATTGCTCATAGTTTTTTACTAATAAACCTTGTACATTTTCAACTCTTCATCTTATGTGAAATATGCACCTCCTTTAAAGAATTCCCCTTCCTTACATATGTGTCATAATGGAATCATTTTAATATTGCTCATAGTTTTTTACTAATAAACCTTGTACATTTTCAACTCTTCGTCTTATGTGAGCATTTACTCATTTTTGGATACCCAAAATATCTCATATTTTTAATATTGCTCATAGTTTTTTACTAATAAACCTTGTACATTTTTAACTCTTCACCTTATGTGAGCATTTACTCATTTTTGGGTATCTTCTTTTTACAAATTTGGATTTATCTCTTCCCTACACATGGATTGATGCTATTGGCCCATAGGAACCTTAATTGGACCATAGTCTAAAGATTTCTGAAAATCTAGACCCTTAGACTAAGGTTCTTTATACCTATTTCCAATTAATTCCAGTTGCACATTGGAAAATTCTTTTTGAATTTCTGTTTCAGGGGAACTCATCTGAATTATAAGAGATATTTTTCTATCCAAAAATATTCAAAATCTGAATATTCTCTCTCTAGAATAATTTTTCTCTCTCTAGGCTAAAATAGTTAGCAACAGGGTCTTTATATTTCTGAAGAGGGTTGATTACAGGGGAAGATACTAGACATCAAAAAGGGGTTGGGGGAGGAATCTTACATTCTACCCCACTTAAAAAACGCGAGATGTCCTCATCTCGCAACTTGTGATAATTTCGCAAGATTCACGAATATGAGACTTAGAGAAAAATTTTAATCAAGATTAACCACCAAGATAAGTCTTAAAGAGAGCAAGATTCAAAATACGAACAAGATTTAAACTTTATTCATTCTCGGAACTTATACAGTAAAGATAGAGGAACTCTTTACACTTCCATAAGCCCATCCATCATATGGTCACAAAAGCAGTCCTCACAAGCTGCACAAGTATAAGGTAACTCATTTATGGGAATGATTCTGTGGGTTATTGCTGCGCCTATCTCAGTGGTATGAGGTGTTCTAACAAAAGGACCTCTGAGAGGCAAGCCAAAAACGGGGTAAAGGCATATCTTCTCATGAGGAAGAAAACACGCCAGTAAGAAGACCCGCTCAGAAAACCCAGGATGCCTTGATCTCATGACGCAGTAGTATCGGGGACCTAAACCCAAAGCTTCAATAACCATGGCCAAGCGGACATTGTTACGAAAGTGCTGCTGACCCCAGGGTGTTACCCTAGTTATGTCTTGATAGGTCCGCCATTTTGTCTGCGCTACAGAAGTTCCCAAGTGAGGGAAAAATGAGCGCTCATACTGCTCTATAAAATCTTTCTTCACAGACTCCCTTGCGTCTTGAAGGTGAGAAATCATCATGGATAAAACTAATTCTTGTTGCCAAGCCATGAAGGAGATTAAGAAAGAAAGAAGATCGATGGAAGTAAGATTATGTGAACGACAAGTAAAAGTGACAACTTATATAAAGGAAGGAGCTAGCGTAACTTAGAAGCCAACGGTAACTTGCCACTGAAGTTTTACCGTCTTTCCATGATTTGGGTTTGGCACATTTTTCTATAGAAGGCATTCAGAACTTTGAGATGAGGAGATAAAAGAAGTTCGTAAGCTAAATCACCTACTTTCTTTGGTCCACAATATCTGGGAAATAACTTCTTATACTTTCCAAGAGATAAAGAACTTCTTTTGGGCCGTACTCGAGACCAAAACCTTGATATCCAAAACATCGATTCTCACTTCTGAACTTGTTGTTCTGAATCCTTAAAACAGGTGGGACTCTTGAGAAGTATTCAGGAAAAAGGTTCTTCCTTTTTTAGACAGAATCTTTCTTTTATTTTAGAGAGAGAATAATTATAAGATCAGAAAGGGAGATTCTTACTCCTGTATACCTCTAAGGTTGGGGGAGGAATCTTACACTCTACCCCACTTAAAAGGTGCAAGATGTCCTCATCTCGCAAGTAGAGGACAACTTTTTTGCTTAAGATCCAATTTATTCTGGGGTTCCTTATATTCCGGTCAACCCAACAGAATATGGGGATAAATATCCCTTATATAGAATTCATCATTAAATAACAATTCATTCAAATCATATCATTCATATCTTTAACACGATAATGGTCCATTAGACCGAAAATTTTCTTCTGAACATTCCTCCACGGAATTTAAGTTAAGCAAGTTCTCAATTTGTCATCCCTTAACTTGATCTACCGTCTCAAGTATTAACAGTAGCAATTTGACAATATAATCCACTAATCTCATAGTGATTTGCTGAATCATTTTCATCATTTATCATTACAGGGACTCGTCCCAATCATCCACATTGTGGTTTCGCTCAGCTTATTACATTTCAACCCATTTTCAAGGATCATCATTTTTTAATCAGAATCCAAATCAATTCATCAGTTCCCAAACAGAATTAAAAATCATATCAACCACATTCAAAATCATCATCTGGATAGCATTAACGCTTATAATTTCAAGTCTTAGATTTACTCGTATATACTGTCGGTAAAGAGCTGCAGTTATACCCTCGGTATATACGGATAGTCATGATACTCGAAACTATAAGGTAAATACCATCATGTCTAGGTCTCAAGCAAGTCAGGGTTCCATACAATTGCGGTACTTCCAATTGAAGACCCAATTACTAATTTACGAATTCCAATTTGAATTAACAATTTGTATGAATTATATCAAACAATTACAACCTTTTTGTGCGTCTTGATAAACTTTTGACATAATTTGCTCCTCAGTTGATCTTATTGGAGATCTATGACTTAAGTCTGATAAATAGATTTTTCTTTATCAGCAGATCGTCTGCCGTAAACAATCATTTATACAACAAAAAATTTTTCTCCGAAAAACATTTTTTTATTTATATAAAAGTTGCATTATGTACATAGAGCAGTTCGGCTCCAGAACTCAAAATCTCCTCGGGAAACGCATATGACGACGGTATTGGGCCATAGCCATGCCCTGATACAAACGTCCACTTACTGACAAGGGAGCTATTATATTCCATTTAGGAATAAAACAACTAAGAAGTCTGTAGACTTGGCATGCAAGCCTGAAATTTCGAGGCGTTGAATGATATAAAATGACGCCACGTACGATTTTCAGCTTTAACAAAATCATAGCCAATGAGAGGTTCTCCCACAGCATTGCACGGCGGTCGCAAGAGGCGTGGACATATTGCCCTGCAAACCACTTATGCTGAATTCTCTCCGTTGGGTTAGGAAAATATAAATCCTCGAAATGGCGTGCGAGTCTTCTTCGGCTTATTCGAGTTGAAGCGGAAGAGATGAGATGCTCGAAGGCAAATGCAATCATATCTTGAGACTGGGTGAGGTCGGGAATACCAGATAAATGGGGAACTTCCATCTATAAAAATAATTTTTTTTTTTGGATTAAAATTTCTTCATTAAAGAAGCTTACGGAATGAAAATACATTATGAAAATGCTGTTTCTGAATTCTTTTTACAATTTCAAATAAGAATTTAATTATCTTTATTAGCTTTCAATTTCGCTCTGATACCAACTGTAAGATCCCTGTTCCCACCGAGTAACGGATTCGGGGTACTAGCAGCGGAAGTAGCACTTCTCGCGCGGGACAGGGGTCCCACACTCGGGGCCTCGCCCACGGATATCCGAACAAGAGACTAATCCGTCGGTTTGTCCAAAACCGAAACCGGAAAAACTTCCTTTACCCGAAAAGCACGGGCGATTCCACCAGGATAACTCTTTACTCTAACGTAGTCAAGATCATTACTGATCAAACTGATCTGACTGCACCTTTAACGGTACTTGGTCAAATCAAGGAAGAACTTGCACTTGGATCATTGGGATCAACGCTTTTTTCCCCATCAAGAGGCACAGCCGTTGATTCCTATCCATAGAACAATTTCTATCCGGGATTTACTTCATCTATCGTAATAATAGAAATTAAATCTCGATTTACGGATCCATCAGTCCAGCCTAACCCCATCCGATCCCATGGGTTAGCCAACCGCCCAACCACTGTAGTGATGGGATCCAATTTGGAATTTGGTTAGGTTTTGTCCCGGGTACCAAGGAAAAGAGTTCCAAGGCCCCCTAGCCGGAAGTTCATGCAAACATAAAACTAGTCATACCACTTACACACCCAATATGAAATTACCTTTTTCTTAGCATCAACTAGCTTTAAAACAATCCTTTAATAAAACCATTATGTCACTGATGACAATCCTCAAAGTCTCTGGTTGAATCCTTATTTCAAGTCATTCTTTCATCGGTATACTTATGGCATCATTGGCAACCAGAACGCTCACCACCTGTTCTCTCAGGGACCTTTTCCATGGTTCCTAGCTCATAGTAACCGGTAATATATTCATATAATAGAATGGAATCTCCGTGGAAGATCAGCAAGATCAACCCACAGATCCATATAAAAGAGCCATGGACTCATCTGTTGAGGACCAGCAAGGCCAATCAACCAGATCCATGCCCGGTTTCAGAAAACAACTCTTTCTCCTTGTTCCAATATCTTCCACGACGCACGTGTGGGTATCTTCGGCGACCCAGAGCCCGAGCACCGTATGGTCAGCACCCTCTAGGATCCTTCGCAGGTGACCTAGCGCTTCACTCATAGGCCGCTTCCTTGGTCCCTCATCCACCGTACCGGAAGCTCACCATTTAAATCGAGCCGAGGCTGGTCAAAACCTCGATCGACCTTGCTACGCGAGACGTCCTCCATTGACTCTCCGTCAGCAGTTGCAACTTTATCAGTTCAGTCTTCATGACCTTAATCCTCAAGACGGTCAAAATGCTTCTCCAGCATTCTTGACATAAAACAGTCATTTACAAACAGTCACAAATACAGTTTCTATAACGAACTCTTGTCTTTCAATATTATCCACTCTCGGACCACATTACTTATTCCACATTCCATTCAGTGTGTACTCGTTCTCATCCATGATGTTTCTCGTCCAAAAACATGCCGCAATACAATGGTCAAGGATATCTTGATGTGGACTATGCATGATTTTTCGGGCTATACGGAGTGCTCAGGTAGTACGTCATACTCATAAATTAATTCTTATCTAAGCATGCACAAATAAATGATTCATTTATAACTGTAAGGTATTATAATGTCTATTAACTTTCAGTTCTTACATGGCAATTTTTTAGGTCTCACAACTACAGGATATAATGCATGTCCAATTTGTAGTCCATCACTTATTTCCAAACAAGCACATGCACAAAAGAAAGTGGTGTATGATGAACATCATCGATTTCTTCCTCCAAACCACCTAGATTATGCTCCATCAGAGGTTTCTCCGATTATGATGAGAGGTGTGGAGTGGAAGACCATGTGGCATTTGCCTCCTACAATGCCATTGGAGGGAAGGTGGAGAGATGGAGGGTGACTCTCATCACAGCACCCGCGGGAATGAAAAGGTACTCAATCTTCTATCGTCTACCATATTGGAGAGAGTTAAAAATAAATCATCTTTCGGTTCTTATAAATTGATTCTTATCTAAGCATGCACAAACGATTCATTTATAACTGTAATGTATTATAATTACTAACTTTCAATTTTTACAGGGCAATTTCCTAGGTCTCACAACTGCAGGATATAATGCATGTCCAATTTGTAGTCCATCACTTGTTTCCAACAAGCACATGCACAAAAGAAAGTGGCGTATGATGAACATCATCGATTTCTTCCTCCAAACCACCTAAATTATGCTCCGATTGTGTGATGAGAGGCGTGGAGTGGAAGACCATGTGGCATTCGCCTCCTACAATGCCATTGGAGGGAAGATGGAGAGATGGAGAGTGGGACGAGAGATGGAGGGTGACTCTCATCACAGTCCCGCGGGCATGAAAAGGTACTCAATCTTCTATCGTCTACCATATTAAACAGAGTTAAAAATAGGTGCATATTTCACATAAGATGAAGAGTTGAAAATGTACAAGGTTTATTAGTAAAAAAACTATGAGCAATATTAAAATGATTCCATTATGACACATATGTAAGGAAGGGGAGTTCTTTAAAGGAGGTGCATATTTCACATGCTTGAATGAGTTTTAAACTCATAAAAATTGAGATATTTCATCTCTCCTCTCTCCTCATTCAAGTCTAGTTCCAAAAAGTTAGCTTAACTGACCTAAAAATGGTCAAATATAGACCAAACTGATTTAGAAAATTCTAGAATCAGTTTGTTTGGTTAGGAGCTCAATTTTTCCTATAAATAGAAGCCTCCCCCTTGTTGAAAAATATATAGTGTTTATGCATCGTTACTCTACTCCACCTAAGCCAAGAACTGTGAATTCATTTAATAATTCACTAGTTTTTGGAGCTTCCCTCTTTCTTCAATCCCCATTAGTGGCTCCATCAACATACTTAACCTATTGATTGGTTGGGGGCCTCTACCGTGAACAAAGAATCAAGCAAGTTGTAAGGTAATTAGTGAATATTGATCTTTCTATAATTTCTCAATGTTTCTCTCTTCTCAACCCCTCTCAAGCTTGAGAAGTTTAATTGGTATGGTTTTTTTTAAATGCTATTGAAGTTTGAATAGTAGTGAAGAGTTACATAATTTAATAAATGCTATTGAAGTTAATTTTCATTTATGTTTAAATTTTAATGATTTTTATGTAAATTCTCTCTCTCACTCAAGAAATGGTCATACTCATGACCCGTTCTCAATCCAAATCAAGCTTTTCATAAAGCTTTTCCTTAACCCAAGATTAAGCTATGCTTGAGGTCAAATTAATGGCTTTTTTCTATGCTTTTAGTTTATGTATATTGATGATTCAATTCATTATGGATTAATAATCTAATTAGAGATCATTTTAATTATTTCCTTAATGATAAGCATTATCTCTTAGAAAAATTGAGATTTATCAGTCATAGCAGCGGAGCTATGGCAAAATTTTTATAAAAATTATGCATAAAATAATTTCATTCAAAGCATAAAAAGAGGACTTCCTACCATATTCTAGGAATTATCATCCTAGATTAATTGAAAGAATTTCATTACAATCATGGAGAAATTGAATTTTAATATCATGCATACAGGATAAGTTTTTATATCAAAAGTGTTATTTTTACCATTTTTATTTCATGCATAGAAGTATGCATAATGGATAAATTTTTATATCAAAAGTGTTATTTTTACCATTTTTATTTCATGCATAGAAGTATGCATAATGGATAAATTTTTATATCAAAAGTGTTATTTTTACCATTTTTATTTCATGCATAGAAGTATGCATAGTGGATAAATTTTTATATCAAAAGTGTTACTTTTATCATTTTTAATTTTCATGCATAGAAGTATGCATAAAGGAAAAATTTTTATATCAAAAGTGTTACTTTTATCATTTTTAATTTTCATGCATAGAAGTATGCATAAAGGAAAAAATTTTATATCAAAAGTGTTACTTTTATCATTTTTAATTTTCATGCATAGAAGTATGCATAAAAGAAAATTTTTATATCAAAAGTGTTACTTTTATCATTTTTAATTTTCATGCATAGAAGTATGCATAAAAGAAAATTTTTTATATCAAAAGTGTTACTTTTATCATTTTTAATTTTCATGCATAGAAGTATGCATAAAAGAAATTTTTTTTATCAAAAGTGTTACTTTTATCATTTTTAATTTTCATGCATAAAAGAAAATTTTTATATCAAAAGTGTTACTTTTATCATTTTTAATTTTCATGCATAGAAGTATGCATAAAGGAAAATTTTTATATCAAAAGTGTTACTTTTATCATTTTTAATTTTCATGCATAGAAGTATGCATAAAGGAAAAATTTTTTATATCAAAAGTGTTACTTTTATCATATTGGATTTCATGCATATAGATATGCATAAAAGATATTCTTTTTATACTAAAAGTGTGATTTTCCTCATAAATGGATTTTATGCTTAACTTAGATGCATAAGAGAAATTCTTTTATTCTAAAAGTGTAATTTCCTACCAAATTGAAATTATGCATAAGAAGATGCATAAAAGATTGATTTTAATTTCGAAAGTGTTAGTCTCCTTAAATGGAATTTATGTATAAATAAATGTGTAGAGAAATCTTATATCAAATATAAGAATTCTCTTAAAAAAAAAGATATGAAATGTGATAAGATGTGATAAGAGGTGTATGAGATGTGATAAGAATTGATAAGATGCGTATGAAAAGTGATAGGATGTGATAAGAGGTGTATGAGATGTGATAAGAATTAATAAGATGCGTATGGGAAGTGATAGGATGTGATAAGAGGTGTATGAGATGTGATAAGAATTGATAAGATGCGTATGGAAAGTGATAGGATGTGATAAGAGGTGTATGAGATGTAAAAAGATGTGATAAGATGTGTATGAGATGTGATAAGATTTGATAAGATGCGTATGGGAAGTGATAGGATGTGATAAGAGGTGTATGAGATGTAAAAAGATGTGATAAGATGTGTATGAGATGTGATAGAATGTGTTAAGATGAGTTAGGATGTGTTAAGATGTATATGGGATGTGTTAGGACGAGAACGGATGTAATATGGTTGTATGAAGGTGATGTGGATGTATACATGTAGATGTATATGTATGAATGTGAATGTTGATGTGGATGTGGATGTATGGATGTAGATACGGATGTGTATGTATGTATGTGGATGTGTATGTATGAATGAGAATGTAAAAATGGACGTATGTATATAGATGTGGATGTATGTATGTAGATGTGGATGTATGTATGTAGATGTGGATGTATGGATGTGATTGTGAATGAAGAGGTGGATGTGAATGTATGGATGTAGATACAGATGTGGATGTATGTATGTAGATGTGGATGTATGGATGTGATTGTGTCCTCTTATCACATCCTATCACTTTCCATACGCATCTTATCAATTCTTATCACATCTCATACACCTCTTATCACATCCTATCACTTCCCATACGCATCTTATCAATTCTTATCACATCTCATACACCTCTTATCACATCCTATCACTTTCCATACGCATCTTATCAATTCTTATCACATCTCATACACCTCTTATCACATCTTATCACATTTCATATCTTTTTAAAAAAAAAAGAGAATTCTTATATTTGATATAAGATTTCTCTACACATTTATTTATACATAAATTCCATTTAAGGAGACTAACACTTTCGAAATTAAAATCAATCTTTTATGCATCTTCTTATGCATAATTTCAATTTGGTAGGAAATTACACTTTTAGAATAAAAGAATTTCTCTTATGCATCTAAGTTAAGCATAAAATCCATTTATGAGGAAAATCACACTTTTAGTATAAAAAGAATATCTTTTATGCATATCTATATGCATGAAATCCAATATGATAAAAGTAACACTTTTGATATAAAATTTTTTTCCTTTATGCATACTTCTATGCATGAAAATTAAAAATGATAAAAGTAACACTTTTGATATAAAAATTTTCCTTTATGCATACTTCTATGCATGAAAATTAAAAATGATAAAAGTAACACTTTTGATATAAAAATTTTCTTTTATGCATACTTTTATGCATGAAAATTAAAAATGATAAAAGTAACACTTTTGATAAAAAAAATTTCTTTTATGCATACTTCTATGCATGAAAATTAAAAATGATAAAAGTAACACTTTTGATATAAAAAATTTTCTTTTATGCATACTTCTATGCATGAAAATTAAAAATGATAAAAGTAACACTTTTGATATAAAAATTTTCTTTTATGCATACTTCTATGCATGAAAATTAAAAATGATAAAAGTAACACTTTTGATATAAAAATTTTTCCTTTATGCATACTTCTATGCATGAAAATAAAAAATGATAAAAGTAACACTTTTGATATAAAATTTTTTCCTTTATGCATACTTCTATGCATGAAAATTAAAAATGATAAAAGTAACACTTTTGATATAAAAATTTTTCCTTTATGCATACTTCTATGCATGAAAATTAAAAATGATAAAAGTAACACTTTTGATATAAAAATTTATCCACTATGCATACTTCTATGCATGAAATAAAAATGGTAAAAATAACACTTTTGATATAAAAATTTATCCATTATGCATACTTCTATGCATGAAATAAAAATGGTAAAAATAACACTTTTGATATAAAAATTTATCCATTATGCATACTTCTATGCATGAAATAAAAATGGTAAAAATAACACTTTTGATATAAAAACTTATCCTTTATGCATGATATTAAAATTCAATTTCTCCATGATTGTAATGAAATTCTTTCAATTAATCTAGGATGATAATTCCTAGAATATGGTAGGAAGTCCTCTTTTTATGCTTTGAATGAAATTATTTTATGCATAATTTTTATAAAAATTTTGCCATAGCTCCGCTGCTATGACTGATAAATCTCAATTTTTCTAAGGGATAATGCTTATCATTAAGAAAATAATTAAAATGATCTCTAATTAGATTATTAATCCATAATAGATTGAATCATCAATATACATAAACTAAAAGCATAGAAAAAAGCCATTAATTTGACCTCAAGCATAGCTTAATCTTGGGTTAAGGAAAAGCTTTATGAAAAGCTTGATTTGGATTGAGAACGGGTCATGAGTATGACCATTTCTTGAGTGAGAGAGAGAATTTACATAAAAATCATTAGAATTTAAACATAAATGAAAATTAACTTCAATAGCATTTATTAAATTATGTAACTCTTCACTACTATTCAAACTTCAATAGCATTTAAAAAAAACCATACCAATTAAACTTCTCAAGCTTGAGAGGGATTGAGAAGAGAGAAACATTGAGAAATTATAGAAAGATCAATATTCACTAGTTACCTTACAACTTGCTTGATTCTTTGTTCACGGTAGAGGCCCCCAACCAATCAATTGGTTAAGTATGTTGATGGAGCCACTAATGGGGATTGAAGAAAGAGGGAAGCTCCAAAAACTAGTGAATTATTAAATGAATTCACAGTTCTTGGCTTAGGTGGAGTAGAGTAACGATGCATAAACACTATATATTTTTCAACAAGGGGGAGGCTTCTATTTATAGGAAAAATTGAGCTCCTAACCAAACAAACTGATTCTAGAATTTTCTAAATCAGTTTGGTCAATATTTGACCATTTTTAGGTCAGTTAAGCTAACTTTTTGGAACTAGACTTGAATGAGGAGAGAGGAGAGATGAAATATCTCAATTTTTATGAGTTTAAAACTCATTCAAGCATGTGAAATATGCACCTCCTTTAAAGAACTCCCCTTCCTTACATATGTGTCATAATGGAATCATTTTAATATTGCTCATAGTTTTTTTACTAATAAACCTTGTACATTTTCAACTCTTCATCTTATGTGAAATATGCACCTCCTTTAAAGAATTCCCCTTCCTTACATATGTGTCATAATGGAATCATTTTAATATTGCTCATAGTTTTTTACTAATAAACCTTGTACATTTTCAACTCTTCATCTTATGTGAAATATGCACCTCCTTTAAAGAATTCCCCTTCCTTACATATGTGTCATAATGGAATCATTTTAATATTGCTCATAGTTTTTTACTAATAAACCTTGTACATTTTCAACTCTTCATCTTATGTGAAATATGCACCTCCTTTAAAGAATTCCCCTTCCTTACATATGTGTCATAATGGAATCATTTTAATATTGCTCATAGTTTTTTACTAATAAACCTTGTACATTTTCAACTCTTCATCTTATGTGAGCATTTACTCATTTTTGGATACCCAAAATATCTCATATTTTTAATATTGCTCATAGTTTTTTTACTAATAAACCTTGTACATTTTCAACTCTTCACCTTATGTGAGCATTTACTCATTTTTGGGTATCTTCTTTTTACAAATTTGGATTTATCTCTTCCCTACACATGGATTGATGCTATTGGCCCATAGGAACCTTAATTGGACCATAGTCTAAAGATTTCTGAAAATCTAGACCCTTAGACTAAGGTTCTTTATACCTACTTCCAATTAATTCCAATTGCACATTGGAAAATTCTTTTTGAATTTCTGTTTTAGGGAAACTCATCTGAATTATAAGAGATATTTTTCTATCCAAAAATATTCAAAATCTGAATATTCTCTCTCTAGAATAATTTTTCTCTCTCTAGGCTAAAATAGTTAGCAACAGGGTCTTTATATTTCTGAAGAGGGTTGATTACAGGGGAAGATACTAGACATCAAAAAGGGGTTGGGGGAGGAATCTTACAGGAAAAAAGTATCTTTTCATCATAATTGGGGTAAGGGTATCTATTACAAGATAAAGGAAGAGCCCTCACCCCTTTACGTGGAGAAAGGAGAGGGAGAATTTTTGAAAAGGAGAAAGGAGAAGAGAAGTCAAGTGTTTGGGGGTTTCTTTCCCACACGCCTAGATGCATTGGAGCTCACAATTAGTTGTCACCATCAAACCATTTACTTATTGAGTTTCTTATATATATATATATATATATATATATATATATATATATATATATATAATCCATTAGAAAGTAAATTAATGTATGTATGTATGTATGTATATGTATATACATATGTGTGTGTGTGTGTGTGTGTTTCGATGTGTGTATGATATATCTATCTATATATTTAAAAGTGACCACAGCTTATCACCCATCTCTGCACGTTAAAATTTAATCAAAATTAATTAAATTATGTTGATATTTGTATTTATATTCTTAAATACATGTGTCTATGTATAGGTATAAGTATATGTGTCTATATATAAGCAGTTTAGTATTCAACATTATATATCTTAGCAAAACATCTTTACTTACATGGTAGTCGCATCCCCTTGCATATTCCCATTCTTCTCTTGTAATCTCCTCTCCCATCCTTTCGGCTTGCTCGAGGGCATCTCTCAGCCATTCAATATTGCAATCCTTTGGTAGAGCCTTTAGGTTGGGTGGGTATGCCATGTGCCTTTGTGTTGAACTCTTAAATGCTCTTCTCTCCTCTGTCCTTATCTTTTTTGCATATTTCTCAATCCACTTTTCCATTCAAGAAGTGTTAAGAAGACAAAATGTAATGACCTTTTTGTGCATGGACTCATCCATCTTTTGAATGCGTCCTTTTTCACGTGGCACATGTGACACCATTTGTTCATCCTCATCGTTATTCATGAATCTAGGCATGGATGGATCGATTTATTTCAAATATTCAGAGATGTATACGAGGGATTCTTGCACCAACCATCCCTCTGCCATGCTTCCTTCTAGCCTTGCCCTTTGCTTCACAAATCCCTTCAAGGTTTTCATGAAGCGTTCAAGAAAAAATATCCACC
Source organism: Cibotium barometz (assembly GCF_041138505.1). NCBI lineage: Eukaryota > Viridiplantae > Streptophyta > Polypodiopsida > Cyatheales > Cibotiaceae > Cibotium > Cibotium barometz. The sequence continues at coordinate 3,866,135 of NC_141063.1, forward strand.
GGCTATGAACAACACCACATATAGCCACCTCATCCACCAAATTTACTAGGAGGTGCAAATAAGTTGTGAGTATGCTTCTTGGAAAGCTTTCTTCAATCATATATACCTCCTCAATTAACTCAACTTGAGCCTTCTCACAATGGCATCTGGATGAATCTCCTTTGACACTATCCACCTATTCAACAAAGGAATAAATGATAAATTAAAGAATAATCGATAATTTCAAAGCTATATGTTATACCAAATGCACAAATCTATAGTTTTGATTGGAACTCACCTCGCCAATCCACCTAATTTATAGATGACATTCCAAGCCTTCTCTTCTCCGCACCCACCAATTGATTTGGAAGTATGAACAATGCAATCAATTTTTGAAAACAATAAAAGATCAATATAGAGTCTACACAACATAAACCGAGGAGTGCCCAAAAATAAATACAGCTATGTACGTACTTGCATCATCTCATGCCAACCATGTGATTTGAGACCATACAATTAATGCTCATCCTTATTTTTTGTTATTTTGTAAATGCACCCTTTAATGAGTGCATTACATCGGTTGGTGTACGAAAAGATGAAATTTGATTCTTGACTTTTTTTCCTCTTGCCTCGTCAACTTCCATGGCACTTTTGGTAAAATCACCTTGTCATTGACTACCCTTGGATAGCTATGCATTTTCCATGTGTATGATATCCTTTAAGTCATCTCTTATTGCATGGGTGTCTTTTTTATCAATTAGATGGTCCCAAATCATTGATGCCACATTCTTAAAAAATGTGCATTGGATCCAAAAGATGATTTATTTTTAACTCTGTTTAATATGGTAGACGATAGAAGATTGAGTACCTTTTCATGCCTGCGGGACTGTGATGAGAGTCACCCTCCATCTCTCGTCCCACTCTCCATCTCTCCACCTTCCCTCCAATGGCCTTGTAGGAGGCGAATGCCACATGGTCTTCCACTCCACGCCTCTCATCACACAATCGGAGCATAATTTAGGTGGTTTGGAGGAAGAAATCGATGATGTTCATCATACGCCACTTTCTTTTGTGCATGTGCTTGTTGGAAACAAGTGATGGACTACAAATTGGACATGCATTATATCCTGCAGTTGTGAGACCTAGGAAATTGCCATGTAAGAATTGAAAGTTAGTAATTATAATACATTACAGTTATAAATGAATCGTTTGTGCATGCTTAGATAAGAATCAATTTATAAGAACCGAAAGATGATTTATTTTTAACTCTCTCCAATATGGTAGACGATAGAAGATTGAGTACCTTTTCATTCCCGCGGGTGCTGTGATGAGAGTCACCCTCCATCTCTCCACCTTCCCTCCAATGGCATTGTAGGAGGCAAATGCCACATGGTCTTCCACTCCACACCTCTCATCATAATCGGAGAAACCTCTGATGGAGCATAATCTAGGTGGTTTGGAGGAAGAAATCGATGATGTTCATCATACACCACTTTCTTTTGTGCATGTGCTTGTTTGGAAATAAGTGATGGACTACAAATTGGACATGCATTATATCCTGTAGTTGTGAGACCTACAAAATTGCCATGTAAGAACTGAAAGTTAATAGACATTATAATACCTTACAGTTATAAATGAATCATTTATTTGTGCATGCTTAGATAAGAATTAATTTATGAGTATGACGTACTACCTGAGCACTCCGTATAGTCCGAAAAATCATGCATAGTCCACATCAAGATATCCTTGACCATTGTATTGCGGCATGTTTTTGGACGAGAAACATCATGCACCCTTATGCCTCTCCATAATTGCTCGAGCTCATCAATCAAGGGCTCAAGGTATACATCCATGTTCTTTACCTTGTGCTTCCCGGGCATAAGAAGTGCAAGTATCACACATGACCCTTCTTGATGGACATCCACGGAGGAATATTGTGATTCACAACAACAATAGGCCATGTGGACCATGGTGTATACCTCAATCCAAATGGGTTCACCCCATCCATACCCATCTTTGAACTATGGCTATCTATCCTCAATGTGAGCCCAAGCTGGTGAGGGAATCCTCATCATGTCATCGGTTGAACAATGGTTCACATGTTATGTCATTAACTCGGCGATGGATTGACATCGGAACATAGGTTGAATGCGAGGTATAACAGGAAAGTGCCTCAATACCTTTTGGGGAATTTTTGCATCTTGTAAATCCTTCCTGTAATGATCCTCTCCACAAATTGGACATTATATGACATTGGCAAAGGTACCCCTGAATAGTACACAATCATTATGACATGCATGGATTCGAGTGTAATCCATATCAAGCTTGGAAAGGATTCTTCAAGCATCACTTCTTCTTGCGGGCATCAAATTGTTTGTTGGTTTTGGGAGCATCTTCTTTAATAACCGAAGTAGGCTATTCACACTATTATCGCTCCATATGTTGTTTGTGTAAGTTGAGGATTTCCAAGCATGCCTGCAAAGTTGAGTACTTTGCATCCTCCTACAATGGTGTGTAACACATTCTTTCTTTCATGGGTTTCAAAGTCAGGTGTCTCTTCGTCACCCTCGCTTTGAAAAAAGTGAGTGATCATCTCCTCCATGGCATCCTCTTCCTCTATCTCATGTGAAGGAAATCCTGGGTCTTCCAAATGTACTGAACATGCTCCACTTTCCAAGTGCTCCTTACAATGCTTGTATTCCTTCCTCTCAAGTTTCTCCCAATGATCGAATAATGAGGTATATTGTGTAGTACTTGTGCACGAATGTCCATGCCCTCCTCATCCTAATGAACCATATTTAAAAATGACACTCAACATTATATATGGCAAACCACGAGTTTACATTTCAAGGCATAAGTTTATATACTAACCGAGGAATTGGCTTGCAACATCAAGTTGGTTGGCATTGGTTCAAACGATCCCCATTTTCTAATATGCTTGAATGTCACTCGACGTTCACGTACACAAAAATTCTTGCACATGAACAAGGGATTCTTCTTCACAACCACTCTGGACCTCCAATTGGTTGGTGACCCATCACTATCCGAACTAGTAGAAGACATCTATACTAGGCACAAAAAATGTGCAGTTAATATAAATACATGCACTAAATTTAGTAGTGTCAATGGTATATGCATAGGCTTGCTCTCTAAAATTTACACAGTGTCACTATAAGCGCCGTTAAGCGTCATTTTTAGCGACGCTAACAAAATTAACTTTTTGAGCTTGTGACATCGCCGACGCCTATTTTTCTCTCCCACAAAAAATTTTCTCCACTCCTTTCCTTGAGTTCCTGCACCGACTCCTCACTTCAATCAAGCTAGCTTTCCTCACAAGCATTTTTACTCTTTATATTCTCCTTTCCCTTCCTCTTCATGAGACTCTTTCTCTTCATCTCCAAATGGTTATGGTGTAAGCTCTTGAAGGTATTTTTCTCTTATGTTTTATTCTAATGCATTTGTTTATGGTTCTTCTTCCCCTTCCCCTTCCCCTTCCCCTTCCCCTTGCTAATCCTCTTTCTTTTCCTATCCATCACTCTACAAGTGATGGTGTGACCTAATGATTAGGTTTGCTTCTATTATGTTTAACCCTTGGGTGTCGAAATTTAAGATTAGCTTAGCTTAAACTTAATGCATAAATTAAGCTTTATACATAGAGCTTAATTGCTCTATGCATAGAACTTAATCTATGCATAGAGCTTAGAGCATAGATTAAGCTCTATGCATAAAGCTTATTATCTTAATCTATACATTGAGCTCTATGCATAGAGCTTAATCTACACCTTCCCCAACGGCTACAACAGGGAGATGCTGTAGGGAAGATTGTGAGAGCAAAATCTGGGCACACATTGCACCGTGGACACAGAAAATTGAGTTAGGATAAATCGCAAGCTCCATGGTTGATGTACCCTTCTTTTAACCCCCACCCCTGTGATCGGCATTATATGGGTTGCGGGCTCTCCTACTGGTCTACCGGTGAGGGGAGGCCGATTACCATATAGGGCGAGGAGGCCGGCCTCCACGTCAACTGTCTTACTGAGACAGAAGCCCCATTGCCATGTCAATAGTCAGATGATTATCATGGCCTTGCATGGTGCGTCTCTCACTCTGCCTGTACACTGTCGCCCATAACAGGTCCTTACCAAAGCATGTGGCTGGAAAAAAGTGTCTTTTCATCATAACTAGGGTAAGGGTATCTATTACAAGATAAAGGAAGAGCCCTCACCCCTTTACGTGGAGAAAGGAGAGAGAGAATTTTTGAAAAGGAGAAAGGAGAAGAGAAGTCAAGTGTTTGGGGGTTTCTTTTCCACACGCCTAGATGCATTGGAGCTCACAATTAGTTGTCACCATCAAACCATTTACTTATTGAGTTTCTTATATATATATATATATATAATCCATTAGAAAGTAAATTAATGTATGTATGTATGTATGTATATGTATATACATATGTGTGTGTGTGTGTGTGTGTGTGTGTGTGTGTTTAGATGTGTGTATGATATATCTATCTATATATTTAAAAGTGACCACAGCCTATCACCCATCTCTGCACATTAAAATTTAATCAAAATTAATTAAATTATATTGATATTTGTATTTATATTTTTAAATACATGTGTCTATGTATAGGTATAAGTATATGTGTCTATATGTAAGCAATTTAGTATTCAACATTATATATCTTAGCAAAACATCTTTACTTACATGGTAGTCGCATCCCCTTGCATATTCCCATTCTTCTCTTGTAATCTCCTCTCCCATCCTTTCGGCTATTCTTCTCTTGTAATCTCCTCTCCCATCCTTTCGGCTTGCTCGGGGGTATCTCTCAGCCATTCAATATTGCAATCCTTTGGTAGAGCCTTTAGGTTGGGTGGGTATGCCATGTGCCTTTGTGTTGAACTCTTAAATGCTCTTCTCTCCTCTGTCCTTATCTTTTTTGCATATTTCTCAATCCACTTTTCCATTCAAGAAGTGTTAAGAAGACAAAATGTAATGACCTTTTTGTGCATGGACTCGTCCATCTTTTGAATGCGTCCTTTTTCATGTGGCACATGTGACACGATTCGTTCATCCTCATCGTTATGCATGAATCTAGGCATAGATGGATCGATTTGTTTCAAATATTCAGAGATGTATACGAGGGATTCTTGCACCAACCATCCCTCTGCCATGCTTCCTTCTAGCCTTGCCCTTTGCTTCACAAATCCCTTCAAGGTTTTCATGAAGCGTTCAAGAAAAAACATCCACCGGCTATGAACAACACCACATATAGCCACCTCATCCACCAAATTTACTAGGAGGTGCAATTAAGTTGTGAGTATGCTTCTTGGAAAGCTTTCTTCAATCATATATACCTCCTCAATCAACTCAACTCGAGCCTTCTCACAATGGAATCTGGATGAATCTCCTTTGACACTATCCACCTATTCAACAAAGGAATAAATGATAAATTAAAGAATAATAGATAATTTCAAAGTTATATGTTATGCTAAATGCACAAATCTATAGTTTTGATTGGAACTCACCTCGCCAATCCACCTAATTTATAGATGACATTCCGAGCCTTCTCTTCTCCGCACCCACCAATTGATTTGGAAGTATGAACAATGCAATCAATTTTTGAAAACAATAAAAGATCAATATAGAGTCTACACAACATAAACCGAGGAGTGCCCAAAAATAAATACAGCTACGTACGTACTTGCATCATCTCATGCCAACCATGTGATTTGAGACCATACAATTAATGCTCACCCTTATTTTTTGTTATTTTGTAAGTGCACCCTTTAATGAGTGCATTACATCGGTTGGTGTACGAAAAGATAAAATTTGATTCTTGACTTCTTGTGTGTGTATGTGTTTCGATGTGTGTATGATATATCTATCTATATATTTAAAAGTGACCACAGCTTATCACCCATCTCTGCACATTAAAATTTAATCAAAATTAATTAAATTATGTTGATATTTGTATTTATATTCTTATATACATGTGTCTATGTATAGGTATAAGTATATGTGTCTATATATAAGCAGTTTAGTATTCAACATTATATATCTTAGCAAAACATCTTTACTTACATGGTAGTCGCATCCCCTTGCATATTCCCATTCTTCTCTTGTAATCTCCTCTCCCATCCTTTCGGCTTGCTCGAGGGCATCTCTCAGCCATTCAATATTGCAATCCTTTGGTAGAGCCTTTAGGTTGGGTGGGTATGCCATGTGCCTTTGTGTTGAACTCTTAAATGCTCTTCTCTCCTCTGTCCTTATCTTTTTTGCATATTTCTCAATCCACTTTTCCATTCAAGAAGTGTTAAGAAGACAAAATGTAATGACCTTTTTGTGCATGGACTCATCCATCTTTTGAATGCGTCCTTTTTCACGTGGCACATGTGACACCATTTGTTCATCCTCATCGTTATGCATGAATCTAGGCATAGATGGATCGATTTATTTCAAATATTCAGAGATGTATACGAGGGATTCTTGCACCAACCATCCCTCTGCCATGCTTCCTTCTAGCCTTGCCCTTTGCTTCACAAATCCCTTCAAGGTTTTCATGAAGCGTTCAAGAAAAAATATCCACCGGCTATGAACAACACCACATATAGCCACCTCATCCACCAAATTTACTAGGAGGTGCAAATAAGTTGTGAGTATGCTTCTTGGAAAGCTTTCTTCAATCATATATACCTCCTCGATTAACTCAACTTGAGCCTTCTGACAATGGCATCTGGATGAATCTCCTTTGACACTATCCACCTATTCAACAAAGGAATAAATGATAAATTAAAGAATAATCGATAATTTCAAAGCTATATGTTATACCAAATGCACAAATCTATAGTTTTGATTGGAACTCACCTCGCCAATCCACCTAATTTATAGATGACATTCCAAGCCTTCTCTTCTCCGCACCCACCAATTGATTTGGAAGTATGAACAATGCAATCAATTTTTGAAAACAATAAAAGATCAATATAGAGTCTACACAACATAAACCGAGGAGTGCCCAAAAATAAATACAGCTATGTACGTACTTGCATCATCTCATGCCAACCATGTGATTTGAGACCATACAATTAATACTCATCCTTATTTTTTGTTATTTTGTAAATGCACCCTTTAATGAGTGCATTACATCGGTTGGTGTACGAAAAGATGAAATTTGATTCTTGACTTTTTTTCCTCTTGCCTCGTCAACTTCCATGGCACTTTTGGTAAAATCACCTTGTCATTGACTACCCTTGGATAGCTATGCATTTTCCATGTGTATGATATCCTTTAAGTCATCTCTTATTGCATGGGTGTCTTTTTTATCAATTAGATGGTCCCAAATCATTGATGCCACATTCTTAAAAAATGTGCATTGGATCCAAAAGATGATTTATTTTTAACTCTGTTTAATATGGTAGACGATAGAAGATTGAGTACCTTTTCATGCCCGCGGGACTGTGATGAGAGTCACCCTCCATCTCTCGTCCCACTCTCCATCTCTCCACCTTCCCTCCAATGGCATTGTAGGAGGTGAATGCCACATGGTCTTCCACTCCACGCCTCTCATCACACAATCGGAGCATAATTTAGGTGGTTTGGAGGAAGAAATCGATGATGTTCATCATACGCCACTTTCTTTTGTGCATGTGCTTGTTGGAAACAAGTGATGGACTACAAATTGGACATGCATTATATCCTGCAGTTGTGAGACCTACGAAATTGCCATGTAAGAATTGAAAGTTAGTAATTATAATTCATTACAGTTATAAATGAATCGTTTGTGCATGCTTAGATAAGAATCAATTTATAAGAACCGAAAGATGATTTATTTTTAACTCTCTCCAATATGGTAGACGATAGAAGATTGAGCACCTTTTCATTCCCGCGGGTGCTGTGATGAGAGTCACTCTCCATCTCTCCACCTTCCCTCCAATGGCATTGTAGGAGGCAAATGCCACATGGTCTTCCACTCCACACCTCTCATCATAATCGGAGAAACCTCTGATGGAGCATAATCTAGGTGGTTTGGAGGAAGAAATCGATGATGTTCATCATACACCACTTTCTTTTGTGCATGTGCTTGTTTGGAAATAAGTGATGGACTACAAATTGGACATGCATTATATCCTGTAGTTGTGAGACCTACAAAATTGCCATGTAAGAACTGAAAGTTAATAGACATTATAATACCTTACAATTATTAATGAATCATTTATTTGTGCATGCTTAGATAAGAATTAATTTATGAGTATGACGTACTACCTGAGCACTCCGTATAGCCCGAAAAATCATGCATAGTCCACATCAAGATATCCTTGACCATTGTATTGCGGCATGTTTTTGGACGGGAAACATCATGCACCCTTATGCCTCTCCATAATTGCTCGAGCTCATCAATCAAGGGCTCAAGGTATACATCCATGTTCTTTACCTTGTGCTTCCCGGGCATAAGAAGTGCAAGTATCACACATGACCCTTCTTGATGGACATCCACGGAAGAATATTGTGATTCACAACAACAATAGGCACGGTGGACCGTGGTGTATACCTCAATCCAAATGGGTTCACCCCATCCATACCCATCTTTGAACTATGGCTATCTATCCTCAATGTGAGCCCAAGCTGGTGAGGGAATCCTCATCATGTCATCGGTTGAACAATGGTTCACATGTTATGTCATTAACTCGGCGATGGATTGACATCGGAACATAGGTTGAATGCGAGGTATAACAGGAAAGTGCCTCAATACCTTTTGGGGAATTTTTGCATCTTGTAAATCCTTCTTGTAATGATCCTCTCCACAAATTGGACATTATATGACATTGGCAAAGGTACCCCTGAATAGTACACAATCATTATGACATGCATGGATTCGAGTGTAATCCATATCAAGCTTGGAAAGGATTCTTCAAGCATCACTTCTTCTTGCGGGCATCAAATTGTTTGTTGGTTTTGGGAGCATCTTCTTTAATAACCGAAGTAGGCTATTCACACTATTATCGCTCCATATGTTGTTTGTGTAAGTTGAGGATTTCCAAGCATGCCTGCAAAGTCAGGTGTCTCTTCGTCACCCTCGCTTTGAAAAATCTTTCATGGGTTTCAAAGTCAGGTGTCTCTTCGTCACCCTCGCTTTGAAAAAAGTGAGTGATCATCTCCTCCATGGCATCCTCTTCCTCTATCTCATGTGAAGGAAATCCTGGGTCTTCCAAATGTACTGAACATGCTCCACTTTCCAAGTGCTCCTTACAATGCTTGTATTCCTTCCTCTCAAGTTTCTCCCAATGATCGAATAATGAGGTATATTGTGTAGTACTTGTGCACGAATGTCCATGCCCTCCTCATCCTAATGAACCATATTTAAAAATGACACTCAACATTATATATGGCAAACCACGAGTTTACATTTCAAGGCATAAGTTTATATACTAACCGAGGAATTGGCTTGCAACATCAAGTTGGTTGGCATTGGTTCAAACGATCCCCATTTTCTAATATGCTTGAATGTCACTCGACGTTCACGTACACAAAAATTCTTGCACATGAACAAGGGATTCTTCTTCACAACCACTCTAGACCTCCAATTGGTTGGTGACCCATCACTATCCGAACTAGTAGAAGACATCTATACTAGGCACAAAAAATGTGCAGTTAATATAAATACATGCACTAAATTTAGTAGTGTCAATGGTATATGCATAGGCTTGCTCTCTAAAATTTACACAGTGTCACTATAAGCGTCGTTAAGCGTCATTTTTAGCGACGCTGACAAAATTAACTTTTTGAGCTTGCGACATCGCCGACGCCTATTTTTCTCTCCCACAAAAATTTTTCTCCACTCCTTTCCTTGAGTTCCTGCACCGACTCCTCACTTCAATCAAGCTAGCTTTCCTCACAAGCATTTTTACTCTTTATATTCTCCTTTCCCTTCCTCTTCATGAGACTCTTTCTCTTCATCTCCAAATGGTTATGGTGTAAGCTCTTGAAGGTTTTTTTCTCTTATGTTTTATTCTAATGCATTTGTTTATGGTTCTTCTTCCCCTTCCCCTTCCCCTTCCCCTTCCCCTTGCTAATCCTCTTTCTTTTCCTATCCATCACTCTACAAGTGATGGTGTGACCTAATGATTAGGTTTGCTTCAATTATGTTTAACCCTTGGGTGTCAAAATTTAAGATTAGCTTAGCTTAAACTTAATGCATAAATTAAGCTTTATACATAGAGCTTAATTGCTCTATGCATAGAACTTAATCTATGCACAGAGCTTAGAGCATAGATTAAGCTCTATGCATAAAGCTTATTATCTTAATCTATACATTGAGCTCTATGCATAGAGCTTAATCTACACCTTCCCCAACGGCTACAACAGGGAGATGCTGTAGGGAAGATTGTGAGAGCAAAATCTGGGCACACATTGCACCGTGGACACAGAAAATTGAGTTAGGATAAATCGCAAGCTCCATGGCTGATGTACCCTTCTTTTAACCCCCACCCCTGTGATCGGCATTATATGGGTTGCGGGCTCTCCTACTGGTCTACCGGTGAGGGGAGGCCGATTACCATGTAGGGCGAGGAGGCCGGCCTCCACGTCAACTATCTTACTGAGACAGAAGCCCCATTGCCATGTCAATAGTCAGATGATTATCATGGCCTTGCATGGTGCATCTCTCACTCTGCCTGTACACTGTCGCCCATAACAGGTCCTTACCAAAGCATGTGGCTGGAAAAAAGTGTCTTTTCATCATAACTAGGGTAAGGGTATCTATTACATGATAAAGGAAGAGCCCTCACCCCTTTACGTGGAGAAAGGAGAGAGAGAATTTTTGAAAAGGAGAAAGGAGAAGAGAAGTCAAGTGTTTGGGGGTTTCTTTCCCACACGCCTAGATGCATTGGAGCTCACAATTAGTTGTCACCATCAAACCATTTACTTATTGAGTTTCTTATATATATATATATATAATCCATTAGAAAGTAAATTAATGTATGTATGTATGTATGTATATGTATATACATATGTGTGTGTGTGTGTGTGTGTGTGTGTTTAGATGTGTGTATGATATATCTATCTATATATTTAAAAGTGACCACAACCTATCACCCATCTCTGCACATTAAAATTTAATCAAAATTAATTAAATTATATTGATATTTGTATTTATATTTTTAAATACATGTGTCTATGTATAGGTATAAGTATATGTGTCTATATGTAAGCAATTTAGTATTCAACATTATATATCTTAGCAAAACATCTTTACTTACATGGTAGTCGCATCCCCTTGCATATTCCCATTCTTCTCTTGTAATCTCCTCTCCCATCCTTTCGGCTATTCTTCTCTTGTAATCTCCTCTCCCATCCTTTCGGCTTGCTTGGGGGCATCTCAATATTGCAATCCTTTGGTAGAGCCTTTAGGTTGGGTGGGTATGCCAGTGCCTTTGTGTTGAACTCTTAAATGCTCTTCTCTCGTCTGTCCTTATCTTTTTTGCATATTTCTCAATCCACTTTTCCATTCAAGAAGTGTTAAGAAGACAAAATGTAATGACCTTTTTGTGCATGGACTCGTCCATCTTTTGAATGCGTCCTTTTTCATGTGGCACATGTGACACGATTCGTTCATCCTCATCGTTATGCATGAATCTAGGCATAGATGGATCGATTTGTTTCAAATATTCAGAGATGTATACGAGGGATTCTTGCACCAACCATCCCTCTGCCATGCTTCCTTCTAGCCTTGCCCTTTGCTTCACAAATCCCTTCAAGGTTTTCATGAAGCGTTCAAGAAAAAACATCCACCGGCTATGAACAACACCACATATAGCCACCTCATCCACCAAATTTACTAGGAGGTGCAATTAAGTTGTGAGTATGCTTCTTGGAAAGCTTTCTTCAATCATATATACCTCCTCAATCAACTCAACTCGAGCCTTCTCACAATGGAATCTGGATGAATCTCCTTTGACACTATCCACCTATTCAACAAAGGAATAAATGATAAATTAAAGAATAATAGATAATTTCAAAGCTATATGTTATGCTAAATGCACAAATCTATAGTTTTGATTGGAACTCACCTCGCCAATCCACCTAATTTATAGATGACATTCGGAGCCTTCTCTTCTCCGCACCCACCAATTGATTTGGAAGTATGAACAATGCAATCAATTTTTGAAAACAATAAAAGATCAATATAGAGTCTACACAACATAAACCGAGGAGTGCCCAAAAATAAATACAGCTACGTACGTACTTGCATCATCTCATGCCAACCATGTGATTTGAGACCATACAATTAATGCTCACCCTTATTTTTTGTTATTTTGTAAGTGCACCCTTTAATGAGTGCATTACATCGGTTGGTGTATGAAAAGATGAAATTTGATTCTTGACTTTTTTTTCCCTCTTGCCTCGTCAACTTCCATGGCACTTTTGGTAAAATCACCTTGTCATTGACTACCCTCGGATAGCTATGCATTTTCCATGTGTATGATATCCTTTAAGTCATCTCTTATTGCATGGGTGTCCTTTTTATCAATTAGATGGTCCCAGATCATTGATGCCACATTCTTAAAAAATGTGCATTGGATCCAAAAGATGATTTATTTTTAACTCTGTTTAATATGGTAGACGATAGAAGATTGAGTACCTTTTCATGCCCGCGGGACTGTGATGAGAGTCACCCTCCATCTCTCGTCCCACTCTCCATCTCTCCACCTTCCCTCCAATGGCATTGTAGGAGGCGAATGCCACATGGTCTTCCACTCCACACCTCTCATCACACAATCGGAGAAACCTCTGATGGAGCATAATTTAGGTGGTTTGGAGGAAGAAATCGATGATGTTCATCATACGCCACTTTCTTTTGTGCATGTGCTTGTTGGAAACAAGTGATGGACTACAAATTGGACATGCATTATATCCTGCAGTTGTGAGACCTACGAAATTGCCATGTAAGAATTGAAAGTTAGTAATTATAATACATTACAGGTATAAATGAATCGTTTGTGCATGCTTAGATAAGAATCAATTTATAAGAACCGAAAGATGATTTATTTTTAACTCTCTCCAATATGGTAGACGATAGAAGATTGAGTACCTTTTCATTCCCGCGGGTGCTGTGATGAGAGTCACCCTCCATCTCTCCACCTTCCCTCCAATGGCATTGTAGGAGGCAAATGCCACATGGTCTTCCACTCCACACCTCTCATCATAATCAGAGAAACCTCTGATGGAGCATAATCTAGGTGGTTTGGAGGAAGAAATCGATGATGTTCATCATACACCACTTTCTTTTGTGCATGTGCTTGTTTGGAAATAAGTGATGGACTACAAATTGGACATGCATTATATCCTGTAGTTGTGAGACCTACAAAATTGCCATGTAACAACTGAAAGTTAATAGACATTATAATACGTTACAGTTATAAATGAATCATTTATTTGTGCATGCTTAGATAAGAATTAATTTATGAGTATGACGTACTACCTGAGCACTCCGTATAGCCCGAAAAATCATGCATAGTCCACATCAAGATATCCTTGACCATTGTATTGCGGCATGTTTTTGGACGAGAAACATCATGCACCCTTATGCCTCTCCATAATTGCTCGAGCTCATCAATCAAGGGCTCAAGGTATACATCCATGTTCTTTACCTTGTGCTTCCCGGGCATAAGAAGTGCAAGTATCACACATGACCCTTCTTGATGGACATCCACGGAGGAATATTGTGATTCACAACAACAATAGGCCATGTGGACCATGGTGTATACCTCAATCCAAACGGGTTCACCCCATCCATACCCATCTTTGAACTATGGCTATCTATCCTCAATGTGAGCCCAAGCTGGTGAGGGAATCCTCATCATGTCATCGGTTGAACAATGGTTCACATGTTATGTCATTAACTCGGCGATGGATTGACATCGGAACATAGGTTGAATGCGAGGTATAACAGGAAAGTGCCTCAATACCTTTTGGGGAATTTTTGCATCTTGTAAATCCTTCCTGTAATGATCCTCTCCACAAATTGGACATTATATGACATTGGCAAAGGTACCCCTGAATAGTACACAATCATTATGACATGCATGGATTCGAGTGTAATCCATATCAAGCTTGGAAAGGATTCTTCAAGCATCACTTCTTCTTGCGGGCATCAAATTGTTTGTTGGTTTTGGGAGCATCTTCTTTAATAACCGAAGTAGGCTATTCACACTATTATCGCTCCATATGTTGTTTGTGTAAGTTGAGGATTTCCAAGCATGCCTGCAAAGTTGAGTACTTTGCATCCTCCTACAATGGTGTGTAACACATTCTTTCTTTCATGGGTTTCAAAGTCAGGTGTCTCTTCGTCACCCTCGCTTTGAAAAAAGTGAGTGATCATCTCCTCCATGGCATCCTCTTCCTCTATCTCATGTGAAGGAAATCCTGGGTCTTCCAAATGTACTGAACATGCTCCACTTTCCAAGTGCTCCTTACAATGCTTGTATTCCTTCCTCTCAAGTTTCTCCCAATGATCGAATAATGAGGTATATTGTGTAGTACTTGTGCACGAATGTCCATGCCCTCCTCATCCTAATGAACCATATTTAAAAATGACACTCAACATTATATATGGCAAACCACGAGTTTACATTTCAAGGCATAAGTTTATATACTAACCGAGGAATTGGCTTGCAACATCGAGTTGGTTGGCATTGGTTCAAACGATCCCCATTTTCTAATATGCTCGAATGTCACTCGACGTTCACGTACACAAAAATTCTTGCACATGAACAAGGGATTCTTCTTCACAACCACTCTGGACCTCCAATTGGTTGGTGACCCATCACTATTCGAACTAGTAGAAGACATCTATACTAGGCACAAAAAATGTGCATTCAATATAAATACATGCACTAAATTTAGTAGTGTCAATGGTATATGCATAGGCTTGCTCTCTAAAATTTACACAGTGTCACTATAAGCGCCGTTAAGCGTCATTTTTAGCGACGCTGACAAAATTAACTTTTTGAGCTTGCGACATCGCCGACGCCTATTTTTCTCTCCCACAAAAAATTTTCTCCACTCCTTTCCTTGAGTTCCTGCACCGACTCCTCACTTCAATCAAGCTAGCTTTCCTCACAAGCATTTTTACTCTTTATATTCTCCTTTCCCTTCCTCTTCATGAGACTCTTTCTCTTCATCTCCAAATGGTTATGGTGTAAGCTCTTGAAGGTATTTTTCTCTTATGTTTTATTCTAATGCATTTGTTTATGGTTCTTCTTCCCCTTCCCCTTCCCCTTCCCCTTCCCCTTGCTAATCCTCTTTCTTTTCCTATCCATCACTCTACAAGTGATGGTGTGACCTAATGATTAGGTTTGCTTCTATTATGTTTAACCCTTGGGTGTCGAAATTTAAGATTAGCTTAGCTTAAACTTAATGCATAAATTAAGCTTTATACATAGAGCTTAATTGCTCTATGCATAGAACTTAATCTATGCATAGAGCTTAGAGCATAGATTAAGCTCTATGCATAAAGCTTATTATCTTAATCTATACATTGAGCTCTATGCATAGAGCTTAATCTACACCTTCCCCAACGGCTACAACAGGGAGATGCTGTAGGGAAGATTGTGAGAGCAAAATCTGGGCACACATTGCACCGTGGACACAGAAAATTGAGTTAGGATAAATCGCAAGCTCCATGGTTGATGTACCCTTCTTTTAACCCCCACCCCTGTGATCGGCATTATATGGGTTGCGGGCTCTCCTACTGGTCTACCGGTGAGGGGAGGCCGATTACCATGTAGGGCGAGGAGGCCGGCCTCCACGTCAACTGTCTTACTGAGACAGAAGCCCCATTGCCATGTCAATAGTCAGATGATTATCATGGCCTTGCATGGTGCGTCTCTCACTCTGCCTGTACACTGTCGCCCATAACAGGTCCTTACCAAAGCATGTGGCTGGAAAAAAGTGTCTTTTCATCATAACTAGGGTAAGGGTATCTATTACAAGATAAAGGAAGAGCCCTCACCCCTTTACGTGGAGAAAGGAGAGAGAGAATTTTTGAAAAGGAGAAAGGAGAAGAGAAGTCAAGTGTTTAGGGGTTTCTTTTCCACACGCCTAGATGCATTGGAGCTCACAATTAGTTGTCACCATCAAACCATTTACTTATTGAGTTTCTTATATATATATATATATATAATCCATTAGAAAGTAAATTAATGTATGTATGTATGTATGTATATGTATATACATATGTGTGTGTGTGTGTGTGTGTGTGTGTGTTTAGATGTGTGTATGATATATCTATCTATATATTTAAAAGTGACCACAGCCTATCACCCATCTCTGCATATTAAAATTTAATCAAAATTAATTAAATTATATTGATATTTGTATTTATATTTTTAAATACATGTGTCTATGTATAGGTATAAGTATATGTGTCTATATGTAAGCAATTTAGTATTCAACATTATATATCTTAGCAAAACATCTTTACTTACATGGTAGTCGCATCCCCTTGCATATTCCCATTCTTCTCTTGTAATCTCCTCTCCCATCCTTTCGGCTATTCTTCTCTTGTAATCTCCTCTCCCATCCTTTCGGCTTGCTTGGGGGCATCTCAATATTGCAATCCTTTGGTAGAGCCTTTAGGTTGGGTGGGTATGCCAGTGCCTTTGTGTTGAACTCTTAAATGCTCTTCTCTCGTCTGTCCTTATCTTTTTTGCATATTTCTCAATCCACTTTTCCATTCAAGAAGTGTTAAGAAGACAAAATGTAATGACCTTTTTGTGCATGGACTCGTCCATCTTTTGAATGCGTCCTTTTTCATGTGGCACATGTGACACGATTCGTTCATCCTCATCGTTATGCATGAATCTAGGCATAGATGGATCGATTTGTTTCAAATATTCAGAGATGTATACGAGGGATTCTTGCACCAACCATCCCTCTGCCATGCTTCCTTCTAGCCTTGCCCTTTGCTTCACAAATCCCTTCAAGGTTTTCATGAAGCGTTCAAGAAAAAACATCCACCGGCTATGAACAACACCACATATAGCCACCTCATCCACCAAATTTACTAGGAGGTGCAATTAAGTTGTGAGTATGCTTCTTGGAAAGCTTTCTTCAATCATATATACCTCCTCAATCAACTCAACTCGAGCCTTCTCACAATGGAATCTGGATGAATCTCCTTTGACACTATCCACCTATTCAACAAAGGAATAAATGATAAATTAAAGAATAATAGATAATTTCAAAGCTATATGTTATGCTAAATGCACAAATCTATAGTTTTGATTGGAACTCACCTCGCCAATCCACCTAATTTATAGATGACATTCCGAGCCTTCTCTTCTCCGCACCCACCAATTGATTTGGAAGTATGAACAATGCAATCAATTTTTGAAAACAATAAAAGATCAATATAGAGTCTACACAACATAAACCGAGGAGTGCCCAAAAATAAATACAGCTACGTACGTACTTGCATCATCTCATGCCAACCATGTGATTTGAGACCATACAATTAATGCTCACCCTTATTTTTTGTTATTTTGTAAGTGCACCCTTTAATGAGTGCATTACATCGGTTGGTGTACGAAAAGATGAAATTTGATTCTTGACTTTTTTTTCCCTCTTGCCTCGTCAACTTCCATGGCACTTTTGGTAAAATCACCTTGTCATTGACTACCCTCGGATAGCTATGCATTTTCCATGTGTATGATATCCTTTAAGTCATCTCTTATTGCATGGGTGTCTTTTTTATCAATTAGATGGTCCCAGATCATTGATGCCACATTCTTAAAAAATGTGCATTGTGTAAGATTCCTCCCCCAACCCCTTTTTGATGTCTAGTATCTTCCCCTGTAATCAACCCTCTTCAGAAATATAAAGACCCTGTTGCTAACTATTTTAGCCTAGAGAGAGAAAAATTATTCTAGAGAGAGAATATTCAGATTTTGAATATTTTTGGATAGAAAAATATCTCTTATAATTCAGATGAGTTCCCCTGAAACAGAAATTCAAAAAGAATTTTCCAATGTGCAATTGGAATTAATTGGAAATAGGTATAAAGAACCTTAGTCTAAGGGTCTAGATTTTTAGAAATCTTTAGACTATGGTCCAATTAAGGTTCCTATGGACCAATAGCATCAATCCATGTGTAGGGAGGAGATAAATCCAACTTGTAAAAAGAAAATACCCAAAAATGAGTAAATGCTCACATGAGGTGAAGAGTTGAAAATGTACAAGGTTTATTAGTAAAAAATTATGAGCAATATTAAAAGTATGACATATGTAAGGAAGAGGAGTTCTTTAAAGGAGGTGCATATTTCACATAAGATGAAGAGTTGAAAATGTAAGGAAGTGGAGTTCTTTAAAGGAGGTGCATATTTCACATAAGATGAAGAGTTGAAAATGTACAAGGTTTATTAGTAAAAAATTATGAGCAATATTAAAAGTATGACATATGTAAGGAAGAGGAGTTCTTTAAAGGAGGTGCATATTTCACATAAGATGAAGAGTTGAAAATGTACAAGGTTTATTAGTAAAAAATTATGAGCAATATTAAAAGTATGACATATGTAAGGAAGGGGAGTTCTTTAAAGGAGGTGCATATTTCACATAAGATGAAGAGTTGAAAATGTACAAGGTTTATTAGTAAAAAACTATGAGCAATATTAAAAATATGACATATGTAAGGAAGGGGAGTTCTTTAAAGGAGGTGCATATTTCACATGCTTGAATGAGTTTTAAACTCATAAAAATTGAGATATTTCATCTCTCCTCTCTCCTCATTCAAGTCTAGTTCCAAAAAGTTAGCTTAACTGACCTAAAAATGGTCAAATATTGACCAAACTGATTTAGAAAATTCTAGAATCAGTTTGTTTGGTTAGGAGCTCAATTTTTCCTATAAATAGAAGCCTCACCCTTGTTGAAAAATATATAGTGTTTATGCATCGTTACTCTACTCCACCTAAGCCAAGAACTGTGAATTCATTTAATAATTCACTAGTTTTTGGAGCTTCCCTCTTTCTTCAATCCCCATTAGTGGCTCCATCAACATACTTAACCAATTGATTGGTTGGGGGCCTCTACCGTGAACAAAGAATCAAGCAAGTTGTAAGGTAATTAGTGAATATTCATCTTTCTATAATTCCTCAATGTTTCTCTCTTCTCAACCCCTCTCAAGCTTGAGAAGTTTAATTGGTATGGTTTTTTTTAAATGCTATTGAAGTTTGAATAGTAGTGAAGAGTTACATAATTTAATAAATGCTATTGAAGTTAATTTTCATTTATGTTTAAATTCTAATGATTCTTATGTAAATTCTCTCTCTCACTCAAGAAATGGTCATACTCATGACCCATTCTCAATCCAAATCAAGCTTTTCATAAAGCTTTTCCTTAACCCAAGATTAAGCTATGCTTGAGGCTAAATTAATGGCTTTTTCTTATGCTTTTAGTTTATGTATATTGATGATTCAATCCATTATGGATTAAGGATCTAATTAGAGAATCATTTTAATTATTTCCTTAATGATAAGCTTTATCCCTTAGAAAAATTGAGATTTATCAGTCATAGCAGCGGACCTATGGCAAAATTTTTATAAAAATTATGCATAAAAAATTTTCATTCAAAGCATAAAAAGAGGACTTCCTACCATATTCTAGGAATCATCATCCTAGATTAATTGAAAGAATTTCATTATAATCATGGAGAAATTGAATTTTAATATTATGCATAAAGGATAAATTTTTATATCAAAAGTGTTATTTTTACCATTTTTATTTTCATGCATAGAAGTATGCATAATGGATAAATTTTTATATCAAAAGTGTTACTTTTATCATTTTTACTTTCATGCATAGAAGTATGCATAAAGGATAAATTTTTATATCAAAAGTGTTATTTTTACCATTTTTATTTTCATGCATAGAAGTATGCATAATGGATAAATTTTTATATCAAAAGTGTTACTTTTATCATTTTTATTTCATACATAAAAGTATGCATAAAAGAAAATTTTTATATCAAAAGTGTTACTTTTATCATTTTTAATTTTCATGCATAGAAGTATGCATAAAGGAAAATTTTTGTATCAAAAGTGTTACTTTTATCATTTTTAATTTTCATACATAGAAGTATGCATAAAGGAAAAATTTTTATATCAAAAGTGTTACTTTTATCATATTGGATTTCATGCATATAGGTATGCATAAAAGATATTCTTTTTATACTAAAAGTATGATTTTCCTCATAAATGGATTTTATGCTTAACTTAGATGCATAAGAGAAATTCTTTTATTCTAAAAGTATAATTCCCTACCAAATTGAAATCATGCATAAGAAGATGCATAAAAGATTGATTTTAATTTCGAAAGTGTTAGTCTCCCTAAATGGAATTTATGTATAAATAAATGTGTAGAGAAATCTTATATCAAATAAAAGAATTCTTTTTTCTTAAAAAAAAGATATGAAATGTGATAAGATGTGATAAGAGGTGTATGAGATGTGATAAGAATTGATAAGATACGTATGGAAAGTGATAGGATGTGATAAGAGGTGTGATAAGAGGTGATAAGATGCTTATGAAATAAGTTAGGATGTGATAAGATGAATTAAGATGTGTATGGGGGGATGAGGTAAGAAGTGTATGTGATAGGATAAGATGTATATGGGTTGTGATAGGGCGAGAATGGATGTGATGTAAAAGATTAGATGTGAAGGTATATGGGGTTATATAAATGGGAATGTGAAAATGGATGTATGTATGTGGATGTGTGGATATGGAGATGGGAGTGTGGATGTATGAACATGAAAATGGATATATGCATGAAGATGTATATGCATAGATGTAAATGTGGATGTAGATGTGGATGTATAGATGTGAATGGATGTGGATGTATAGATGTGAATGGAAATGTGGATGTGGATGTATGTGAATGTGGATGTAGATGTGGATGTATAGATGTGAATGTGGATGTATGTATGTATGTGGATGTAGATGTGGATGTATAGATGTGAATGGGAATGGGGATGTGGATGTATGTGAATGTGAATGTAGATGTGGATGTATGTGAATGTGAATGTAGATGTGAATGTGGAATGTGGATGTATAGATGTGGATGTATGGGAATGTGGATGTGGATGTATGTGAATGTGAATGTAGATGTGGATGTATAGATGTGAATGTGGAATGTGGATGTGGATGTATGTATGTATGTGGATGTAGATGTGGATGTATGGATGTGTATGTATGAATGTGGATATGGGATGTGGATGTATAAATGAGGATGTGAAAATGGAGGTAAGCATGTAGATGTGGATGCATGTATGTGAATGTGAATGTAGATGTGAATGTGGAATGTGGATGTATAGATGTGGATGTATGGGAATGTGGATGTGGATGTATGTGAATGTGAATGTAGATGTGAATGTGGAATGTGGATGTATAGATGTGGATGTATGGGAATGTGGATGTGGATGTATGTGAATGTGAATGTAGATGTGGATGTATAGATGTGAATGTGGAATGTGGATGTGGATGTATGTATGTATGTGGATGTAGATGTGGATGTATGGATGTGTATGTATGAATGTGGATATGGGATGTGGATGTATAAATGAGGATGTGAAAATGGAGGTAAGCATGTAGATGTGGATGCATGGATGTGAATGTGGATGTGGATGTGGATGTGGATATGGATGTGTATGTATGAATGTGGATATGGGATGTGGATGTATAAATGAGGATGTGAAAATGGAGATAAGCATGTAGATGTGGATGTATGGATGTGAATGTGGATGTGGATGTGGATGTATGGATGTGGATATGGATGTGAATATATGATATGTGATGTGAAGGAATCTAAAGTGAAGAGATGGAAAAGGAGGTGATTGGATGAGTACACATATACATGGAATGTGGAATAAGTAATGTGGATTAATGAGGGATAATGTGGAAAAATGAGAGTTAATATAGAAACTGTATTTGTAAACTGTTTGTAAATGCTGTTTGTAAATGGCTCTTTTATGTCAAGAATGCTGGGGAAGAATTTTGACCGTCTTGTGATTAAGGTCGTGGAGACCTAACTGATAAAGTTGCAACTGCTGACGGAGAGTCAATGGAGGACGTCTCGCGTAGCAAGGTCGACCGAGGTCTTGACCAGCCTCGGTTCGATTAAAATGGTGAGCTTCCGATACGGTGGATGAGGGACCAAGGAAGCGGCCTATGAGTGAAGCGCTAGGTCACCTGCGAAGGATCCTAGAGGGTGCTGACCATACGGTGCTCGGGCTCTGGGTCGCCTAGGATACCCACGCGTGCGTCGAGGAAGATATTGGAACAAGGAGTAAGAGTTGTTTTGTGAAACCGGGCATGGATCTGGTTGACTGACCTTGCTGGTCCTCAACGGATGAGTCCATGGCTCTTTTATATGGATCTGTTGGTTGATCTTGCTGATCTTCAACGAGAGTCCATCTTGATAAGTGATTATATTGCCGAGTATTATGGGCTAGGAACTATGGAAACGGCCTCTGTGTGGACAGGTGGTGAGCGTTCTAGTTGCCAATGATGCCATAGATACTCTGATGAAGGAATGATGGGAAATTATGAATCAACTGGATAAATTGGGAGATTGTGATCAGTGGTACTATGGTTTCATTAAAGGATTGTTTTAAAGTTAGCCGATGCTAAGAAAAAGGCAATTTTCATATTGGGTGTGTAAGTGGTATGGCTAGTTTTATGTTTGCATGAAATTCCGGCTAGGGGGCCTTGGAACTCTTTTCCTTGGTACCCGGGACAAAACCTAACCAAATTCCAAATTGGATCCCATCACTACAGTGGTTGGGCGGTTGGCTAACCCATGGGATCGGATGGGGTTAGGCTGGACTGATGGATCCGTAAACCGAGACTCAAATTCTGTTATTACGATAGATGAAGTAAGTCCCGGATAGTAATTGTTCTATGGATAGGAATCAACGGCTGTGCCTCTTGATGGGGAAAAAAGCGTTGATCCCAATGATCCAAGTGCAAGTTTCTTCCTTGATCCGACCGAGTATCTTTATAGGTGCAGTTGGATCAGCGTGATCAGTAATGATCTTGACTACGTTAGAGTAAAAACATTATCCTGGTGGAATCGCCCGTGCTTTCCGGGTAAGGGAAGTTTTTTCCGGGTTCGGTTTTGGAAAAACCGACGGATTAGTCTCTTGTCCGGATATCCGTGGACGAGGCCCCGAATGTGGGACCCCTGTCCCGTGCGAGAAGTGCTACTTCTGCTGCTAGTACCCGAATCCGTTGCTCGGTGGGAACAGGGGGATCTCACACATTGGATCCAAAAGATGATTTATTTTTAACTCTGTTTAATATGGTAGACGATAGAAGATTGAGTACCTTTTCATGCCCGCGGGACTGTGATGAGAGTCACCCTCCATCTCTCGTCCCACTCTCCATCTCTCCACCTTCCCTCCAATGGCATTGTAGGAGGCGAATGCCACATGGTCTTCCACTCCACACCTCTCATCACACAATCGGGAGAAACCTCTGATGGAGCATAATTTAGGTGGTTTGGAGGAAGAAATTGATGATGTTCATCATACGCCACTTTCTTTTGTGCATGTGCTTGTTGGAAACAAGTGATGGACTACAAATTGGACATGCATTATATCCTGCAGTTGTGAGACCTACGAAATTGCCATGTAAGAATTGAAAGTTAGTAATTATAATACATTACAGGTATAAATGAATCGTTTGTGCATGCTTAGATAAGAATCAATTTATAAGAACCGAAAGATGATTTATTTTTAACTCTCTCCAATATGGTAGACGATAGAAGATTGAGCACCTTTTCATTCCCGCGGGTGCTGTGATGAGAGTCACCCTCCATCTCTCCACCTTCCCTCCAATGGCATTGTAGGAGGCAAATGCCACATGGTCTTCCACTCCACACCTCTCATCATAATCAGAGAAACCTCTGATGGAGCATAATCTAGGTGGTTTGGAGGAAGAAATCGATGATGTTCATCATACACCACTTTCTTTTGTGCATGTGCTTGTTTGGAAATAAGTGATGGACTACAAATTGGACATGCATTATATCCTGTAGTTGTGAGACCTACAAAATTGCCATGTAACAACTGAAAGTTAATAGACATTATAATACGTTACAGTTATAAATGAATCATTTATTTGTGCATGCTTAGATAAGAATTAATTTATGAGTATGACGTACTACCTGAGCACTCCGTATAGCCCGAAAAATCATGCATAGTCCACATCAAGATATCCTTGACCATTGTATTGCGGCATGTTTTTGGACGAGAAACATCATGCACCCTTATGCCTCTCCATAATTGCTCGAGCTCATCAATCAAGGGCTCAAGGTATACATCCATGTTCTTTACCTTGTGCTTCTCGGGCATAAGAAGTGCAAGTATCACACATGACCCTTCTTGATGGACATCCACGGAGGAATATTGTGATTCACAACAACAATAGGCCATGTGGACCATGGTGTATACCTCAATCCAAACGGGTTCACCCCATCCATACCCATTTTTTGAACTATGGCTATCTATCCTCAATGTGAGCCCAAGCTGGTGAGGGAATCCTCATCATGTCATCGGTTGAACAATGGTTCACATGTTATGTCATTAACTCGGCAATGGATTGACATCGGAACATAGGTTGAATGCGAGGTATAACAGGAAAGTGCCTCAATACCTTTTGGGGAATTTTTGCATCTTGTAAATCCTTCCTGTAATGATCCTCTCCACAAATTGGACATTATATGACATTGGCAAAGGTACCCCTGAATAGTACACAATCATTATGACATGCATGGATTCGAGTGTAATCCATATCAAGCTTGGAAAGGATTCTTCAAGCATCACTTCTTCTTGCGGGCATCAAATTGTTTGTTGGTTTTGGGAGCATCTTCTTTAATAACCGAAGTAGGCTATTCACACTATTATCGCTCCATATGTTGTTTGTGTAAGTTGAGGATTTCCAAGCATGCCTGCAAAGTTGAGTACTTTGCATCCTCCTACAATGGTGTGTAACACATTCTTTCTTTCATGGGTTTCAAAGTCAGGTGTCTCTTCGTCACCCTCGCTTTGAAAAAAGTGAGTGATCATCTCCTCCATGGCATCCTCTTCCTCTATCTCATGTGAAGGAAATCCTGGGTCTTCCAAATGTACTGAACATGCTCCACTTTCCAAGTGCTCCTTACAATGCTTGTATTCCTTCCTCTCAAGTTTCTCCCAATGATCGAATAATGAGGTATATTGTGTAGTACTTGTGCACGAATGTCCATGCCCTCCTCATCCTAATGAACCATATTTAAAAATGACACTCAACATTATATATGGCAAACCACGAGTTTACATTTCAAGGCATAAGTTTATATACTAACCGAGGAATTGGCTTGCAACATCAAGTTGGTTGGCATTGGTTCAAACGATCCCCATTTTCTAATATGCTCGAATGTCACTCGACATTCACGTACACAAAAATTCTTGCACATGAACAAGGGATTCTTCTTCACAACCACTCTGGACCTCCAATTGGTTGGTGACCCATCACTATCCGAACTAGTAGAAGACATCTATACTAGGCACAAAAAATGTGCAGTTAATATAAATACATGCACTAAATTTAGTAGTGTCAATGGTATATGCATAGGCTTGCTCTCTAAAATTTACACAGTGTCACTATAAGCGCCGTTAAGCGTCATTTTTAGCGACGCTGACAAAATTAACTTTTTGAGCTTGCGACATCGCCGACGCCTATTTTTCTCTCCCACAAAAAATTTTCTCCACTCCTTTCCTTGAGTTCCTGCACCGACTCCTCACTTCAATCAAGCTAGCTTTCCTCACAAGCATTTTTACTCTTTATATTCTCCTTTCCCTTCCTCTTCATGAGACTCTTTCTCTTCATCTCCAAATGGTTATGGTGTAAGCTCTTGAAGGTATTTTTCTCTTATGTTTTATTCTAATGCATTTGTTTATGGTTCTTCTTCCCCTTCCCCTTCCCCTTCCCCTTCCCCTTGCTAATCCTCTTTCTTTTCCTATCCATCACTCTACAAGTGATGGTGTGACCTAATGATTAGGTTTGCTTCTATTATGTTTAACCCTTGGGTGTCGAAATTTAAGATTAGCTTAGCTTAAACTTAATGCATAAATTAAGCTTTATACATAGAGCTTAATTGCTCTATGCATAGAACTTAATCTATGCATAGAGCTTAGAGCATAGATTAAGCTCTATGCATAAAGCTTATTATCTTAATCTATACATTGAGCTCTATGCATAGAGCTTAATCTACACCTTCCCCAACGGATACAACAGGGAGATGCTGTAGGAAAGATTGTGAGAGCAAAATCTGGGCACACATTGCACCGTGGACACAGAAAATTGAGTTAGGATAAATCGCAAGCTCCATGGCTGATGTACCCTTCTTTTAACCCCCACCCCTGTGATCGGCATTATATGGGTTGCGGGCTCTCCTACTGGTCTACCGGTGAGGGGAGGCCGATTACCATGTAGGGCGAGGAGGCCGGCCTCCACGTCAACTGTCTTACTGAGACAGAAGTCCCATTGCCATGTCAATAGTCAGATGATTATCATGGCCTTGCATGGTGCGTCTCTCACTCTGCCTGTACACTGTCGCCCATAACAGGTCCTCACCAAAGCATGTGGCTGGAAAAAAGTGTCTTTTCATCATAACTAGGGTAAGGGTATCTATTACAAGATAAAGGAAGAGCCCTCACCCCTTTACGTGGAGAAAGGAGAGAGAGAATTTTTGAAAAGGAGAAAGGAGAAGAGAAGTCAAGTGTTTGGGGGTTTCTTTTCCACACGCCTAGATGCATTGGAGCTCACAATTAGTTGTCACCATCAAACCATTTACTTATTGAGTTTCTTATATATATATATATAAAATCCATTAGAAAGTAAATTAATGTATGTATGTATGTATATATATGTATATACATATGTGTGTGTGTGTGTGTGTGTTTAGATGTGTGTATGATATATCTATCTATATATTTAAAAGTGACCACAGCCTATCACCCATCTCTGCACATTAAAATTTAATCAAAATTAATTAAATTATATTGATATTTGTATTTATATTTTTAAATACATGTGTCTATGTATAGGTATAAGTATATGTGTCTATATGTAAGCAATTTAGTATTCAACATTATATATCTTAGCAAAACATCTTTACTTACATGGTAGTCCCATCCCCTTGCATATTCCCATTCTTCTCTTGTAATCTCCTCTCCCATCCTTTCGGCTATTCTTCTCTTGTAATCTCCTCTCCCATCCTTTCGGCTTGCTCGGGGGCATCTCTCAGCCATTCAATATTGCAATCCTTTGGTAGAGCCTTTAGGTTGGGTGGGTATGCCATGTGCCTTTGTGTTGAACTCTTAAATGCTCTTCTCTCCTCTGTTCTTATCTTTTTTGCATATTTCTCAATCCACTTTTCCATTCAAGAAGTGTTAAGAAGACAAAATGTAATGACCTTTTTGTGCATGGACTCGTCCATCTTTTGAATGCGTCCTTTTTCATGTGGCACATGTGACACGATTCGTTCATCCTCATCGTTATGCATGAATCTAGGCATAGATGGATCGATTTGTTTCAAATATTCTTCAATAAAGTAGGAACTTTATTAAATAGGATTAATAATGGGGACAAGTCCAGGTATAAAAGAGGGGGCTTGGCCCATGGATGTAACTTTTGATGATCATTTTTAGAAATTGAAACTCATGTTTCTTGGAGCTCATGGCTTCTCTCTTGGCTTGTGGAAGGCTATTTCCATTCTCTTGGTGTGAGAGACTAAACACACTTAGGCATCATGTTTACATGGTGATTACTCATATTTTCATGCATTACATCCCTTCATTCCAATTGGTATCAGAGCTCTTGATTTTGATTATGGGCATGCATGGGTTGTTGGGAAAATTTGCTTGAAAATTTGAGTTTCTTTTAATTTTTTTTCATTTTCTTGTAATCCTTGAGTGATTCTTGACAAATCTTCTCTAATCTTGCTTAATCTCATGGAGATGGTGAGCATTTCATGAAAATTGCTTGAATTTTGAGTGATTTTGGCTAATTTTGCCATTTTTGGACCAAATTTTGGGCCTCTGGACCAAAAATTTGGGGCAGTTAGGGCAAGTGACTAATTGCAATTAACTTTTCTGTTAATCATGATTAGTAATCATCTTCTTCTTCCTCAAGCTTTCCATAGCCATGGGATGCTCTTCCTTTACCCGTTTTGATGCCAAACCTTGGGGTTTTTGTAGAGCTCATTGAGATCTTTCATTTGAGCCTCTTCTTGCTAATTTTTTTTCTCAAGATTTGGGAGCTTTTGTTCATTTCTCCATGGCTGAAAGTTGAGCTTAACCTACCTTCCATTGAACCATATCTTGCATTGCTAAGCTTCTACACATTTCATAGGCATGTTTGGCATTCTAATCATCTCATGGAGGAGGCTAAGATGCACACGGCGGGCTGCAGCATGCTGCCGCCTCAAAACGCGTTGAAATGATGGAGAGGGAGAGCTAGGTTACCTAGCTCTACTACCTCATGTGTTGGAAGCTATGCAATAGGGTTCTTAGCTATTGTTTGGAGCATATTTTCAAGCCTATTTCAAGCACATGGGAGATGTTATGTGGCTGCAAATTTGAGAGCAAAAGAGACCTACGTTTTTCTTCAACAAGAGGCTTCTTCAACAAATTTCAGTCATTGAAGCTTAAGGGATGCCATTGGTGAGTGCCTTCATCAATTTCTAGCAATTTTGAAGCATTCATTGGTGCTTTGGGAGTTGATTGGGGTTCATTACATTGAGAAACCCTAAATTTCAGAAATGAAGCATTTAATGGCAAATCCATGTAGCATTGGTTGGAATTGAAGCATCATTCACATGTCATATACACCATTCATATGCCATATCCATGCTATGGATTGCCATTTGATAAGCTCATACCATGCCATGGAAACATGCTCATTTTGGATGCCATATGGACACTAGGAATGCAATTACATATGCCTTGACTTTGGTCTTACAAATGCTTATGCAAATGCCAAATGCCATGGTGAGGGCATTGTGATTTGATGGTTGATGTTGGATTGTTTGATGAATGGAGTTATGAGAATGAGCATGAATTCATGCATAATGATTCATGAGAATATTGTAAATGGCATGAGTCATGCCACACACATGTAAGTGATTTTACCTTCATCCCATTTGTAAATTCCAAACACATACACTCACCATTGCATTCACTTTCATTTCCTAGTGAATCTAGCAATGTGTGAGGGTACCTTGGCGTTGGTTGGAGAGGCCAAGGGGAGCATGTTTTGAATCTATCGTGTCGTGATTGCTTTGGGAAAGCGATACGGTGGAGGATTAGGTACATGGTGGTGAAGACATGGCCTCAACCTTCACCTTGGAGGAAAACTTGGTGAAGGGGTGAGAAGGGCTTGGCCGGGAGATCGGCAAGCTTCAACGCGCGTCCTCAACAATCCTCACATCGACTTTATGGATGCATTTGGGCAATGGGGCCCCCTATTCCATCATATTGTGTGGATGTTGCTAATGCCTTGATGGACAAAGATTGCATAAGAGCTTTCATGGCATTGTGGGATGCAAAGAGCATTGTATTTTGATTTCAGAAATTGCATTTTCAGTTGAGATTTGGCTCCATTTACAAAGGAGACTATGGCGAAAATTTTCCAAAATCTTGGCTATGCATGGCAATTGAGGTTGGTGAAACATTAATTGCAGACCTTGGGATGCAAAGGAAGTGCAAAAGGTGCTAACAAAGGTGTGGGAACAAGCAAGGATCATTGGGGGCACAAAAGGGTCACTTGGGCAAGAAAATTGCAGATTTACAAAACCCTAATTCAGTCCCAAACCTTTTGGACTGAATTAAAGGTGATCATACGAGCTCTTAGTGCTTCCTTAGAGCTACCCAACGAGCCCTTAACTTTTCCGTTTCGATATCTCTTTGGGGTAGAAATTAGGGTTTTTGCAGAAACAGTAAACCCTAATTCAGTCATAGGGGTTTTAAGGTCTTCAAGATCTAATCACATAGGCTCGTAGTACTCATCGAGGGCTTCGATTTGAACTAAGAAGTTTTGCATTCGGATATTTCTAGCTCAAGTTATGCTCAAAATACTATTTCAGCCTATAACCCTGTAAACCCTAAAACAGAGAATAGTAGCACTTCTCACCTCTTAAGGGTCTTTGTATAGTGGTCTAGTACACCTCATTAGCTCTCCAACAAGCTCTAGACCACTTCAATCGGACATCCCTACCTCAAGTTAGAGCCAAATCTTTGAAACCGATACTTTCCATGGGAACGAGGACAAGAGGGCGACCAAAGCATAACACCTTGACTCCCGACGAGGTAGAGGGAGAAGAAGCGATTATGGAGCAAGGAATCTTAGATGCTCCGAAAGATACTTGTGGGCATACTTCAAGGGAAGTGCATGAAGAAGTGAATGTTGGAAGTGCCCACAAGCCCACCCCACAAGCGTCACATACCATCCCCATCGATTCGATCATGCAAATGCTGATGCAAATGAATGCGAAGATGGACACGATGGCTACAAGGGTGGAGGTCAATGATAGACTTGATACTATGGCCATAAGGATGGAAGTCTTGGAAGAGAGGGTGGCTCGGCCAATGAGCCAACCTTCATTTGATAGTGGTCATGGTGTTTCACATGCAGGCAAGCAATATGGGACAGCTTTTGAAGGCCGTAGGGAAGGCAAGCTACCTATGGCACAAGAGGTTTCTCCCAAAGTAATGCATGAGCATGCCACCAAGAATGCTACTTTTGGATTCATGGCGGATGCACGGAGGCCCCTTGTCAAGGACATGTTTCATTCTTCTTTTCACTCGGGTCCATCTAATTCCAATATGCACATGATTGATGAAGAGGTGGTACTCGATTGGAACCAATTGTCCTTTGCCCAAAGACAAAGGGATGCTCATGAGAAGTGGATGGAGTTACCAAATGACATCAAGAGGGACTACAAAGACTTTGCGCAATTCATGGAATCGTATATGAAGATGCAAAGGTTCAAACCCTCTACCCAACATGACAACCCATCCTACACAGCTTCTAAGGATGTCAAAGACAAAGTCTCACTATCAAAGTTCAAAGGTGATGGATCATCTCCGCAAGAGTTGGAGGAGTGGGCTACTAAGCTTGACACTTATTTCCAACTTTACCCAAAAAGTGAGCGTGATATGGTACAATTTGCTTCTTTACACCTTGAAGATTATGCACATCAATGGTGGAGGCACTTGGTCAAACAAGGGAACACGCCATCAACTTGGGAAGGATTGAAGCGGGAGATGAACTTGGCCTTCATTTCACCCCTAGTGCTTGACCGTTACCATGAAGAATGGTATGAACTTTCTCAAAAGGGGATGATGGTGAGAGATTATATCAAGAGGTTTTTGAAGCTTTCAATGTATGTGGAAGGTTTGAGTGAAGACATGAAGATGAGAAAGTTTGTGCATGGGCTTGAACATTTCATCAAGGCGGATGTGTCGGCTCAAAGGCCTAGCTCTCTCAAAGAAGCTATGAGGTTAGCCGAACTTTATGAGCCAAAGTACAAGAGGTCTCAGCCCATGACCTTCGCCATAGACACACCCAAACCAACCACTACTACTTGTAACCTTGGGAAGGATCCTACCTCCACATTACCATCCTCTACTCCAAGGTTTCCTACATCATGTGGGAGTGGACAGCCAAAGGATGGAGTGCATATTGATGCCAAAAAGGGTAGTGATCCTACGAAGAAGCCCTTTCAACACTTCAAGGAGATTCAAAGAATGGATGATCAAAACATTGAGGAGTTGAGAAGCAAAGGGCTATGCTTTAAGTGCAAAGAGAGGTGGTCACCCGGGCATGCTTGCAAATCAAAGAAGATGGTGATTACTATGATCCTCATGGACAAAGAAGAGAACAAGTATGACTCTCATGACATTGAGGAATGGGAGGATTGCAATGATGAAGTGCATGAGGATGGTGAGTTTCCTTTTGACCCGGGAGGGTGAGTTAAGGAAAATCTTATGGATGGAGACATGCCTACCAATGCAGAAATTTCAGTTTGCATATGCTCTATCTCACAAGATGTATTGACGGGTTGCAAGGACCCAAGCACACAAAGGTTGGTGGGGCCTAGAGTGCTGAAACTACCTTGCCAAATGGATACAATTACCCATGAATATGGCTACTTGGCAATCAATGGACTATGCCCAACAACATGGCTTACTTGTGGATGATTTTCTTGGCCAAGTGGTATGATTTACTTGAGCAAATTGGGTAATATGAGGAGGATTATACATGCTGTAATTTCTGGACAGCTTTGGAAAGGTCTACTATTGGGCCTATTTTTCTACTCCAACAAGCTTCATTCGGCATCAAAATGGAAGACCATGATGTGGGACATATATGGCTGAGTGTACATATCATTTCCAGCCCATTTTATGGAGTTTACATGAAGAATTTTCAAGGTACTTCATCGACTAGAAGGGCTGTCATAACAGTCTCACTCATACTTTTTGGACTTGGAGCTTGGCGGACTTGTGTACATCTGGATTTTCATTGCATATGTGCTTTGGATGTACTTGAGGACTCTCAACCACTTCCCATTGATTACATTAGAGTCTCATATTTGGAGATTGTACACATTATAGATTTTGAGGACAAAATCTTTGGGAAGGGATGGTTTGTAATAAAGTAGGAACTTTATTAAATAGGATTAATAATGGGGACAAGTCCAGGTATAAAAGAGGGGGCTTGGCCCATGGATGTAACTTTTGATGATCATTTTTAGAAATTGAAACTCATGTTTCTTGGAGCTCATGGCTTCTCTCTTGGCTTGTGGAAGGCTATTTCCATTCTCTTGGTGTGAGAGACTAAACACACTTAGGCATCATGTTTACATGGTGATTACTCATATTTTCATGCATTACATCCCTTCATTCCATATTCAGAGATGTATACGAGGGATTCTTGCACCAACCATCCCTCTGCCATGCTTCCTTCTAGCCTTGCCCTTTGCTTCACAAATCCCTTCAAGGTTTTCATGAAGCGTTCAAGAAAAAACATCCACCGGCTATGAACAACACCACATATAGCCACCTCATCCACCAAATTTACTAGGAGGTGCAATTAAGTTGTGAGTATGCTTCTTGGAAAGCTTTCTTCAATCATATATACCTCCTCAATCAACTCAACTCGAGCCTTCTCACAATGGAATCTGGATGAATCTCCTTTGACACTATCCACCTATTCAACAAAGGAATAAATGATAAATTAAAGAATAATAGATAATTTCAAAGCTATATGTTATGCTAAATGCACAAATCTATAGTTTTGATTGGAACTCACCTCGCCAATCCACCTAATTTATAGATGACATTCCGAGCCTTCTCTTCTCCGCACCCACCAATTGATTTGGAAGTATGAACAATGCAATCAATTTTTGAAAACAATAAAAGATCAATATAGAGTCTACACAACATAAACCGAGGAGTGCCCAAAAATAAATACAGCTACGTACGTACTTGCATCATCTCATGCCAACCATGTGATTTGAGACCATACAATTAATGCTCACCCTTATTTTTTGTTATTTTGTAAGTGCACCCTTTAATGAGTGCATTACATCGGTTGGTGTACGAAAAGATGAAATTTGATTCTTGACTTTTTTTTCCCTCTTGCCTCGTCAACTTCCATGGCACTTTTGGTAAAATCACCTTGTCATTGACTACCCTCGGATAGCTATGCATTTTCCATGTGTATGATATCCTTTAAGTCATCTCTTATTGCATGGGTGTCCTTTTTATCAATTAGATGGTCCCAGATCATTGATGCCACATTCTTAAAAAATGTGCATTGGATCCAAAAGATGATTTATTTTTAACTCTGTTTAATATGGTAGACGATAGAAGATTGAGTACCTTTTCATGCCCGCGGGACTGTGATGAGAGTCACCCTCCATCTCTCGTCCCACTCTCCATCTCTCCACCTTCCCTCCAATGGCATTGTAGGAGGCGAATGCCACATGGTCTTCCACTCCACACCTCTCATCACACAATCGGAGAAACCTCTGATGGAGCATAATTTAGGTGGTTTGGAGGAAGAAATCGATGATGTTCATCATACGCCACTTTCTTTTGTGCATGTGCTTGTTGGAAACAAGTGATGGACTACAAATTGGACATGCATTATATCCTGCAGTTGTGAGACCTACGAAATTGCCATGTAAGAATTGAAAGTTAGTAATTATAATACATTTCAGGTATAAATGAATCCTTTGTGCATGCTTAGATAAGAATCAATTTATAAGAACCGAAAGATGATTTATTTTTAACTCTCTCCAATATGGTAGACGATAGAAGATTGAGCACCTTTTCATTCCCGCGGGTGCTGTGATGAGAGTCACCCTCCATCTCTCCACCTTCCCTCCAATGGCATTGTAGGAGGCAAATGCCACATGGTCTTCCACTCCACACCTCTCATCATAATCAGAGAAACCTCTGATGGAGCATAATCTAGGTGGTTTGGAGGAAGAAATCGATGATGTTCATCATACACCACTTTCTTTTGTGCATGTGCTTGTTTGGAAATAAGTGATGGACTACAAATTGGACATGCATTATATCCTGTAGTTGTGAGACCTACAAAATTGCCATGTAACAACTGAAAGTTAATAGACATTATAATACGTTACAGTTATAAATGAATCATTTATTTGTGCATGCTTAGATAAGAATTAATTTATGAGTATGACGTACTACCTGAGCACTCCGTATAGCCCGAAAAATCATGCATAGTCCACATCAAGATATCCTTGACCATTGTATTGCGGCATGTTTTTGGACGAGAAACATCATGCACCCTTATGCCTCTCCATAATTGCTCGAGCTCATCAATCAAGGGCTCAAGGTATACATCCATGTTCTTTACCTTGTCCTTCCCGGGCATAAGAAGTGCAAGTATCACACATGACCCTTCTTGATGGACATCCACGGAGGAATATTGTGATTCACAACAACAATAGGCCATGTGGACCATGGTGTATACCTCAATCCAAACGGGTTCACCCCATCCATACCCATCTTTGAACTATGGCTATCTATCCTCAATGTGAGCCAAGCTGGTGAGGGAATCCTCATCATGTCATCGGTTGAACAATGGTTCACATGTTATGTCATTAACTCGGCGATGGATTGACATCGGAACATAAGTTGAATGCGAGGTATAACAGGAAAGTGCCTCAATACCTTTTGGGGAATTTTTGCATCTTGTAAATCCTTCCTGTAATGATCCTCTCCACAAATTGGACATTATATGACATTGGCAAAGGTACCCCTGAATAGTACACAATCATTATGACATGCATGGATTCGAGTGTAATCCATATCAAGCTTGGAAAGGATTCTTCAAGCATCACTTCTTCTTGCGGGCATCAAATTGTTTGTTGGTTTTGGGAGCATCTTCTTTAATAACCGAAGTAGGCTATTCACACTATTATCGCTCCATATGTTGTTTGTGTAAGTTGAGGATTTCCAAGCATGCCTGCAAAGTTGAGTACTTTGCATCCTCCTACAATGGTGTGTAACACATTCTTTCTTTCATGGGTTTCAAAGTCAAGTGTCTCTTCGTCACCCTCGCTTTGAAAAAAGTGAGTGATCATCTCCTCCATGGCATCCTCTTCCTCTATCTCATGTGAAGGAAATCCTGGGTCTTCCAAATGTACTGAACATGCTCCACTTTCCAAGTGCTCCTGACAATGCTTGTATTCCTTCCTCTCAAGTTTCTCCCAATGATCGAATAATGAGGTATATTGTGTAGTACTTGTGCACGAATGTCCATGCCCTCCTCATCCTAATGAACCATATTTAAAAATGACACTCAACATTATATATGGCAAACCACGAGTTTACATTTCAAGGCATAAGTTTATATACTAACCGAGGAATTGGCTTGCAACATCAAGTTGGTTGGCATTGGTTCAAATGATCCCCATTTTCTAATATGCTCGAATGTCACTCGACGTTCACGTACACAAAAATTCTTGCACATGAACAAGGGATTCTTCTTCACAACCACTCTGGACCTCCAATTGGTTGGTGACCCATCACTATCCGAACTAGTAGAAGACATCTATACTAGGCACAAAAAATGTGCAGTTAATATAAATACATGCACTAAATTTAGTAGTGTCAATGGTATATGCATAGGCTTGCTCTCTAAAATTTACACAGTGTCACTATAAGCGCCGTTAAGCGTCATTTTTAGCGACGCTGACAAAATTAACTTTTTGAGCTTGCGACATCGCCGACGCCTATTTTTCTCTCCCACGAAAAATTTTCTCCACTCCTTTCCTTGAGTTCCTGCACCGACTCCTCACTTCAATCAAGCTAGCTTTCCTCACAAGCATTTTTACTCTTTATATTCTCCTTTCCCTTCCTCTTCATGAGACTCTTTCTCTTCATCTCCAAATGGTTATGGTGTAAGCTCTTGAAGGTATTTTTCTCTTATGTTTTATTCTAATGCATTTGTTTATGGTTCTTCTTCCCCTTCCCCTTCCCCTTCCCCTTCCCCTTGCTAATCCTCTTTCTTTTCCTATCCATCACTCTACAAGTGATGGTGTGACCTAATGATTAGGTTTGCTTCTATTATGTTTAACCCTTGGGTGTCGAAATTTAAGATTAGCTTAGCTTAAACTTAATGCATAAATTAAGCTTTATACATAGAGCTTAATTGCTCTATGCATAGAACTTAATCTATGCATAGAGCTTAGAGCATAGATTAAGCTCTATGCATAAAGCTTATTATCTTAATCTATACATTGAGCTCTATGCATAGAGCTTAATCTACACCTTCCCCAACGGCTACAACAGGGAGATGCTGTAGGGAAGATTGTGAGAGCAAAATCTGGGCACACATTGCACCGTGGACACAGAAAATTGAGTTAGGATGAATCGCAAGCTCCATGGCTGATGTACCCTTCTTTTAACCCCCACCCCTGTGATCGGCATTATATGGGTTGCGGGCTCTCCTACTGGTCTACCGGTGAGGGGAGGCCGATTACCATGTAGGGCAAGGAGGCCGGCCTCCACGTCAACTGTCTTACTGAGACAGAAGCCCCATTGCCATGTCAATAGTCAGATGATTATCATGGCCTTGCATGGTGCGTCTCTCACTCTGCCTGTACACTGTCGCCCATAACAGGTCCTTACCAAAGCATGTGGCTGGAAAAAAGTGTCTTTTCATCATAACTAGGGTAAGGGTATCTATTACAAGATAAAGGAAGAGCCCTCACCCCTTTACGTGGAGAAAGGAGAGAGAGAATTTTTGAAAAGGAGAAAGGAGAAGAGAAGTCAAGTGTTTGGGGGTTTCTTTTCCACACGCCTAGATGCATTGGAGCTCACAATTAGTTGTCACCATCAAACCATTTACTTATTGAGTTTCTTATATATATATATATAAAATCCATTAGAAAGTAAATTAATGTATGTATGTATGTATATATATGTATATACATATGTGTGTGTGTGTGTGTGTGTCTAGATGTGTGTATGATATATCTATCTATATATTTAAAAGTGACCACAGCCTATCACCCATCTCTGCACATTAAAATTTAATCAAAATTAATTAAATTATATTGATATTTGTATTTATATTTTTAAATACATGTGTCTATGTATAGGTATAAGTATATGTGTCTATATGTAAGCAATTTAGTATTCAACATTATATATCTTAGCAAAACATCTTTACTTACATGGTAGTCGCATCCCCTTGCATATTCCCATTCTTCTCTTGTAATCTCCTCTCCCATCCTTTCGGCTATTCTTCTCTTGTAATCTCCTCTCCCATCCTTTCAGCTTGCTCGGGGGCATCTCTCAGCCATTCAATATTGCAATCCTTTGGTAGAGCCTTTAGGTTGGGTGGGTATGCCATGTGCCTTTGTGTTGAACTCTTAAATGCTCTTCTCTCCTCTGTCCTTGGATTAATAATGGGGACAAGTCCAGGTATAAAAGAGGGGGCTTGGCCCATGGATGTAACTTTTGATGATCATTTTTAGAAATTGAAACTCATGTTTCTTGGAGCTCATGGCTTCTCTCTTGGCTTGTGGAAGGCTATTTCCATTCTCTTGGTGTGAGAGACTAAACACACTTAGGCATCATGTTTACATGGTGATTACTCATATTTTCATGCATTACATCCCTTCATTCCATATTCAGAGATGTATACGAGGGATTCTTGCACCAACAATCCCTCTGCCATGCTTCCTTCTAGCCTTGCCCTTTGCTTCACAAATCCCTTCAAGGTTTTCATGAAGCGTTCAAGAAAAAACATCCACCGGCTATGAACAACACCACATATAGCCACCTCATCCACCAAATTTACTAGGAGGTGCAATTAAGTTGTGAGTATGCTTCTTGGAAAGCTTTCTTCAATCATATATACCTCCTCAATCAACTCAACTCGAGCCTTCTCACAATGGAATCTGGATGAATCTCCTTTGACACTATCCACCTATTCAACAAAGGAATAAATGATAAATTAAAGAATAATAGATAATTTCAAAGCTATATGTTATGCTAAATGCACAAATCTATAGTTTTGATTGGAACTCACCTCGCCAATCCACCTAATTTATAGATGACATTCCGAGCCTTCTCTTCTCCGCACCCACCAATTGATTTGGAAGTATGAACAATGCAATCAATTTTTGAAAACAATAAAAGATCAATATAGAGTCTACACAACATAAACCGAGGAGTGCCCAAAAATAAATACAGCTACGTACGTACTTGCATCATCTCATGCCAACCATGTGATTTGAGACCATACAATTAATGCTCACCCTTATTTTTTGTTATTTTGTAAGTGCACCCTTTAATGAGTGCATTACATCGGTTGGTGTACGAAAAGATGAAATTTGATTCTTGACTTTTTTTTCCCTCTTGCCTCGTCAACTTCCATGGCACTTTTGGTAAAATCACCTTGTCATTGACTACCCTCGGATAGCTATGCATTTTCCATGTGTATGATATCCTTTAAGTCATCTCTTATTGCATGGGTGTCTTTTTTATCAATTAGATGGTCCCAGATCATTGATGCCACATTCTTAAAAAATGTGCATTGGATCCAAAAGATGATTTATTTTTAACTCTGTTTAATATGGTAGACGATAGAAGATTGAGTACCTTTTCATGCCCGCGGGACTGTGATGAGAGTCACCCTCCATCTCTCGTCCCACTCTCCATCTCTCCACCTTCCCTCCAATGGCATTGTAGGAGGCGAATGCCACATGGTCTTCCACTCCACACCTCTCATCACACAATCGGAGAAACCTCTGATGGAGCATAATTTAGGTGGTTTGGAGGAAGAAATCGATGATGTTCATCATACGCCACTTTCTTTTGTGCATGTGCTTGTTGGAAACAAGTGATGGACTACAAATTGGACATGCATTATATCCTGCAGTTGTGAGACCTACGAAATTGCCATGTAAGAATTGAAAGTTAGTAATTATAATACATTTCAGGTATAAATGAATCATTTGTGCATGCTTAGATAAGAATCAATTTATAAGAACCGAAAGATGATTTATTTTTAACTCTCTCCAATATGGTAGACGATAGAAGATTGAGTACCTTTTCATTCCCGCGGGTGCTGTGATGAGAGTCACCCTCCATCTCTCCACCTTCCCTCCAATGGCATTGTAGGACAGACACATGGTCTTCCACTCCACACCTCTCATCATAATCGGAGAAACCTCTGATGGAGCATAATCTAGGTGGTTTGGAGGAAGAAATCGATGATGTTCATCATACACCACTTTCTTTTGTGCATGTGCTTGTTTGGAAATAAGTGATGGACTACAAATTGGACATGCATTATATCCTGTAGTTGTGAGACCTACAAAATTGCCATGTAACAACTGAAAGTTAATAGACATTATAATACGTTACAGTTATAAATGAATCATTTATTTGTGCATGCTTAGATAAGAATTAATTTATGAGTATGACGTACTACCTGAGCACTCCGTATAGCCCGAAAAATCATGCATAGTCCACATCAAGATATCCTTGACCATTGTATTGCGGCATGTTTTTGGACGAGAAACATCATGCACCCTTATGCCTCTCCATAATTGCTCGAGCTCATCAATCAAGGGCTCAAGGTATACATCCATGTTCTTTACCTTGTGCTTCCCGGGC
This sequence comes from Cibotium barometz, assembly GCF_041138505.1. Taxonomy (NCBI): domain Eukaryota; kingdom Viridiplantae; phylum Streptophyta; class Polypodiopsida; order Cyatheales; family Cibotiaceae; genus Cibotium; species Cibotium barometz. Next base: position 3,906,375 of record NC_141063.1, read on the forward strand.
ATAAGAAGTGCAAGTATCACACATGACCCTTCTTGATGGACATCCACGGAGGAATATTGTGATTCACAACAACAATAGGCCATGTGGACCATGGTGTATACCTCAATCCAAACGGGTTCACCCCATCCATACCCATCTTTGAACTATGGCTATCTATCCTCAATGTGAGCCCAAGCTGGTGAGGGAATCCTCATCATGTCATCGGTTGAACAATGGTTCACATGTTATGTCATTAACTCAGCGATGGATTGACATCGGAACATAGGTTGAATGCGAGGTATAACAGGAAAGTGCCTCAATACCTTTTGGGGAATTTTTGCATCTTGTAAATCCTTCCTGTAATGATCCTCTCCACAAATTGGACATTATATGACATTGGCAAAGGTACCCCTCAATAGTACACAATCATTATGACATGCATGGATTCGAGTGTAATCCATATCAAGCTTGGAAAGGATTCTTCAAGCATCACTTCTTCTTGCGGGCATCAAATTGTTTGTTGGTTTTGGGAGCATCTTCTTTAATAACCGAAGTAGGCTATTCACACTATTATCGCTCCATATGTTGTTTGTGTAAGTTGAGGATTTCCAAGCATGCCTGCAAAGTTGAGTACTTTGCATCCTCCTACAATGGTGTGTAACACATTCTTTCTTTCATGGGTTTCAAAGTCAGGTGTCTCTTCGTCACCCTCGCTTTGAAAAAAGTGAGTGATCATCTCCTCCATGGCATCCTCTTCCTCTATCTCATGTGAAGGAAATCCTGGGTCTTCCAAATGTACTGAACATGCTCCACTTTCCAAGTGCTCCTTACAATGCTTGTATTCCTTCCTCTCAAGTTTCTCCCAATGATCGAATAATGAGGTATATTGTGTAGTACTTGTGCACGAATGTCCATGCCCTCCTCATCCTAATGAACCATATTTAAAAATGACACTCAACATTATATATGGCAAACCACGAGTTTACATTTCAAGGCATAAGTTTATATACTAACCGAGGAATTGGCTTGCAACATCAAGTTGGTTGGCATTGGTTCAAACGATCCCCATTTTCTAATATGCTCGAATGTCACTCGACGTTCACGTACACAAAAATTCTTGCACATGAACAAGGGATTCTTCTTCACAACCACTCTGGACCTCCAATTGGTTGGTGACCCATCACTATCCGAACTAGTAGAAGACATCTATACTAGGCACAAAAAATGTGCAGTTAATATAAATACATGCACTAAATTTAGTAGTGTCAATGGTATATGCATAGGCTTGCTCTCTAAAATTTACACAGTGTCACTATAAGCGCCGTTAAGCGTCATTTTTAGCGACGTTGACAAAATTAACTTTTTGAGCTTGCGACATCGCCGACGCCTATTTTTCTCTCCAGGTAAAAAATTTTCTCCACTCCTTTCCTTGAGTTCCTGCACCGACTCCTCACTTCAATCAAGCTAGCTTTCCTCACAAGCATTTTTACTCTTTATATTCTCCTTTCCCTTCCTCTTCATGAGACTCTTTCTCTTCATCTCCAAATGGTTATGGTGTAAGCTCTTGAAGGTATTTTTCTCTTATGTTTTATTCTAATGCATTTGTTTATGGTTCTTCTTCCCCTTCCCCTTCCCCTTCCCCTTCCCCTTGCTAATCCTCTTTCTTTTCCTATCCATCACTCTACAAGTGATGGTGTGACCTAATGATTAGGTTTGCTTCTATTATGTTTAACCCTTGGGTGTCAAAATTTAAGATTAGCTTAGCTTAAACTTAATGCATAAATTAAGCTTTATACATAGAGCTTAATTGCTCTATGCATAGAACTTAATCTATGCATAGAGCTTAGAGCATAGATTAAGCTCTATGCATAAAGCTTATTATCTTAATCTATACATTGAGCTCTATGCATAGAGCTTAATCTACACCTTCCCCAACGGCTACAACAGGGAGATGCTGTAGGGAAGATTGTGAGAGCAAAATCTGGGCACACATTGCACCGTGGACACAGAAAATTGAGTTAGGATAAATCGCAAGCTCCATGGCTGATGTACCCTTCTTTTAACCCCCACCCCTGTGATCGGCATTATATGGGTTGCGGGCTCTCCTACTGGTCTACCGGTGAGGGGAGGCCGATTACCATGTAGGGCGAGGAGGCCGGCCTCCACGTCAACTGTCTTACTGAGACAGAAGCCCCATTGCCATGTCAATAGTCAGATGATTATCATGGCCTTGCATGGTGCGTCTCTCACTCTGCCTGTACACTGTCGCCCATAATAGGTCCTTACCAAAGCATGTGGCTGGAAAAAAGTGTCTTTTCATCATAACTAGGGTAAGGGTATCTATTACAAGATAAAGGAAGAGCCCTCACCCCTTTACGTGGAGAAAGGAGAGAGAGAATTTTTGAAAAGGAGAAAGGAGAAGTGAAGTCAAGTGTTTGGGGGTTTAATGTATGTATGTATGTATGTATATGTATATACATGTGTGTGTGTGTGTGTGTGTGTGTATGATATATCTATCTATATATTTAAAAGTGACCACAGCTTATCACCCATCTCTGCAGATTAAAATTTAATCAAAATTAATTAAATTATGTTGATATTTGTAGTTATATTTTTAAATACATGTGTCTATGTATAGGTATAAGTATATGTGTCTATATGTAAGCAATTTAGTATTCAACATTATATATCTTAGCAAAACATCTTTACTTACATGGTAGTCGCATCTCCTTGCATATTTCCATTCTTCTCTTGTAATCTCCTCTCCCATCCTTTCGGCTATTCTTCTCTTGTAATCTCCTCTCCCATCCTTTCGGCTTGCTCGGGGGCATCTCTCAGCCATTCAATATTGCAATCCTTTGGTAGAGCCTTTAGGTTGGGTGGGTATGCCATGTGCCTTTGTGTTGAACTCTTAAATGCTCTTCTCTCCTCTGTCCTTATCTTTTTTGCATATTTTTCAATCCACTTTTCCATTCAAGAAGTGTTAAGAAGACAAAATGTAATGACCTTTTTGTGCATGGACTCATCCATCTTTTGAATGCGTCCTTTTTCATGTGGCACATGTGACACCATTCGTACATCCTCATCGTTATGCATGAATCTAGGCATAGATGGATCGATTTGTTTCAAATATTCAGAGATGTATACGAGGGATTCTTGCACCAACCATCCCTCTGCCATGCTTCCTTCTAGCCTTGCCCTTTGCTTCACAAATCCCTTCGGGGTTTTCATGAAGCGTTCAAGAAAGAACATCCACCGGCTATGAACAACACCTCATATAGCCACCTCATCCACCAAATTTACTAGGAGGTGCAATTAAGTTGTGAGTATACTTCTTGGAAAGCTTTCTTCAATCATATATACCTCCTCAATTAACTCAACTCGAGCCTTCTCACAATGGAATCTGGATGAATCTCCTTTGACACTATCCACCTATTCAACAAAGGAATAAATGATAAATTAAAGAACAATAGATAATTTCAAAGCTATATGTTATGCCAAATGCACAAATCTATAGTTTTGATTGGAACTCACCTCGCCAATCCACCTAATTTATTGATGACATTCCGAGCCTTCTCTTCTCCGCACCCACCAATTGATTTGGAAGTATGAACAATGCAATCAATTTTTGAAAACAATAAAAGATCAATATAGAGTCTACACAACATAAACCAAGGAGTGCCCAAAAATAAATACAGCTATGTACGTACTTGCATCATCTCAAGCCAACCATGTGATTTGAGACCATACAATTAATGCTCACCCTTATTTTTTGTTATTTTGTAAATGCACCCTTTAATGAGTGCATTACGTCAGTTGGTGTACGAAAAGATGAAATTTGATTCTTGACTTTTTTTTTCCTCTTGCCTCGTCAACTTCCATGGCACTTTTGGTAAAATCACCTTGTCATTGACTACCCTTGGATAGCTATGCATTTTCCATGTGTATGATATCCTTTAAGTCATCTCTTATTGTATGGGTGTCTTTTTTATCAATTAGATGGTCCCAGATCATTGATGCCACATTCTTAAAAAATGTGCATTGGATCCAAAAGATGATTTATTTTTAACTCTGTTTAATATGGTAGACGATAGAAGATTGAGTACCTTTTCATGCCCGCGGGACTGTGATGAGAGTCACCCTCCATCTCTCGTCCCACTCTCCGTCTCTCCACCATCCTTCCAATGGCATTGTAGGAGGCGAATGCCACATGGTCTTCCACTCCACACCTCTCATCACACAATTGGAGAAACCTCTGATGGAGCATAATTTAGGTGGTTTGGAGGAAGAAATCGATGATGTTCATCATACGCCACTTTCTTTTGTGCATGTGCTTGTTGGAAACAAGTGATGGACTACAAATTAGACATGCATTATATCCTGCAGTTGTGAGACCTACGAAATTGCCATGTAAGAATTGAAAGTTAGTAATTATAATACATTTCAGGTATAAATGAATCGTTTGTGCATGCTTAGATAAGAATCAATTTATAAGAACCAAAAGATGATTTATTTTTAACTCTCTCCAATATGGTAGACGATAGAAGATTGAGTACCTTTTCATTCCTGCGGGTGCTGTGATGAGAGTCACCCTCCATCTCTCCACCTTCCCTCCAATGGCATTGTAGGAGGCAAATGCCACATGGTCTTCCACTCCACACCTCTCATCATAATCGGAGAAACCTCTGATGGAGCATAATCTAGGTGGTTTGGAGGAAGAAATCGATGATGTTCATCATACACCACTTTCTTTTGTGTATGTGCTTGTTTGGAAATAAGTGATGGACTACAAATTGGACATGCATTATATCCTGTAGTTGTGAGACCTACAAAATTGCCATGTAAGAACTAAAAGTTAATAGACATTATAATACGTTACAGTTATAAATGAATCATTTATTTGTGCATGCTTAGATAAGAATTAATTTATGAGTATGACGTACTACCTGAGCACTCCGTATAGCCCGAAAAATCATGCATAGTCCACATCAAGATATCCTTGACCATTGTATTGCAGCATGTTTTTGGACGAGAAACATCATGCACCCTTATGCCTCTCCATAATTTCTCGAGCTCATCAATCAAGGGCTCAAGGTATACATCCATGTTCTTTACCTTGTGCTTCCCGGGCATAAGAAGTGCAAGTATCACACATGACCCTTCTTGATGGACATCCACGGAGGAATATTGTGATTCACAACAACAATAGGCCATGTGGACCATGGTGTATACCTCAATCCAAATGGGTTCACCCCATCCATACCCATTTTGAACTATGGCTATCTATCCTCAATGTGAGCCCAAGCTGGTGAGGGAATCCTCATCATGTCATCGGTTGAACAATGGTTCACATGTTATGTCATTAACTCGGCGATGGATTGACATCGGAACATAGGTTGAATGCGAGGTATAACAGGAAAGTGCCTCAATACCTTTTGGGGAATTTTTGCATCTTGTAAATCCTTCCTGTAATGATCCTCTCCACAAATTGGACATTATATGACATTGGCAAAGGTACCCCTGAATAGTACACAATCATTATGACATGCATGGATTCGAGTGTAATCCATATCAAGCTTGGAAAGGATTCTTCAAGCATCACTTCTTCTTGCGGGCATCAAATTGTTTGTTGGTTTTGGGAGCATCTTCTTTAATAACCGAAGTAGGCTATTCACACTATTATCGCTCCATATGTTGTTTGTGTAAGTTGAGGATTTCCAAGCATGCCTGCAAAGTTGAGTACTTTGCATCCTCCTACAATGGTGTGTAACACATTCTTTCTTTCATGTGTTTCAAAGTCAGGTGTCTCTTCGTCACCCTCGCTTTGAAAAAAGTGAGTGATCATCTCCTCCATGGCATCCTCTTCCTCTATCTCATGTGAAGGAAATCCTGGGTCTTCCAAATGTACTGAACATGCTCCACTTTCCAAGTGCTCCTTACAATGCTTGTATTCCTTCCTCTCAAGTTTCTCCCAATGATCGAATAATGAGGTATATTGTGTAGTACGTGTGCACGAATGTCCATGCCCTCCTCATCCTAATGAACCATATTTAAAAATGACACTCAACATTATATATGGCAAACCACGAGTTTACATTTCAAGGCATAAGTTTATATACTAACCGAGGAATTGGCTTGCAACATCAAGTTGGTTGGCATTGGTTCAAACGATCCCCATTTTCTAATATGCTCGAATGTCACTCGACGTTCACGTACACAAAAATTCTTGCACATGAACAAGGGATTCTTCTTCACAACCACTCTGGACCTCCAATTGGTTGGTGACCCATCACTATCCGAACTAGTAGAAGACATCTATACTAGGCACAAAAAATGTGCAGTTAATATAAATACATGCACTAAATTTAGTAGTGTCAATGGTATATGCATAGGCTTGCTCTCTAAAATTTACACAGTGTCACTATAAGCGCGTTAAGCGTCATTTTTAGCGACGCTGACAAAATTAACTTTTTGAGCTTGCGACATCGCCGACGCCTATTTTTCTCTCCCACAAAAAATTTTCTCCACTCCTTTTCTTGAGTTCCTGCACCGACTCCTCACTTCAATCAAGCTAGCTTTCCTCACAAGCATTTTTACTCTTTATATTCTCCTTCCCCTTCCTCTTCATGAGACTCTTTCTCTTCATCTCCAAATGGTTATGGTGTAAGCTCTTGAAGGTATTTTTCTCTTATGTTTTATTCTAATGCATTTGTTTATGGTTCTTCTTCCCCTTCCCCTTGCTAATCCTCTTTCTTTTCCTATCCATCACTCTACAAGTGATGGTGTGACCTAATGATTAGGTTTGCTTCTATTATGTTTAACCCTTGGGTGTCAAAATTTAAGATTAGCTTAGCTTAAACTTAATGCATAAATTAAGCTTTATACATAGAGCTTAATTGCTCTATGCATAGAACTTAATCTATGCATAGAGCTTAGAGCATAGATTAAGCTCTATGCATAAAGCTTATTATCTTAATCTATACATTGAGCTCTATGCATAGAGCTTAATCTACACCTTCCCCAAGGGCTACGACAGGGAGATGCTATAGGGAAGATTGTGAGAGCAAAATCTGGGCACACATTGCACCGTGGACACAGAAAATTGAGTTAGGATAAATCGCAAGCTCCATGGCTGATTTACCCTTCTTTTAACCCCCACCCCTGTGATCGGCATTATATGGGTTGCGGGCTCTCCTACTGGTCTACCGGTGAGGGGAGGCCGATTACCATGTAGGGCGAGGAGGCCGGCCTCCACGTCAACTGTCTTACTGAGACAGAAGCCCCATTGCCATGTCAATAGTCAGATGATCGAATAATGAGGTATATTGTGTAGTACGTGTGCACGAATGTCCATGCCCTCCTCATCCTAATGAACCATATTTAAAAATGACACTCAACATTATATATGGCAAACCACGAGTTTACATTTCAAGGCATAAGTTTATATACTAACCGAGGAATTGGCTTGCAACATCAAGTTGGTTGGCATTGGTTCAAACGATCCCCATTTTCTAATATGCTCGAATGTCACTCGACGTTCACGTACACAAAAATTCTTGCACATGAACAAGGGATTCTTCTTCACAACCACTCTGGACCTCCAATTGGTTGGTGACCCATCACTATCCGAACTAGTAGAAGACATCTATACTAGGCACAAAAAATGTGCAGTTAATATAAATACATGCACTAAATTTAGTAGTGTCAATGGTATATGCATAGGCTTGCTCTCTAAAATTTACACAGTGTCACTATAAGCGCCGTTAAGCGTCATTTTTAGCGACGCTGATAAAATTAACTTTTTGAGCTTGCGACATTGCCGACGCCTATTTTTCTCTCCCACAAAAAATTTTCTCCACTCCTTTCCTTGAGTTCCTGCACCGACTCCTCACTTCAATCAAGCTAGCTTTCCTCACAAGCATTTTTACTCTTTATATTCTCCTTCCCCTTCCTCTTCATGAGACTCTTTCTCTTCATCTCCAAATGGTTATGGTGTAAGCTCTTGAAGGTATTTTTCTCTTATGTTTTATTCTAATGCATTTGTTTATGGTTCTTCTTCCCCTTCCCCTTGCTAATCCTCTTTCTTTTCCTATCCATCACTCTACAAGTGATGGTGTGACCTAATGATTAGGTTTGCTTCTATTATGTTTAACCCTTGGGTGTCGAAATTTAAGATTAGCTTAGCTTAAACTTAATGCATAAATTAAGTTTTATACATAGAGCTTAATTGCTCTATGCATAGAACTTAATCTATGCATAGAGCTTAGAGCATAGATTAAGCTCTATGCATAAAGCTTATTATCTTAATCTATACATTGAGCTCTATGCATAGAGCTTAATCTACACCTTCCCCAAGGGCTACGACAGGGAGATGCTATAGGGAAGATTGTGAGAGCAAAATCTGGGCACACATTGCACCGTGGACACAGAAAATTGAGTTAGGATAAATCGCAAGCTCCATGGCTGATTTACCCTTCTTTTAACCCCCACCCCTGTGATCGGCATTATATGGGTTGCGGGCTCTCCTACTGGTCTACCGGTGAGGGGAGGCCGATTACCATGTAGGGCGAGGAGGCCGGCCTCCACGTCAACTGTCTTACTGAGACAGAAGCCCCATTGCCATGTCAATAGTCAGATGATCGAATAATGAGGTATATTGTGTAGTACGTGTGCACGAATGTCCATGCCCTCCTCATCCTAATGAACCATATTTAAAAATGACACTCAACATTATATATGGCAAACCACGAGTTTACATTTCAAGGCATAAGTTTATATACTAACCGAGGAATTGGCTTGCAACATCAAGTTGGTTGGCATTGGTTCAAACGATCCCCATTTTCTAATATGCTCGAATGTCACTCGACGTTCACGTACACAAAAATTCTTGCACATGAACAAGGGATTCTTCTTCACAACCACTCTGGACCTCCAATTGGTTGGTGACCCATCACTATCCGAACTAGTAGAAGACATCTATACTAGGCACAAAAAATGTGCAGTTAATATAAATACATGCACTAAATTTAGTAGTGTCAATGGTATATGCATAGGCTTGCTCTCTAAAATTTACACAGTGTCACTATAAGCGCCGTTAAGCGTCATTTTTAGCGACGCTGATAAAATTAACTTTTTGAGCTTGCGACATTGCCGACGCCTATTTTTCTCTCCCACAAAAAATTTTCTCCACTCCTTTCCTTGAGTTCCTGCACCGACTCCTCACTTCAATCAAGCTAGCTTTCCTCACAAGCATTTTTACTCTTTATATTCTCCTTCCCCTTCCTCTTCATGAGACTCTTTCTCTTCATCTCCAAATGGTTATGGTGTAAGCTCTTGAAGGTATTTTTCTCTTATGTTTTATTCTAATGCATTTGTTTATGGTTCTTCTTCCCCTTCCCCTTGCTAATCCTCTTTCTTTTCCTATCCATCACTCTACAAGTGATGGTGTGACCTAATGATTAGGTTTGCTTCTATTTTGTTTAACCCTTGGGTGTCGAAATTTAAGATTAGCTTAGCTTAAACTTAATGCATAAATTAAGTTTTATACATAGAGCTTAATTGCTCTATGCATAGAACTTAATCTATGCATAGAGCTTAGAGCATAGATTAAGCTCTATGCATAAAGCTTATTATCTTAATCTATACATTGAGCTCTATGCATAGAGCTTAATCTACACCTTCCCCAAGGGCTACGACAGGGAGATGCTATAGGGAAGATTGTGAGAGCAAAATCTGGGCACACATTGCACCGTGGACACAGAAAATTGAGTTAGGATAAATCGCAAGCTCCATGGCTGATTTACCCTTCTTTTAACCCCCACCCCTGTGATCGGCATTATATGGGTTGCGGGCTCTCCTACTGGTCTACCGGTGAGGGGAGGCCGATTACCATGTAGGGCGAGGAGGCCGGCCTCCACGTCAACTGTCTTACTGAGACAGAAGCCCCATTGCCATGTCAATAGTCAGATGATCGAATAATGAGGTATATTGTGTAGTACGTGTGCACGAATGTCCATGCCCTCCTCATCCTAATGAACCATATTTAAAAATGACACTCAACATTATATATGGCAAACCACGAGTTTACATTTCAAGGCATAAGTTTATACACTAACCGAGGAATTGGCTTGCAACATCAAGTTGGTTGGCATTGGTTCAAACGATCCCCATTTTCTAATATGCTCGAATGTCACTCGACGTTCACGTACATAAAAATTCTTGCACATGAACAAGGGATTCTTCTTCACAACCACTCTGGACCTCCAATTGGTTGGTGACCCATCACTATCCGAACTAGTAGAAGACATCTATACTAGGCACAAAAAATGTGCAGTTAATATAAATACATGCACTAAATTTAGTAGTGTCAATGGTATATGCATAGGCTTGCTCTCTAAAATTTACACAGTGTCACTATAAGCGCCGTTAAGCATCATTTTTAGCGACGCTGATAAAAGTAACTTTTTGAGCTTGCGACATCGCCGACGCCTATTTTTCTCTCCCACAAAAAATTTTCTCCACTCCTTTCCTTGAGTTCCTGCACCGACTCCTCACTTCAATCAAGCTAGCTTTCCTCACAAGCATTTTTACTCTTTATATTCTCCTTCCCCTTCCTCTTCATGAGACTCTTTCTCTTCATCTCCAAATGGTTATGGTGTAAGCTCTTGAAGGTATTTTTCTTTTATGTTTTATTCTAATGCATTTGTTTATGGTTCTTCTTCCCCTTCCCCTTGCTAATCCTCTTTCTTTTCCTATCCATCACTCTACAAGTGATGGTGTGACCTAATGATTAGGTTTGCTTCTATTATGTTTAACCCTTGGGTGTCGAAATTTAAGATTAGCTTAGCTTAAACTTAATGCATAAATTAAGTTTTATACATAGAGCTTAATTGCTCTATGCATAGAACTTAATCTATGCATAGAGCTTAGAGCATAGATTAAGCTCTATGCATAAAGCTTATTATCTTAATCTATACATTGAGCTCTATGCATAGAGCTTAATCTACACCTTCCCCAAGGGCTACGACAGGGAGATGCTATAGGGAAGATTGTGAGAGCAAAATCTGGGCACACATTGCACCGTGGACACAGAAAATTGAGTTAGGATAAATCGCAAGCTCCATGGCTGATTTACCCTTCTTTTAACCCCCACCCCTGTGATCGGCATTATATGGGTTGCGGGCTCTCCTACTGGTCTACCGGTGAGGGGAGGCCGATTACCATGTAGGGCGAGGAGGCCGGCCTCCACGTCAACTGTCTTACTGAGACAGAAGCCCCATTGCCATGTCAATAGTCAGATGATTATCATGGCCTTGCATGGTGCGTCTCTCACTCTGCCTGTACACTGTCGCCCATAACAGGTCCTTACCAAAGCATGTGGCTGGAAAAAAGTGTCTTTTCATCATAACTAGGGTAAGGGTATCTATTACAAGATAAAGGAAGAGCCCTCACCCCTTTACGTGGAGAAAGGAGAGGGAGAATTTTTGAAAAGGAGAAAGGAGAAGAGAAGTCAAGTGTTTGGGGGTTTCTTTCCCACACGCCTAGATGCATTGGAGCTCACAATTAGTTGTCACCATCAAACCATTTACTTATTGAGTTTCTTAAATATATATATATAATCCATTAGAAAGTAAATTAATGTATGTATGTATGTATGTATATGTATATACATATGTGTGTGTGTGTGTGTGTGTGTGTGTGTGTTGTGTGTGTTTCGATGTGTGTATGATATATCTATCTATATATTTAAAAGTGACCACAGCTTATCACCCATCTCTGCACATTAAAATTTAATCAAAATTAATTAAATTATGTTGATATTTGTATTTATATTTTTAAATACATGTGTCTATGTATAGGTATAAGTATATGTGTCTATATGTAAGCAATTTAGTATTCAACATTATATATCTTAGCAAAACATCTTTACTTACATGGTAGTCGCATCCCCTTGCATATTCCCATTCTTCTCTTGTAATCTCCTCTCCCATCCTTTCGGCTATTCTTCTCTTGTAATCTCCTCTCCCATCCTTTCAACTTGCTCGGGGGCATCTCTCAGCCATTCAATATTGCAATCCTTTAGTAGAGCCTTTAGGTTGGGTGGGTATGCCATGTGCCTTTGTGTATAACTCTTAAATGCTCTTCTCTCCTCTGTCCTTATCTTTTTTGCATATTTCTCAATCCACTTTTCCATTCAAGAAGTGTTAAGAAGACAAAATGTAATGACCTTTTTGTGCATGGACTCGTCCATCTTTTGAATGCGTCCTTTTTCATGTGGCACATGTGACACCATTCGTTCATCCTCATCGTTATGCATGAATCTAGGCATAGATGGATCGATTTGTTTCAAATATTCAGAGATGTATACGAGGGATTCTTGCACCAACCATCCCTCTGCCATGCTTCCTTCTAGCCTTGCCCTTTGCTTCACAAATCCCTTCGGGGTATTCATGAAGCATTCAAGAGAAAACATCCACCGGCTATGAACAAAACCACATGTAGCCACCTCATCCACCAAATTTACTAGGAGGTGCAATTAAGTTGTGAGTACGCTTCTTGGAAAGCTTTCTTCAATCATATATACCTCCTCAATTAACTCAACTCGAGCCTTCTCACAATGGAATCTGGATGAATCTTCTTTGACACTATCCACCTATTCAACAAAGGAATAAATGATAAATTAAAGAACAATAGATAATTTCAAAGCTATATGTTATGCCAAATGCACAAATCTATAGTTTTGATTGGAACTCACCTCGCCAATCCACCTAATTTATAGATGACATTCTGAGCCTTCTCTTCTCCGCACCCACCAATTGATTTGGAAGTATGAACAATGCAATCAATTTTTGAAAACAATAAAAGATCAATATAGAGTCTACACAACATAAACCCAGGAGTGCCCAAAAATAAATACAGCTATGTACGTACTTGCATCATCTCATGCCAACCATGTGATTTGAGACCATACAATTAATGCTCACCCTTATTTTTTGTTATTTTGTAAATGCACCCTTTAATGAGTGCATTACATTGGTTGGTGTACGAAAAGATGAAATTTGATTCTTGACTTTTTTTTCCTCTTGCCTCGTCAACTTCCATGGCACTTTTGGTAAAATCACCTTGTCATTGACTACCCTTGGATAGCTATGCATTTTCCATGTGTATGATATCCTTTAAGTCATCTCTTATTGTATGGGTGTCTTTTTTATCAATTAGATGGTCCCAGATCATTGATGCCACATTCTTAAAAAATGTGCATTGGATCCAAAAGATGATTTATTTTTAACTCTGTTTAATATGGTAGACGATAGAAGATTGAGTACCTTTTCATGCCCGCGGGACTGTGATGAGAGTCACCCTCCATCTCTCGTCCCACTCTCCATCTCTCCACCTTCCCTCCAATGGCATTGTAGGAGGCAAATGCCACATGGTCTTCCAGTCCACACCTCTCATCACACAATCGGAACCTCTGATGGAGCATAATTTAGGTGGTTTGGAGGAAGAAATCGATGATGTTCATCATACGCCACTTTCTTTTGTGCATGTGCTTGTTGGAAACAAGTGATGGACTACAAATTGGACATGCATTATATCCTGCAGTTGTGAGACCTACGAAATTGCCATGTAAGAATTGAAAGTTAGTAATTATAATACATTACAGGTATAAATGAATCGTTTGTGCATGCTTAGATAAGAATCAATTTATAAGAACCGAAAGATGATTTATTTTTAACTCTCTCCAATATGGTAGACGATAGAAGATTGAGTACCTTTTCATTCCTACGGGTGCTGTGATGAGAGTCACCCTCCATCTCTCCACCTTCCCTCCAATGGCATTGTAGGAGGCAAATGCCACATGGTCTTCCACTCCACACCTCTCATCATAATCGGAGAAACCTCTGATGGAGCATAATCTAGGTGGTTTGGAGGAAGAAATCGATGATGTTCATCATACACCACTTTCTTTTGTGTATGTGCTTGTTTGGAAATAAGTGATGGACTACAAATTGGACATGCATTATATCCTGTAGTTGTGAGACCTACAAAATTGCCATGTAAGAACTGAAAGTTAATAGACATAATAATACGTTACAGTTATAAATGAATCATTTATTTGTGCATGCTTAGATAAGAATTAATTTATGAGTATGACGTACTACCTGAGCACTCCGTATAGCCCGAAAAATCATGCATAGTCCACATCAAGATATCCTTGACCATTGTATTGCGGCATGTTTTTGGACGAGAAACATCATGCACCCTTATGCCTCTCCATAATTGCTCGAGCTCATCAATCAAGGGCTCAAGGTATACATCCATGTTCTTTACCTTGTGCTTCCCGGGCATAAGAAGTGCAAGTATCACACATGACCCTTCTTGATGGACATCCACGGAGGAATATTGTGATTCACAACAACAATAGGCCATGTGGACCATGGTGTATACCTCAATCCAAATGGGTTCACCCCATCCATACCCATCTTTGAACTATGGCCATCTATCCTCAATGTGAGCCCAAGCTGGTGAGGGAATCCTCATCATGTCATCGGTTGAACAATGGTTCACACGTTATGTCATTAACTCGGCGATGGATTGACACCGGAACATAGGTTGAATGCGAGGTATAACAGGAAAGTGCCTCAATACCTTTTAGGGAATTTTTGCATCTTGTAAATCCTTCCTGTAATGATCCTCTCCACAAATTGGACATTATATGACATTGGCAAAGGTACCCCTGAATTGTACACAATCATTATGACATGCATGAAGGTACCCCTGAATAGTACACAATCATTATGACATGCATGGATTCGAGTGTAATCCAAATCAAGCTTGGAAAGGATTCTTCAAGCATCACTTCTTGCGGGCATCAAATTGTTTGTTGGTTTTGGGAGCATCTTCTTTAATAACCAAAGTAGGCTATTCACACTATTATCGCTCCATATGTTGTTTGTGTAAGTATAGGATTTCCAAGCATGCCTGCAAAGTTGAGTACTTTGCATCCTCCTACAATGGTGTGTAACACATTCTTTCTTTCATGTGTTTCAAAGTCAGGTGTCTCTTCATCACCCTTGCTTTGAAAAAAGTGAGTGATCATCTCCTCCATGGCATCCTCTTCCTCTATCTCATGTGAAGGAAATCCTGGGTCTTCCAAATGTACTGAACATGCTCCACTTTCCAGGTGCTCCTTACAATGCTTGTATTCCTTCCTCTCAAGTTTCTCCCAATGATTGAATAATGAGGTATATTGTGTAGTACTTATGCACGAATGTCCATGCCCTCCTCATCCTAATGAACCATATTTAAAAATAACACTCAACATTATATATGGCAAACCACGAGTTTACATTTCAAGGCATAAGTTTATCTACTAACCGAGGAATTGGCTTGCAACATCAAGTTGGTTGGCATTGGTTCAAACAATCCCCATTTTCTAATATGCTCGAATGTCACTCGACGTTCACGTACACAAAAATTCTTGCACATGAACAAGGGATTCTTCTTCACAACCACTCTGGACCTCCAATTGGTTGGTGACCCATCACTATCCGAACTAGTAGAAGACATCTATACTAGGCACAAAAAATGTGCAGTTAATATAAATACATGCACTAAATTTAGTAGTGTCAATGGTGTATGCATACGCTTGCTCTCTAAAATTTACACAGTGTCACTATACGCGCTGTTAAGCGTCATTTTTAGCGACGCTGACAAAATTAACTTTTTGAGCTTGCGACATCGCCGACGCCTATTTTTCTCTCCCACAAAAAATTTTCTCCACTCCTTTCCTTGAGTTCCTGCACCGACTCCTCACTTCAATCAAGCTAGCTTTCCTCACAAGCGTTTTTACTCTTTATATTCTCCTTCCCCTTCCTCTTCATGAGACTCTTTCTCTTCATCTCCAAATGGTTGTGGTGTAAGCTCTTGAAGGTATTTTTCTATTATGTTTTTTTTAATGCATCTGTTTATGGTTCTTCTTCCCCTTTCCCTTCCCCTTGCTAATCCTCTTTCTTTTCCTATCCATCACTCTACAAGTGATGGTGTGATCTAATGATTGGGTTTGCTTCTATTATGTTTAACCCTTGGGTGTTGAAATTTAAGATTAGCTTAGCTTAAACTTAATGCATAACTTAAGCTTTATACATAGAGCTTAATTGCTCTATGCATAGAACTTAATCTATGCATAGAGCTTAGAGCATAGATTAAGCTTTATGCATAAAGCTTATTATCTTAATCTATACATTGAGCTCTATGCATAGAGCTTAATCTACACCTTCCCCAACGGTTGCAACAAGAAGATGCTGTAGGGAAGATTGTGAGAGCAAAAGCTGGGCACACATTGCACCGTGGACACAGAAAATTGAGTTAGGATAAATCGCAAGCTCCATGGCTGATGTGCCCTTCTTTTAACCCCCACCCCTGTGATCGGCATTATATGGATTGCGGACTCTCCTACTGGTCTACCGGTGAGGGGAGGCCGATTACCATGTAGGGCGAGGAGGCCGGCCTCCACGTCAATTGTCTTGCTGAGACAGAAGCCCCATTGCCATGTCAATAGTCAGATGATTATCATGGCCTTGCATGGTGCGTCTCTCACTCTGCCTGTACACTGTCGCCCATAACAGGTCCTTACCAAAGCATGTGGCTGGAAAAAAGTATCTTTTCATCATAATTGGGGTAAGGGTATCTATTACAAGATAAAGGAAGAGCCCTCACCCCTTTACGTGGAGAAAGGAGAGGGAGAATTTTTGAAAAGGAGAAAGGAGAAGAGAAGTCAAGTGTTTGGGGGTTTCTTTCCCACACGTCTAGATGCATTGGAGCTCACAATTAGTTGTCACCATCAAACCATTTACTTATTGAGTTTCTTATATATATATATATATATATATATATATATATATATATATATATAATCCATTAAAAAGTAAATTAATGTATGTATGTATGTATGTATATGTATATACATATGTGTGTGTGTGTGTGTGTTTCGATGTGTGTATGATATATCTATCTATATATTTAAAAGTGACCACAGCTTATCACCCATCTCTGCACGTTAAAATTTAATCAAAATTAATTAAATTATGTTGATATTTGTATTTATATTCTTTAATACATGTGTCTATGTATAGGTATAAGTATATGTGTCTATATATAAGCAGTTTAGTATTCAACATTATATATCTTAGCAAAACATCTTTACTTACATGGTAGTCGCATCCCCTTGCATATTCCCATTCTTCTCTTGTAATCTCCTCTCCCATCCTTTCGGCTTGCTCGAGGGCATCTCTCAGCCATTCAATATTGCAATCCTTTGGTAGAGCCTTTAGGTTGGGTGGGTATGCCATGTGCCTTTGTGTTGAACTCTTAAATGCTCTTCTCTCCTCTGTCCTTATCTTTTTTGCATATTTTTCAATCCACTTTTCCATTCAAGAAGTGTTAAGAAGACAAAATGTAATGACCTTTTTGTGCATGGACTCATCCATCTTTTGAATGCGTCCTTTTTCACGTGGCACATGTGACACCATTCGTTCATCCTCATCGTTATTCATGAATCTAGGCATAGATGGATCGATTTATTTCCAATATTCAGAGATGTATATGAGGGATTCTTGCACCAACCATCCCTCTGCCATGCTTCCTTCTAGCCTTGCCCTTTGCTTCACAAATCCCTTCAAGGTTTTCATGAAGCGTTCAAGAAAAAATATCCACCGGCTATGAACAACACCACATATAGCCACCTCATCCACCAAATTTACTAGGAGGTGCAAATAAGTTGTGAGTATGCTTCTTGGAAAGCTTTCTTCAATCATATATACCTCCTCAATTAACTCAACTTGAGCCTTCTCACAATGGCATCTGGATGAATCTCCTTTGACACTATCCACCTATTCAACAAAGGAATAAATGATAAATTAAAGAATAATCGATAATTTCAAAGCTATATGTTATACCAAATGCACAAATCTATAGTTTTGATTGGAACTCACCTCGCCAATCCACCTAATTTATAGATGACATTCCGAGCCTTCTCTTCTCTGCAACCACCAATCGATTTGGAAGTATGAACAATGCAATCAATTTTTGAAAACAATAAAAGATCAATATAGAGTCTACACAACATAAACCCAGGAGTGCCCAAAAATAAATACAGCTATGTACGTACTTGCATCATCTCATGCCAACCATGTGATTTGAGACCATACAATTAATGCTCACCCTTATTTTTTGTTATTTTGTAAATGCACCCTTTAATGAGTGCATTACATTGGTTGGTGTACGAAAAGATGAAATTTGATTCTTGACTTTTTTTTCCTCTTGCCTCGTCAAATTCCATGGCACTTTTGGTAAAATCACCTTGTCATTGACTACCCTTGGATAGCTATGCATTTTCCATGTGTATGATATCCTTTAAGTCATCTCTTATTGCATGGGTGTCTTTTTTATCAATTAGATGGTCCCAGATCATTGATGCCACATTCTTAAAAAATGTGCATTGGATCCAAAAGATGAATTATTTTTAACTCTGTTTAATATGGTAGACGATAGAAGATTGAGTACCTTTTCATGCCCGTGGGACTGTGATGAGAGTCACCCTCCATCTCTCGTCCCACTCTCCATCTCTCCACCTTCCCTCCAATGGCATTGTAGGAGGCGAATGCCACATGGTCTTCCACTCCACACCTCTCATCACACAATCGGAGAAACCTCTGATGGAGCATAATTTAGGTGGTTTGGAGGAAGAAATCGATGATGTTCATCATACGCCACTTTCTTTTGTGCATGTGCTTGTTGGAAACAAGTGATGGACTACAAATTGGACATGCATTATATCCTGTAGTTGTGAGACCTACGAAATTGCCATGTAAGAATTGAAAGTTAGTAATTATAATACATTACAGGTATAAATGAATCGTTTGTGCATGCTTAGATAAGAATCAATTTATAAGAACCGAAAGATGATTTATTTTTATTTCTCTCCAATATGGTAGACGATAGAAGATTGAGTACCTTTTCATTCCCGCGGGTGCTTTGATGAGAGTCACCCTCCATCTCTCCACCTTCCCTCCAATGGCATTGTAGGAGGCAAATGCCACATGGTCTTCCACTCCCACCTCTCAACATAATCGGAGAAACCTCTGATGGAGCATAATCTAGGTGGTTTGGAGGAAGAAATCGATGATGTTCATCATACACCACTTTCGTTTGTGCATGTGCTTGTTTGGAAATAAGTGATGGACTACAAATTGGACATGCATTATATCCTGTAGTTGTGAGACCTACAAAATTGCCATGTAAGAACTGAAAGTTAAGACATTATAATACATTACAGTTATAAATGAATCATTTATTTGTGCATGCTTAGATAAGAGTTAATTTATGAGTATGACCAAAAAATCACGCATAGTCCACATCAAGATATCCTTGACCATTGTATTGCGGCATGTTTTTGGACGAGAAACATCATGCACCCTTATGCCTCTCCATAATTGCTCGAACTCATCAATCAAGGGCTCAAGGTATACATCCATGTTCTTTACCTTGTGCTTCCCGGGCATAGGAAGTGCAAGTATCACACATGACCCTTCTTGATGGACATCCACGGAGGAATATTGTAATTCACAACAACAATAGGCCATGTGGACCATGGTGTATACCTCAATCCAAATGGGTTCACCCCATCCATACCCATCTTTGAACTATGGCCATCTATCCTCAATGTGAGCCCAAGCTGGTGAGGGAATCCTCATCATGTCATCGGTTGAACAATGGTTCACACGTTATGTCATTAACTCGGCGATGGATTGACACCGGAACATAGGCTGAATGCGAGGTATAACAGGAAAGTGCCTCAATACCTTTTGGGGAATTTTGGCATCTTGTAAATCCTTCCTGTAATGATCCTCTCCACAAATTGGACATTATATGACATTGACAAAGGTACCCCTGAATAGTACACAATCATTATGACATGCATGAAGGTACCCCTGAATAGTACACAATCATTATGACATGCATGGATTCGAGTGTAATCCATATCAAGCTTGGAAAGGATTCTTCAAGCATCACTTCTTCTTGCAGGCATCAAATTAGTTGTTGGTTTTGGGAGCATCTTCTTTAATAAGCAAAGTAGGCTATTCACACTATTATCGCTTCATATGTTGTTTGTGTAAGTTGAGGATTTCCAAGCATGCCTGCAAAGTTGAGTACTTTGCATCCTCCTACAATGGTGTGTAACACATTCTTTCTCTCATGTGTTTCAAAGTCAGGTGTCTCTTCGTCACCCTCGCTTTGAAAAAAGTGAGTGATCATCTCCTCCATGGCATCCTCTTCCTCTATCTCATGTGAAGGAAATCCTGGGTCTTCCAAATGTAGTGAACATGCTCCACTTTCCAAGTGCTCCTTACAATGCTTGTATTCCTTCCTCTCAAGTTTCTCCCAATGATCGAATAATTAGGTGTATTGTGTAGTACTTGTGCACGAATGTCCATGCCCTCCTCATCCTAATGAATCATATTTAAAAATGACACTCAAACCACGAGTTTACATTTCAAGGCATAAGTTTATATACTAACCGAGGAATTGGCTTGCAACATCAAGTTGGTTGGCATTGGTTCAAACGATCCCCATTATCTAATATGCTTGAATGTCACTCGACGTTCACGTACACAAAAATTCTCGCACATGAACAAGGGATTCTTTTCACAACCACTCTGGACCTCCAATTGGTTGGTGACCCATCAATATCCGAACTAGTAGAAGACATCTATACTAGGCACAAAAAATGTGCAGTTAATATAAATACATGCACTAAATTTAGTAGTGTCAATGGTATATGCATAGGCTTTCTCTCTAAAATCTACACAGTGTCACTATAAGCGCCGTTAAGCGTCATTTTTAGCGACGCTGACAAAATTAACTTTTTGAGCTTGCGACATCGCCGACGCCTATTTTTCTCTCCCACAAAAAATTTTCTCCACTCCTTTCCTTGAGTTGCTGCACCGACTCCTCACTTCAATCAAGCTAGCTTTCCTCACAAGCATTTTTACTCTTTATATTCTCCTTCCCCTTCCTCTTCATGAGACTCTTTCTCTTCATCTCCAAATGGTTATGGTGTAAGCTCTTGAAGGTATTTTTCTATTATGTTTTATTCTAATGCATTTGTTTATGGTTCTTCTTCTCCTTCCCCTTCCCCTTCCCCTTGCTAATCCTTTTTCTTTTCCTATCCATCACTCTACAAGTGATGGTGTGACCTAATGATTAGGTTTTCTTCTATTATGTTTAACCTTTGGGTGTCGAAATTTAAGATTAGCTTAGCTTAAACTTAATGCATAAATTAAGCTTTATACATAGAGCTTAATTGCTCTATGCATAGAACTTAATCTATGCATAGAGCTTAGAGCATAGATTAAGCTCTATGCATAAAGCTTATTATCTTAATCTATACATTGAGCTCTATGCATAGAGCTTAATCTACACCTTCCCCAACGGCTACAACAGGGAGATGCTGTAGGGAAGATTGTGAGAGCAAAATCTGGGCACACATTGCACCGTGGACACAAAAAATTGAGTTAGGATAAATCGCAAGCTCCATGGCTGATGTACCCTTCTTTTAACCCCCACCCCTGTGATCGGCATTATATGGGTTGCGGGCTCTCCTACTGGTCTACCGGTGAGGGGAGGCCGATTACCATGTAGGGTGAGGAGGCCGGCCTCCACGTCAACTGTCTTGCTGAGACTTCTCTTCTCTGCACCCACCAATTGATTTGGAAGTATGAACAATGCAATCAATTTTTGAAAACAATAAAAGATCAATATAGAGTCTACACAATATAAACCGAGGAGTGCCCAAAAATAAATACAGCTATGTACGTACTTGCATCATCTCATGCCAACCATGTGATTTGAGACCATACAATTAATGCTCACCCTTATTTTTTGTTATTTTGTAAATGCACCCTTTAATGAGTGCATTACATCGGTTGGTGTACGAAAAGATGAAATTTGATTCTTGACATTTTTTTCCTCTTGCCTCGTCAACTTCCATGGCACTTTTGGTAAAATCACCTTGTCATTGACTACCCTTGGATAGCTATGGATTTTCCATGTGTATGATATCCTTTAAGTCATCTCTTATTGCATGGGTGTCTTTTTTATCAATTAGATGGTTCCAAATCATTGATGCCACATTCTTAAAAAATGTGCATTGGATCCAAAAGATGATTTATTTTTAACTCTGTCCAATATGGTAGACGATAGAATATTGAGTACCTTTTCATGCCCGTGGGACTGTGATGAGAGTCACCCTCCATCTCTCGTCCCACTCTCCATCTCTCCACCTTCCCTCCAATGGCATTGTAGGAGGTGAATGCCACATGGTCTTCCACTCCACACCTCTCATCACACAATCGGAGAAACCTCTGATGGAGCATAATTTAGGTGGTTTGGAGGAAGAAATTGATAATGTTCATCATACGCCACTTTCTTTTGTGCATGTGCTTGTTGGAAACAAGTGATGGACTACAAATTGGACATGCATTATATCCTGCAGTTGTGAGATCTACGAAATTGCCATGTAAGAATAATGAAATTCTTCAATTAGTCTAGGATGATAATTCCTAGAATATGGTAGGAAGTCCTCTTTTTATGCTTTGAATGAAATTATTTTATGCATAATTTTTATAAAAATTTTGCCATAGCTCCGCTGCTATGACTGATAAATCTCAATTTTTCTAAGGGATAAAGCTTATCATTAAGAAAATAATTAAAATGATCTCTAATTGGATCATTAATCCATAATGGATTGAATCATCAATATGCATAAACTAAAAGCATAGAAAAAAAACCATTAATTTGGCCTCAAGCATAGCTTAATCTTGGATTAAGGAAAAGCTTAATGAAAAGCTTCTTTTGGATTGAGAATGGGTCATGAGTATGACCATTTCTTGAGTGAGAGAGAGAAATTACATAAAAACCATTAGAATTTAAACATAAATGAAAATTAACTTCAATAGCATTTATTAAATTATGTAACTCTTCTCTACTATTCACCAATTAACTTCAATAGCATTTAAAAAACCATACCAATTAAGCTTCTCAAGCTTGAGAGGGGTTGAGAAGAGAGAAACATTGAGAAATTATAGAAAAGAGCAATATTCACTAATTACCTTACAAGTTGCTTGATTCTTTGTTCACGGTAGAGGCCCCCAACCAATCAATTGGTTAAGTATGTTGATGGAGCCACTAATGGGGATTGAAGAAAGAGGGAAGCTCCAAAAACTAGTGAATTATTAAATGAATTCACAGTTCTTGGTAGAGTAACGATGCATAAACACTATATATTTTTCAACAAGGGGGAGGCTTCTATTTATAGAAAAAATTGAGCTCCTAACCAAACAAACTGATTCTAGAATTTTCCAAATCAGTTTGGTCAATTTTTGACCATTTTTAGGTCAGTTAAGCTAATTTTTTGGAACTAGACTTGAATGAGGAGAGAGGAGAGATGAAATATCTCAATTTTTATGAGTTTAAAACTCATTCAAGCATGTGAAATATGCACCTCCTTTAAAGAACTCCCCTTCCTTACATATGTCATATTTTTAATATTGCTCATAGTTTTTTACTAATAAACCTTGTACATTTTCAACTCTTCATCTTATGTGAAATATGCACCTCCTTTAAAGAACTCCCCTTCCTTACATATGTCATACTTTTAATATTGCTCATAATTTTTTATTAATAAACCTTGTACATTTTCAACTCTTCATCTTATGTGAAATATGCACCTCCTTTAAAGAACTCCTCTTCCTTACATATGTCATACTTTTAATATTGCTCATAATTTTTTACTAATAAACCTTGTACATTTTCAACTCTTCATCTCATGTGAAATATGCACCTCCTTTAAAGAACTCCTCTTCCTTACATATGTCATACTTTTAATATTGCTCATAGTTTTTTTACTAATAAACCTTGTACATTTTCAACTCTTCACCTCATGTGAGCATTTACTCATTTTTGGGTATTTTCTTTTTACAAGTTGGATTTATCTCCTCCCTACACATGGATTGATGCTATTGGTCCATAGGAACCTTAATTGGACCATAGTCTAAAGATTTCTGAAAATCTAGACCCTTAGGCTAAGGTTCTTTATAGCTATTTTCAATTAATTCCAATTGCACATTGGAAAATTCTTTTTGAATTTCTGTTTCAGGGGAACTCATCTGAATTAGAAGAGATATTTTTCTATCCAAAAATATTCAAAATCTGAATATTCTCTCTCTAGAATATTTTTCTCTCTCTAGGCTAAAACAGATAGAAACAAGGTCTTTATATTTCTGAAGAGGGATTGACTACAGGGAAAGATACTAGACATCAAAAAGGGGGTGGGGGAGGAATCTTACATTCTACCCCACTTAAAAAAATGCGAGATGTCCTCATCTCGCAAACTGGAATAATTTCGCAAGATGCACGAATATGAGACTTAGAGAAAAATTTTAATCAAGATTAACCACCAAGATAAGTCTTAAAGAGAGCAAGATTCAAAATACGAACAAGATTTAAACTTTATTCATTCTCGGAACTTATACAGTAAAGATAGAGGAACTCTTTACACTTCCATAAGCCCGTCCATCATATGGTCACAAAAGCAATCCTCACAAGCTGCACAAGTATAAGGTAACTCATCTATGGGAATGATTCTGTGGGTTATTGCTGCGCCTATCTCAGTGGTATGAGGTGTTCTAAGAAAAGGACCTCTGAGAGGCAAGCCAAAAACGGGGTAAAGGCATATCTTCTCATGAGGAAGAAAACACGCCAGTAAGAAGACCCGCTCAGAAAACCCAGGATGCCTTGATCTCATGACGCAGTAGTATCGGGGACCCAAACCCAAAGCTTCAATAACCATGGCCAAGCGGACATTGTTACGAAAGTGCTGCTGACCCCAGGGTGTTACCCTAGTTATGTCTTGATAGGTCCGCCATTTTGTCTGCGTTACAGAAGTTCCCAAGTGAGGGAAAAGTGAGCGCTCATACTGCTCTATAAAATCTTTCTTCACAGACTCCCTTGCGTCTTGAAGGTGAGAAATCATCATGGATAAAACTAATTCTTGTTGCCAAGCCATGAAGGAGATTAAGAAAGAAAGGAGATCGATGGAAGTAAGATTACTGTGAACGACAAGTAAAAGTTACGACTTATATAAAGGAAGGAGCTAGCGTAACTTAGAAGCCAACGGTAACTTGCCACTGAAGTTTTACCGTCTTTCCATCATTTGGGTTTGGCACATTTTTCTATAGAAGGCATTCAAACTTTGAGATGAGGAGATAAAAAAAGCTCGTAAGCTAAATCACCTACTTTCTTTGGTCCACAATATCTGGGAGATAACTTCTTCCCAAGAGATAAAGAACTTCTTTTGGGCCGTACTCGAATGAAGACCAAAACCTTGATATCCAAAACATCGATTCTCCTTCTGAACTCATTGTTTTGAATCTTAAAACAGGTGGGACTCTTGAGAAGTATTCAGGAAAAAACTTCTTCCTTTTTTAAACAGAATCTTTCTTTTATTTTAAAGAGAGAATAATTATAAGATCAGAAAGGGAGATTCTTACTCCTGTATACCTCTAAGGCTGGGGGAGAATCTTACATTCTACCCCACTTGAAAAGTGCGAGATGTCCTCATCTCGCAAGGTAGAGGACAACTCTTTTTCTTAAGATCCAATTTATTCTGGGGTTCCTTATATTCTGGTCAACCCAACAGAATACGGGGATAATTATTCCTTATATAGAACTCATCATTAAATAACAATTCATTCAGATCATATCATTCATATCTTTAACACGATAATGGTCCATTAGTCTGAAAATTTTCCTTCTGAACATTCCTCCACAGGAATTTTAGTTAAGCAAGTTCTCAATTTGTCATCCCTTAACTTAATCTACCGTCTCAAGTGTTAACAGTAGCAATCTGACAGCACAATCCACTAATCTCATAGTGATTTGCTGAAATCATTATCATCATTCCAGTTATGAATATCATCACTGGGACTCGTCCCATTCATCCTCATTGTGGTTTCGCTCAGCTTATTACATTTCAACTAAATTTCGAAAATCGTCATTTTTCAATCAGAATCCAATTCAATTCATCAATTCTCAAACAGAATTAAAAATCGTATCAACCACATTCGAAATCATCATCTGGATAGCATTAACGCTTATAATTTCAAGTCTTAGATTTACTCGTATATACTATCGGTAAAGAGCTGCAGTTATACCCTCGGTATATACGGATAGTCATGATACTCGAAACTATAAGGTAAATACCATCATGTCTAGGTCTCAAGCAAGTCAGGGTTCCATACAATTGCGGTACTTCCAATTGAAGACCCAATTACTAATTTACGAATTTCAATTTGAATTAACAATTTGTATGAATTATATCAAACAATTACAACCTTTTTGTGCGTCTTGATAAACTTTTGACATAATTTGCTCCTCAGTTGATCTTATTGGAGATCTATGACTTAAGTCTGATAAATAGATTTTTCTTTATCCGATCGTCCGTAAAAAAAACATTTATATATTTATATACAAGTTACAATAATTACATAGAGTGGTTCGGCTCCAAAATTCAAAATCTCTTCAAGAGACGTATAAGACGACGGTACTTGGCCATAGTCATGCCCTGTTACATAAGTTCTCTAACTGCGAAGGAAATTATTATTTTCTCCTTAGGGATAAATCGACTAAGGAGTCTATAAATTTGACATGAACGTCTGAAATTTCGAGGTGTCGAATGATATAGAATGACACCACGCACCATTTTCAGCTTTAACAGGATCATAGTCAATGAGAGATTCTGCCACAACATTGTACGGCGGTTGCAATGAGCGTGGACATATTGCCCTGCAACCCACTTATGTTGTATTCTCTCCACTGGGGTAGGAAAATATAAATCCTTGAAATGGCGTGCAAGTCTTACTCGGCTTGTTTGAGTTGAAGCGGAAGAGATGAGATGCTCGAAGGCAAATGCAATCATATCTTGAGACTGGGTGAGGTCGGGAATACCAGATAAATGTGGAACTTCCATCTATAAAAACAATTTCTTTGATTAAAATTTCTTCATTAAAGAAGCTTACGGGATGAAAATACATTATGAAAATGCTGTTTCTGAATTCTTATTACCAATTTCAGATAAGAATTTAATTATCTTTATTAGCTTTCAAAAGCGGCTCTGATACCAACTGTGAGATCCCTGTTCCCCACCGATCAACGGATTCGGGGTACTAGCAGCGGAAGTAGCACATCATGCATGGGTAGGGGTCTCACACTCGGGACCTCGCCCACGGATATCCGGACAAGAGACTAATCCGTCGGTTTGTCCAAAACCGAAACTGGAAAAACTTCCTTTACTCGGAAAACATGGGTGATTCCACCAGGATAACTCTTTACTCTAACGTAGTCAAGATCATTACGGATCAACTGATCTGATTGTACCTTTAACGGTACTTGGTCAAATCAAGGTAGAAACTTGCACTTGGATCATTGGGATCAACGCTTTTTTCCCCATCAAGACGCACAGCCATTGATTCCTATCCATAGAACAATTTCTATCCGGGATTTACTTTATCTATCGTAAAAACAAAGTTGAGTCTCGATTTATGGATCCATCAGTCCAGCCTAACCCCATCCGATCCCATGGGTTAGCCAACCGCCCAACCACTGTAGTGATGGGATCCAATTTGGAATTTGGTTAGGTTTTGTCCCGGGTACCAAGGAAAAGAGTTCCAAGGCCCCCTAGCCGGAATTTCATGCAAACATAAAACTAGCCACACCACTTACACACCCAATATGAAAATTACCTTTTTCTTAGCATCAGCTAAGAAAAAGGCACACATAAAACATAAAACTAGCCACACCACTTACACACCCAATATGAAAATTGCCTTTTTCTTAGCATCAGCTAACTTTAAAACAATCCTTTAATGAAACCATAGTACCACTGATCACAATCTCCCAATTTATCCAGTTGATTCATAATTTCCCATCATTCCTTCATCAGAGTATCTATGGCATCATTGGCAACTAGAACGCTCACCACCTGTCCACACAGAGGCCGTTTCCATAGTTCCTAGCCCATAATACTCGGCAATATAATCACTTATCAAGATGGACTCTCGTTGAAGATCAGCAAGATCAACCAACAGATCCATATAAAAGAGCCATGGACTCATCCGTTGAGGACCAGCAAGGTCAGTCAACCAGATCCATGCCCGGTTTCACAAAACAACTCTTACTCCTTGTTCCAATATCTTCCTCGACGCACGCGTGGGTATCCTAGGCGACCCAGAGCCCGAGCACCGTATGGTCAGCACCCTCTAGGATCCTTCGTAGGTGACCTAGCGCTTCACTCATAGGCCGCTTCCTTGGTCCCTCATCCACCGTACCGGAAGCTCACCATTTTAATCGAACCGAGGCTGGTCAAGACCTCGGCCGACCTTGCTACGCGAGATGTCCTCCATTGACTCTCCGTCAGCAGTTGCAAATTTATCAGTTAGGTCTCCACGACCTTAATCACAAGACGGTCAAAATGCTTTTCCAGCATTCTTGACATAAAACAGCCATTTACAAACAGTTTACAAATACAATTTCTATATTAACTCTAATTTTTCCACATTATCCCTCATATAATCCACATTACTTATTCCTCATTCCATATATATGTGTACTCATCCAATCACATCATTTTCCATCTCTTCACTTCAGATTCCTTCACATCACATATCATATATTCACATCCATACATCCACATCCACATGCATACATCCACTATCACGTCCTCATTCATACATCCATATCCACATATATACATACATCCACATCCACATTCCCATTCACATCTATACATCCACATCTACATCCACATGCATACATCTACTATCACGTCCTCATTCATACATCCGCATCCTCATGCATACATCCACTATCACGTCCTCATTCATACATCCATGTCCACATACATACATACATCCACATCCACATTCCCATTCACATCTATACATCCACATCTACATCCACATACACACATACATCCACATCCACATTCCACATTCACATCTATACATCCACATCTACATCCATATACATACATACATCCACATCCACATTCCACATTCACATCTATACATCCACATTCACATATATCCACATCCACATTCCCATTCACATCTATACATACACATCTACATCCACATACATACATACATCCACATCCACGTTCCACATTCACATCTATACAACCACATCTACATCCACATTCACATACATCCACATCTACATTCACATTCACATCTATATCCACATCTATATTCCCATTCACATCTATACATCCACATCTACATCCACATACATACATACATCCATATCCACATTCCACATTCACTTCTATACAACCACGTCTACATCCACATTCACATCTATGCATATACATCTTCATGCATACATCCATTTTCACATGCATACATCCACACTCCCATCTCCACATCCACACATCCACATACATACATCCATTTTCACATTCCCATTCATATAACCCCATATGCCTTCATATCTAATCTTTTATATCACCTCCATTCTCACCCTATCATAACCCATATACATCTTATCTCATCTCATACACTTCTTACCTCATCCCATACACATCTTATCACATCTTAACTCATCTTATATGCATCTTATCATATCTTATCACTTCCCATATCTTTTATGCATACTTCTATGCATGAAATTCAATTATGCTAAAAGTAACACTTTTATAATAAAATAATCATCTCTTATGCATACCTCTATGCATGAAATTCAATTATGCTAAAAGTAACACTTTTATAATAAAATATTCATCTCTTATGCATACCTCTATGCATGAATTTTAATTATTGTAAAAGTAACACTTTTATAATAAAATATTCATCTCTTATGCATACCTCTATGCATGAAATTCAATTATGCTAAAAGTAACACTTCTGATATAAAAATTTATCCATTATGCATACTTCTATGCATGTAAATAAAAATGATAAAAGTAACACTTTTGATATAAAAATTTATCCATTATGCATACTTCTATGCATGTAAATAAAAATGATAAAAGTAACACTTTTGATATAAAAATTTATCCATTATGCATACTTCTATGCATGTAAATAAAAATGATAAAAGTAACACTTTTGATATAAAAATTTATCCATTATGCATACTTCTATGCATGTAAATAAAAATGATAAAAGTAACACTTTTGATATAAAAACTTATTCTTTATGCATAATATAAAAATTCAATTTCTCTATGATTATAATGAAATTCTTCAATTAGTCTAGGATGATAATTCCTAGAATATGGTAGGAAGTCCTCTTTTTATGCTTTGAATGAAATTGTTTTATGCATAATTTTTATAAAAATTTTGCCATAGCTCCGCTGCTATGACTGATAAATCTCAATTTTTCTAAGGGATAAAGCTTATCATTAAGAAAATAATTAAAATGATCTCTAATTGGATCATTAATCCATAATGGATTGAATCATCAATATGCATAAACTAAAAGCATAGAAAAAAAACCATTAATTTGACCTCAAGCATAGCTTAATCTTGGATTAAGGAAAAGCTTAATGAAAAGCTTCTTTTGGATTGAGAATGGGTCATGAGTATGACCATTTCTTGAGAGAGAGAGAGAAATTACATAAAAACCATTAGAATTTAAACATAAATGAAAATTAACTTCAATAGCATTTATTAAATTATGTAACTCTTCTCTACTATTCACCAATTAACTTCAATAGCATTTAAAAAACCATACCAATTAAGCTTCTCAAGCTTGAGAGGGGTTGAGAAGAGAGAAACATTGAGAAATTATAGAAAAGAGCAATATTCACTAATTACCTTACAAGTTGCTTGATTCTTTGTTCATGGTAGAGGCCCCCAACCAATCAATTGGTTAAGTATGTTGATGGAGCCACTAATGGGGATTGAAGAAAGAGGGAAGCTCCAAAAACTAGTGAATTATTAAATGAATTCACAGTTCTTGGTAGAGTAACGATGCATAAACACTATATATTTTTCAACAAGGGAGAGGCTTCTATTTATAGAAAAAATTGAGCTCCTAACCAAACAAACTGATTCTAGAATTTTCCAAATCAGTTTGGTCAATTTTTGACCATTTTTAGGTCAGTTAAGCTAATTTTTTGGAACTAGACTTGAATGAGGAGAGAGGAGAGATGAAATATCTCAATTTTTATGAGTTTAAAACTCATTCAAGCATGTGAAATATGCACCTCCTTTAAAGAACTCCCCTTCCTTACATATGTCATATTTTTAATATTGCTCATAGTTTTTTACTAATAAACCTTGTACATTTTCAACTCTTCATCTTATGTGAAATATGCACCTCCTTTAAAGAACTCCCCTTCCTTACATATGTCATACTTTTAATATTGCTCATAATTTTTTATTAATAAACCTTGTACATTTTCAACTCTTCATCTTATGTGAAATATGCACCTCCTTTAAAGAACTCCTCTTCCTTACATATGTCATACTTTTAATATTGCTCATAATTTTTTACTAATAAACCTTGTACATTTTCAACTCTTCATCTTATGTGAAATATGCACCTCCTTTAAAGAACTCCTCTTCCTTACATATGTCATACTTTTAATATTGCTCATAGTTTTTTTACTAATAAACCTTGTACATTTTCAACTCTTCACCTCATGTGAGCATTTACTCATTTTTGGGTATTTTCTTTTTACAAGTTGGATTTATCTCCTCCCTACACATGGATTGATGCTATTGGTCCATAGGAACCTTAATTGGACCATAGTCTAAAGATTTCTGAAAATCTAGACCCTTAGGCTAAGGTTCTTTATAGCTATTTTCAATTAATTCCAATTGCACATTGGAAAATTCTTTTTGAATTTCTGTTTCAGGGAAACTCATCTGAATTAGAAGAGATATTTTTCTATCCAAAAATATTCAAAATCTGAATATTCTCTCTCTAGAATATTTTTCTCTCTCTAGGCTAAAACAGATAGAAACAAGGTCTTTATATTTCTGAAGAGGGATTGACTACAGGGAAAGATACTAGACATCAAAAAGGGGGTGGGGGAGGAATCTTACAGATATGGATTACACTCGAATCCATGCATGTCATAATGATTGTGTACTATTCAGGGGTACCTTTGCCAATGTCATATAATGTCCAATTTGTGGAGAGGATTATTACGGGAAGGATTTACAAGGTGCAAAAATTCCCCAAAAGGTATTGAGGCACTTTCCTATTATACCTCGCATTCAACATATGTTCCAGTGACATAACATGTGAACCATTATTCGACCGATGACGATGAGGATTCCCGCTGCTGACTCACCAGATTGGGCTCACATTGAGAATAGATGGCCATAGTTCAAAGATGGGTATGGATGGGGGGAACCCATTTGGATTGAGGTCTACACCATGGTCCACATGGCCTATTGTTGTTATGAATTACAATATTCCTCCGTGGATGTCCATCAAGAAGGGTCATGTGTGATACTTGCACTTCTTATGCCCGGGAAGCACAAGGTAAAGAACATGGATGTATACCTTGAGCCCTTGATTGACGAGCTCGAGCAATTATGGAGAGGCATAAGGGTGCATGATGTTTCTCGTCCAATTTCATGCCGTAACACAATGGTCAAGGATATCTTGATGTGGACTGCATGATTTTTCGCGCTATACGAAGTGCTCAGGTACATCATACTCATAAATTAATTCTTATCTAGGCATGCATAAATAAATGATTTTTTTATAACTGTAATGTATTATAATGTCTATTAACTTTCAGTTCTTACATGGCATTTTCGTAGGTCTCACAACTACAGGGTATAATGCATGTCCAATTCGTAGTCCATCACTTATTTCCAAACAAGCACATGCACAAAAGAAAGTAGTGTATGATGAACATCATCGATTTCTTCCTCCAAACCACCTAGATTATGCTCAATCAGAGGTTTCTCCGATTGTGATGAGAGGTGTGGAGTGGAAGACCATGTGGCATTTGCCTCCTACAATGCCATTGGAGGGAAGGTGGAGAGATGGAGAGTGGAATGAGAGATGGAGGGTGACTCTCATCACAGCACCCGCGGGAATGAAAAGGTACTCAATCTTCTATCGTCTACCATATTGGAGAGAGTTAAAAATAAATCATCTTTTGGTTCTTATAAATTGATTCTTATCTAAGCATGCACAAACGATCATTTATAACTGTAATGTATTATAATTACTAACTTTTAGTTCTTACATGGCAATTTCGTAGGTCTCACAACTGCAACATATAATGCATGTCCAATTTGTAGTCCATCACTTGTTTCCAACAAGCACATGCACAAAAGAAAGTGGTGTATGATGAACATCATCGATTTCTTCCTCTAAACCACCTAAATTATGCTCCATCAGAGCCGATTGTGATGAGAGGTGTGGAGTGGAAGACCTTTTGACATTCGCCTCCTACAATGCCATTGGAGGGAAGGTGGAGAGAGGGATAGTGGGACGAGAGATGGAGGGTGACTCTCATCACAGTCCCGCGGGCATGAAAAGGTACTCAATCTTCTATCGTCTACCATATTGGACAGAGTTAAAAATAAATCATCTTTTGGATCCAATGCACATTTTTTAAGAATGTGGCATCAATGATTTGGGACCATCTAATTGATAAAAAAGACACCCATGCAATAAGAGATGACGTAAAGGATATCAGACACATGGAAAATGCATAGCCAAGGGTAGTCAATGACAAGGTGATTTTACCAAAAGTGCCATGGAAGTTGACAAGGCAAGAGGAAAAAAAAGTCAAGAATCAAATTTCATCTTTTCGTACACCAACCGATGTAATGCACTCATTAAAGGGTGCATTTACAATAACAAAAAATAAGGGTGAGCATTAATTGTATGGTCTCAAATCACATGGTTGGCATGATATGATGCGAGTACGTACATAACTGTATTTTTTTTTGGGCACTCCTCGGTTTATGTTGTGTGGACTCTATATTGATCTTTTATTGTTTTCAAAAATTGATTGCATTGTTCATACTTCCAAATCACTTGGTGGGTGCAGAGAAGAGAAGGCTCGGAATGCCATCTATAAATTAGGTGGATTGGTGAGGTGAGTTCCAATCAAAACTATAGATTTGTGCATTTGGTATAACATATAGCTTTGAAATTATCTATTATTCTTTAATTTATCATTTATTCCTTTGTTGAATAGGTGGATAGTGTCAAAGGAGATTCATCCAGATTCCATTGTGAGAAGGCTCGAGTTGAGTTAATTGAGGAGGTATATATGATTGAAGAAAGCTTTCCAAGAAGCATACTCACAACTTAATTGCACCTTCTAGTACATTTGGTGGATGAGGTGGCTATATGTGGTGTTGTTCATAGCCGGTGGATGTTTTTTCTTGAACGTTTCATGAAAACCTTGAAGCGATTTGTGAAGCAAAGGGCAAGGCTAGAAGGAAGCATGGCAGAGGGATGGTTGGTGCAAGAATCCCTCGTATACATCTCTGAATATTTGAAACAAATCGATCCATCTATGCCTAGATTCATGCATAACGATGAGGATGAACGAAAGGTGTCACATGTGCCACATGAAGAAGGACGCATTCGAAAGATGGATGAGTCCATGCACAAAAAGGTCATTACATTTTGTCTTCTTAACACTTCTTGAATGGAAAAGTGGATTGAGAAATATGCAAAAAAGATAAGGACAGAGGAGAGAAGAGCATTTAAGAGTTCAACACAAAGGCACATGGCATACCCACCCAACCTAAAGGCTCTTCCAAAGGATTGCAATATTGAATGGCTCAGAGATGCCCTCGAGCAAGCCGAAAGGATGGGAGAGGAGATTACAAGAGAAGAATGGGAATATGCAAGGGGATGCGACTACCATGTAAGTAAAGATGTTTTGCTAAGATATATAATGTTGAATACTAAATTGCTTACATATAAGCTATATTAAATATTTTTTTGGGTTTATGCTTACTAGTTTTTGGGTGCCTAGATATTGTATATGAAACCTAGGTATAAAACATACTTTGTAAAATGTAAACTCAATTTTGTGTGAGTGTGAACCAAGAGAGCTTCAAAGATTTGGCTATGGTGTCTCCATTCTTCTTCATCATCTAATATCTTTCTATACTAGTTCTCTATTATGTTTATTTTCTTATATGCTTAGATTGTTGATGCACTTATGAGTAGCTGCATGCTTGTTTGTTGCCAAAATTCTTGATAAGCTTGCCTTCTGTGTGTGTTGAGATTACTTTTGTTTGGCTATGCATACATGGCCACTCATGCGTGTGTGTTGAGTAGTGTAGGTGTGCGTGCTTGTTTGCCATGGCAAGCACTCTTTGCCTATGCATACATGGCCACTCATCCATCTGTGTTGAGTAGTGCATGTGTACATGCATGCTAAGGGGGGATTTACTTGAGTGCAAGGGTCTTACAAACAGTCAACCACTTAGTTGCTATGTCTCCCCACTCCTCGTTATGTGTCCTCACACCCATCTTACATATAAGCATGGAATGTAAAATAAACAAAAATTTACAAGTCAATATATACGACTAAGTCCTTTTATAGCTGACCATTCCATGTAGAAATGAGAATGCACAATGAAAAAATAGATAGCATGGAGTTCTACAACACAAATATAACAAAATTCAGCACCACACAGCTGTTATAAGCTTAAAGTTCAAAGTCTTTGCCTCCATAAAAAACATAAAAATTCAACCACACACGTGATATAAGTTTAAAGTTCAAAGTCTTTGCCTCCATAAAAAACATAAAAGCATATATAAAACTCCTCTTATGTCTGTTGTCTCATAAGAGATCTGCAAGGCATGCTTTAGCTAGCTCAACATCATTTTCTATCCCTAAGTAGTGTCTCTTTAGCTCTTGGCATGCATGTCCAAGGCCTCCACATCCAGCAAAAATATCCACAATAGCATCCGTTTCATCTGTAAAAGTCTGCACTAACCATCTATTGCAAAGAATAATTCTAGAATCACCTCTCATGAAAACAAGAAAAGGAAATCATGTAAAGAAAATTGACAAGTTTAATCATTACCTAAAGAACAAAGGTGACCTTTGTGCACCACCCCTCACATAATAACCTTGTATCAAGGTGCGTTGAAAAGGATGTTTCTTTTGGCTCTCAAATATGAAATTTCTTTGAGAATTGAACATTTTTTTGGCAACCTCCAGCCTCACAATCAATAATGGGAAGATTACAATTCTCTCTATAGAACATCGTAAGTGCCAATGTTCCCACCTGAAATAACAAATGATGTCTTAGTTATAGTTTCATTGCTACATATGCTTAAATGAAATATAAGGTTTGAGAGGCGGGAGCTTACCTGTTCCCCATTTTCATATATATAACTTGACTCAACATGAAGTGATAATACTCGATGCATGACTAACCCAACCTTCCTTCCTATCTTGTGTGTTTTAGGAAGGTGATCCATGAGACTCAAGCACACAAACCATCCCTCATCAGCCATGAAAAAGGCAGCAAAGCTCAGTGTGGCCTGAATCAATGATGTAGGTATTTTGTTCCATGTTGGACACTTATTCTCATTCACATCCACAACCTGTAAACCTGTAGGAAAATCAGCCCACACAAGACGAGCTACTGTACTCGAGGGAGCACCTCTATGAGATAATGAAGTAGGAATCTTCATAAAAAAATCATCCACACTGCAAAGAAAAAACAAGAAAGACCAATATGTTGATTAGACCACAAAAGAGCACTTTCATTGAAAAGAGGGAAGGTTTCACCTATGAGGATCCTCATTAAGCACATGGATGTCTACTACCAACATCTTTGATAAGCACTCTGCAACCACTAAAATAAATATTAAAATAAGACAAGGCTTGCCATGTCATGTTGGAAATGGACTTCTCTTTCTTGAGTCTCATGTATAGGGTCAAGACGTCGTTTTGTGCGGCGCTCACGTAGAGGGTGTTGGGATGCGGTGGAGGTAGATGCTTTATTTGAGGTGGAGGCAATTGTAGATTGGTTTACATTTTCCTATGGTGGTGAAGCTGGTGGAGGGGTAGGATGAAGTGGTGACTCTCTTTGACTGGTAGATTGGGCTATAATGCTCTCAAACTCTACAAAACATTGAGACAAATATAAGGTAAGCAATGAGGGCTACAAGGCCCAATATTTTCACAGCAAGACATGGAAAGAGTTAAGAACATTCAAAGCTTAGCATTGTTAAAAATACCCTTCCATAAGTCCTCTTCATTTTGAGGCACATGTCCTAGCGGGTAATCCAACCACCAAGGGCATCTCTTGAGCTCCCACTCAGAGACACCTTTCTCAAGCCATGGCTTGGGATACATTGTGTACTTGTGGCTCACATTTGCCCAATCTCCCATAGTTTCTCCCTCCTCATCCAAATAACCTTAGGCTAGAGGTTTGTGATTTATCCTCTCTTGTAGTGTCTCTATTAAGGGGTCCCAAGTTTCATCGATGTGTCATCTAGTACAGCTTCGCCCAGAAGGCCTTCCTCCCCTGTGCTCAAGTGTGCCTCTCCCATCACCGGCTTTGGGACTAGGCCTTCATCCACGTCCTCTGCCACTCCATCCACAGGTTTAATTTGGTTCTCTAGCGAAGGGAGCAGGCTGTCCTTAACCTCATTAGGATTCCTCGAAGAAAAAGTTCATCCTCACTCCAAAGAGGCTACTCTTGGGGGAGATCCTACTCTCGAAGGAGATCTCGATAGGCTTCATGGGCTCTAGATCCTGCTCTCAAAAGAGTTCCCTTTGCAATGCATGAGGATGCAAAGGAGACAACCTCCCCACATAGAACCTCACCGTAACACGTACTAGTATTGAACCCGCACATTGCTGCGGCCGACCAAGGTTCCAAAAAAGAACTATTCCCTCTCTACAACCATCTCTCTCTCTCTCTCTCTTTCACACACACACACACACACATGCACATGGCCCTCTCCCTCTCTCTGTCACGTACACACTCTCAAATGTTGAAACTCTCTCTCTCTCTCTCTCTCTCTCTCTCTCTCTCTCTCACACACACACACACACATGCGCACTCTCCTCTCTCTTCTTACACTCTCCCACACATAGAAGCGCTCTCTCTCTCTCTCACACACACACACACACATAGACTCTCTCTCTCTCTCTCTCTCTCTCTCTCTCTCTCTCTCTCACACACACACACACACACACATATGTAAATATATAGTATCAACAACAATATTATGTTTTACATACATATACCTATACATAGACACATATACTTATACATATATACATGTATTTAAAAATATAAATACAAACATCAACATAATTTATTTAATATTGATTAAATTTGAATGTGCGGAGATGGGTGATAAGCTGTGGTCACTTTTAAATATATAGATAGATATATCACACACACACACACACACACACACACACACACACATCTGTATATACATATACATACATTAATTTACTTTCTAATGGATTATATATATATATATATAAGAAACTCAATAAGTAAATGGTTTGATGGTGACAACTAATTGTGAGCTCCAATGCATCTAGGCAAGTGGGAAAGAAACCCCCAAACACTTGACTTCTCTTCTCCTTTCTCCTTTTCAAAAATTCTCCCTCTCCTTTCTCCACGTAAAGGAGTGAGGACTCTTTCTTTATCTTGTAATAGATACCCTTACCCCAGTTATGATAAAAAGACACTTTTTTCCAGCCACATGCTTTGGTAAGGACCTGTTATGGGAGACAGTGAACAGGCAGAGTGAGAGACGTACCATGCAAGGCCATGATAATCATCTGACTATTGACATGGCAATGGGGCTTCTGTCTCAGCAAGACAGTTAACGTGGAGGTCGGCCTCCTCGCCCTACATGATAATCGGCCTCCCCTCCCTGGTAGACCAGTAGGAGAGCCCGCAAGCCATCCAATGCTGATCACAAGGGTGGGGGTTAAAAGAAGGGCACATCAGCCATGGAGCTTGTGATTTATCCTAACTCAATTTTCTGTGTCCACGGTGCAATGTGTGCCTACCTTTTGCTCTCACAATCTTCCCTACAGCATCTCCATGTTGCAACCGTTGGGGAAGGTGTAGATTAAGCTCTATGCATAGAGCTCAATGTATAGATTAAGACAATAAACTTTATGCATAGAGCTTAATCTATGCTCTAAGCTCTATGCATAGATTAAGTTCTATGCATAGAGCAATTAAGCTCTATGTATAAAGCTTAATTTATGCATTAAGATAAGCTAAGCTAATCTTAAATTTCGACACCCAAGGGTTAAACATAATAGAAGCAAACCTAATCATTAGGTCACACCATCACTTGTAGAGTGATGGATAGGAAAAGAAACAGGAATAGCAAGGGGAAGGGGAAGGGGAAGGGGAAGGGGAAGGGGAAGGAAAAAGAACCATAAACAAATGCAATAGAATAAAACATAAGAGAAAAATACATTCAAGAGCTTACACCATAACCATTTAGAGATGAAGAGAAAGAGTCTCACAAAGAGGAAGGGGAAGGAGAATATAAAGAGTAAAAATGCTTGTGAGAAAAGCTAGCTTGATTGAAGTGAGGAGTCGGTGTAGAAACTCAAGGAAAGGAGTGGATAAAATTTTTTGTGGGAGAGAAAAATAGGCGTCGACGATGTCGCAGGCTCAAAAAGTTAATTTTGTCAGCGTCGCTAAAAATGATGCTTAACGACGTTTATATAGTGACACCAAGTAAATTTTACAGAGCAAGCCTATGCATATACCATTGACACTACTAAATTTATTGCATGTATTTATATTCAATTTTTTAACTGCACACTTTTGTGCCTAGTATAGATGTCTTCTACTAGTTCGGATAGTGATGGGTCACCAACCAATTGGAGGTCCAAAGTGG
The DNA here is from genome assembly GCF_041138505.1 of Cibotium barometz. Taxonomy (NCBI): domain Eukaryota; kingdom Viridiplantae; phylum Streptophyta; class Polypodiopsida; order Cyatheales; family Cibotiaceae; genus Cibotium; species Cibotium barometz. Next base: position 3,946,325 of record NC_141063.1, read on the forward strand.
TTGTGAAGAAGAATCCCTTGTTCATGTGCAATAATTTTTGTGTACGTGAACGTCGAGTGACATTGGAGCATATTAGAAAATGGGGATCGTTTGAACCAATGCCAACCAACTTGATGTTGCAAGCTAATTCCTTGGTTAGTATATAAACTTATGCCTTGAAATGTAAACTCGTGGTTTGCCATATATAATGTTGAGTGTCATTTTTAAATATGGTTCATTAGGATGAGGAGGGCATGGACATTCGTGCACAAGTACTACACAATATACCTCATTATTCAATCATTGGGAGAAACCTGAGAGGAAGGAATACAAGCATTGTAAGGAGCACTTGGAAAGTGGAGCATGTTCAGTACATTAGGAAGACCCAGGATTTCCTTCACATGAGATAGAGGAAGAGGATGCCATGGAGGAGATGATCACTCACTTTTTTCAAAGCGAGTGTGACGAAGAGACACCTGACTTTGAAACACATGAAAGAAAGAATGTGTTACACACCATTGTAGGAGGATGCAAAGTAAACTTTGCAGGCATGCTTGGAAATCCTCAACTTACACAAAAAACATATGGAGCAATAATAGTATGAATAGCCCACAAGAAGAAGTGATGCTTGAAGAATCCTTTCCAAGCTTGATATGGATTACACTCGAATCCATGCATGTCATAATGATTGTGTACTATTCAGGGGTACCTTTGCCAATGTCATATAATGTCCAATTTGTGGAGAGGATCATTACAAGAAGGATTTACAAGGTGCAAAAATTCCCCAAAAGGTATTGAGGCACTTTCCTATTATACCTCGCATTCAACATATGTTCCGGTATCCATCGCCGAGTTAATGACATAACATGTGAACCATTGTTCAACCGATGACATGATGAGGATTCCCGCCGCTGACTCGCCAGCTTGGGCTCACATTGAGGATAGATGGCCATAGTTCAAAGATGGGTATGGATGGGGTGAACCCATTTGGATTGAGGTCTACACCGTGGTCCACATGGCCTATTGCTGTTATGAATTACAATATTCCTCCGTGGATGTCCATCAAGAAGGGTCATGTGTGATACTTGCACTTCTTATGCCCGGGAAGCACAAGGTAAAGAACATGGATGTATACCTTGAGCCCTTGATTGATGAGCTCGAGCAATTATGGACAGGCATAAGGGTGCATGATGTTTCTCGTCCAATTTCATGCCGCAATACAATGGTCAAGGATATCTTGATGTGGACTATGCATGATTTTTCGGGCTATACGGAGTGCTCAAGTAGTACGTCATACTCATAAATAAATTCTTATCTAAGCATGCACAAATAAATTCTTATCTAAGCATGCACAAATAAATGATTCATTTATAACTGTAATGTATTATAATGTCTATTAACTTTCAGTTCTTACATGGCAATTTCGTAGGTCTCACAACTACAGGATATAATGCATGTCCAATTCATAGTCCATCACTTATTTCCACACAAGCACATGCACGAAAGAAAGTGGTGTATGATGAACATCATCGATTTCTTCCTCCAAACCACCTAGATTATGCTCCATTAGAGGTTTCTCCGATTGTGATGAGAGGTGTGGAGTGGAAGACCGTGTGGCATTTGGCTCCTACAATGCCATTGGAGGGAAGGTGGAGAGATGGATAGTGAAATGAGAGATGGAGGGTGACTCTCATCACAGCACCCGCGGGGATGAAAAGGTACTGAATCTTCTATCGTCTACCATATTGGAGAGAGTTAAAAATAAATCATCTTTTGGTTCTTATAAATGGATTCTTATCTAAGCATGCACAAACGATTAATTTATAACTGTAATGTATTATAATTACTAACTTTCAATTCTTACATGGCAATTTCGTAGGTCTCACAACTGCAGGATACAATGCATGTCCAATTTGTAGTCCATCACTTGTTTCCAACAAGCACATGCACAAACGAAAGTGGTGTATGATGAACATCATCGATTTCTTCCTCCAAACCACCTAAATTATGCTCCATCCGATTGTGATGAGAGGTGTGGAGTGGAAGACCATGTGGCATTCGCCTCCTACAATGCCATTGGAGGGAAGGTTGAGAGATGGAGAGTGGGACGAGAGATGGAGGGTGACTCTCATCACAGTCCCGCGGGCATGAAAAGGTACTCAATCTTCTATCGTCTACCATATTGGACAGAGTTAAAAATAAATCATCTTTTGGATCCAATGCACATTTTTTAAGAATGTGGCATCAATGATTTGGGACCATCTAATTGATAAAAAAGACACCCATGCAATAAGAGATGACTTAAAGGATATCAGACACATGGAAAATGCATAGCCAAGGGTAGTCAATGACAAGGTGATTTTACCAAAAGTGCCATGGAAGTTGACAAGGCAAGAGGAAAAACAAGTCAAGAATCAAATTTCATCTTTTCGTACACCAACCGATGTAATGCACTCATTAAAGGGTGAATTTACAATATCAAAAAATAAGGGTGAGCATTAATTGTATGGTCTCAAATCACATGGTTGGCATGAGATGATGCAAGTACGTACATTGCTGTATTTATTTTTGGGCACTCCTCGGTTTATGTTGTGTGGACTCTATATTGATCTTTTATTGTTTTCAAAAATTGATTGCATTGTTCATACTCCCAAATCAATTGGTGGGTGCCGAGAAGAGAAGGCTCGGAATGCCATCTATAAATTAGGTGGATTGGCGAGGTGAGTTCCAATCAAAACCATAGATTTGTGCATTTGGTATAACATATAGCTTTGAAATTATCTATTATTCTTTAATTTATCATTTATTTCTTTGTTGAATAGGTGGATAGTGTCAAAGGAGATTCATCCAAATTCCATTGTGAGAAGGCTCGAGTTGAGTTAATTGAGGAGGTATATATGATTGAAGAAAGCTTTCCAAGAAGCATACATTTGGTAGATGAGGTGGCTATATGTGGTCTTGTTCATAGCCGGTGGATGTTTTTTCTTGAACGCTTCATGAAAACCTTGAAGGGATTTGTGAAGCAAAGGGCAAGGCTAGAAGGAAGCATGGCAGAGGGATGATTGGTGCAAGAATCCCTTGTATACATCTATGAATATTTGAAACAAATCGATCCATCTATGCCTAGATTCATGCATAACAATGAGGATGAACGAATGGTGTCACATGTGCCACATGAAAAAGGATGCATTCGAAAGATGGACGAGTCCATGCATTAAAAGGTCATTACATTTTGTCTTCTTAACACTTCTTGAATGGAAAAGTGGATTGAGAAATATGCAAAAAAAGATAAGGACAGAGGAGAGGAGAATTTAAGAGTTCAACACAAAGGCACATGGCATACCCACCCAACCTAAAGGCTCTTCCAAAGGATTGCAATATTGAATGGCTTAGAGATGCGCTCGAGCAAGCTGAAAGGATGGGAGAGGAGATTACAAGAGAAGAATGGGAATATGCAAGGGGATGCAACTACCATGTAAGTAAAGATGTTTTGCTAAGATAAATAATGTTGAATACTAATTTGCTTACATATAAGCTATATTAAAGATTTTTTATTGGGTTGAAGTATATAGTGCATAATGTAATGTGGTCAGAAGGTCGACATTTTTGCACTCAACGTGTGGACTCCAAGAGAATCACATATGATTGTGGTGTAATGGTAAGTTTTGACCAAGAAAGTTGAGCTAGTAGAAGAGATAATAATATTATATTAGAGAAACTTTAATATTATGGAACAACTCAAGACATCTTGGAGATTGGATTTAGAGCTTTCAAAGTGTATATGGTTGTCGATGGTTGTAGAGAGGGAATAGTTCTTTTATAGCTTTCAAGTTAGAGAAAAATTGTGCGTGCGTGAGAAGAGCTTTCAAGTTTCTGGTGTCCACTAAAGAGCTGTCAAGTTTCTAGTGTTTGTTATCTGCCTTGGGGAGAGAGTGTACTGACTCGGGAGAACTCAGAACCGGAAGGAGATTCATCTTGAAGGCTTTAAAGTTCAAGATTTAATATCTTCTTTTTGCCAAATCTAGAGCGTTTAAAGGTATGGACTATTTCTTTGCTACTCGTTTTCTCGTCTTCGATTTTAAGGAGAAAATGTAGTATACTTGGTTTGTCCATGTGGCGTGTGTGTAAGCCATGGATACCGTGCAATGTGTATGCACCATTTTTTTATAAAGTGAGGTTTTCTTATCCATCAAAAGAGATGTTTGTTTTCTTATAGCTTTGAAAATGTTGTTGTGTATGTACTATGCTTATAGGCTAGAGGTTTGTGATTTATTCTCTCTTGTAGCGTCTCTATTAAGGGGTCCCAAGTTTCATCGATGTGTCATCTAGTAAGGCTTCGCCCAGAAGGCCTCCCTCCCCTGTGCTCAAGTGTGCCTCTCCCATCACTGGCTTTGGGACTAGGCCTTCATCCACATCCTCCGCCACTCCATCCATAGGTTTAATTTGGTTCTCTAGCGAAGGGAGCAGGCCGTCCTTAACCTCACTAGGATTCCTTGAAGAAAAAGTTCATCCTCACTCCAAAGAGGCTACTCTTGGGGGAGATCCTACTCTCGAAGGAGATCTTGATAGGCTTCATGGGCTCTAGATCCTGCTCTCAAAAGAGTTCGCTTTGCATTGCATGAGGATGCAAAGGAGACAACCTCCCCACATAGAACCTCACCGTAACACGTACTAGTATTGAACCCGCACATTGCTGTGGCCGACCAAGGTTCCAGAAAAGAACTATTCCCTCTCTACAACCATCTCTCTCTCTCTCTCTCTCTTTCACACACACACACACATACACATGCACATGCACATGGCCCTCTCCCTCTCTCTGTCACATACACACTCTCAAATGTTGAAACTCTCTCTCTCTCTCTCTCTCTCTCTCTCTCTCTCACTCACACACACACACATGCGCACACTCCCTCTTCTTACACTCTCCCACACATAGAAGCGCTCTCTCTCTCTCTCTCTCTCTCTCACACACACACACACACACACACACACACACACACATATGAAAATATATAGTATCAACAACAATATTATGTTTTAGATACATATACCTATACATAAACACATATACTTATACATATATACATGTATTTAAAAATATAAATACAAACATCAACATAATTTAATTAATTTTGATTAAATTTGAATGTGCGGAGATGGGTGATAAGCTGTGGTCACTTTTAAATATATAGATAGATATATCATACACACATTGAAACACACACACACATATGTATATATACATATACATACATACATACATACATACATACATACATTAATTTACTTTCTAATGGATTATATATATATATAAGAAACTCAATAAGTAAATGGTTTGATGGTGACAACTAATTGTGAGCTCCAATGCATCTAGTCGTGTGGGAAAGAAACCTCCAAACACTTGACTTCTCTTCTCCTTTCTCCTTTTCACAGGGGTGGGGGTTAAAAGAAGGGCACATCAGCCATGGAGCTTGCGATTTATCCTAACTCAATTTTCTGTGTCCGCGGTGCAATGTGTGCCCACCTTTTGCTCTCACAATCTTCCCTATAGCATCTCCATGTTGCAACCGTTGGGGAAGGTGTAGATTAAGCTCTATGCATAGAGCTCAATGTATAGATTAAGACAATAAGCTTTATGCATAGAGCTTAATCTATGCTCTAAGCTCTATGCATAGATTAAGTTCTATGCATAGAGCGATTAAGCTCTATGTATAAAGCTTAATTTATGCATTAAGTTTAAGCTAAGCTAATCTTAAATTTCGACACCCAAGGGTTAAACATAATAGAAGCAAACCTAATCATTAGGTCACACCATCACTTGTAGAGTGATGGATAGGAAAAGAAAGAGGAATAGCAAGGGGAAGGGGAAGGGGAAGGGGAAGGGGAAGGGAAGAAGAACCATAAACAAATGCATTAGAATAAAACATAAGAGAAAAATACCTTCAAGAGCTTACACCATAACCATTTGGAGATGAAGAAAAAGAGTCTCATGAAGAGGAAGGGGAAGGAGAATATAAAGAGTAAAAATGCATGTGAGGAAAGCTAGCTTGATTGAAGTGAGGAGTCGGTGCAGGAACTCAAGGAAAGGAGTGGAGAAAATTTTTTGTGGGAGAGAAAAATAGGCGTCGACGATGTCGCAAGCTCAAAAAGTTAATTTTGTTAGCGTCGCTAAAAATGACGCTTAACGACGCTTATAGTGACACCAAGTAAATTTTAGACAGCAAGCCTATGCATATACCATTGACACTACTAAATTTATTGCATGTATTTATATTTAGTTTTTTAACTGCACACTTTTTGTGCCTAGTATAGATGTCTTCTACTAGTTCGGATAGTGATGGGTCACCACCCAATTGGAGTTCCAGAGTGGTTGTGAAGAAGAATCCCTTGTTCATGTGCAAGAATTTTTGTGTACGTGAACATCGAGTGACATTGGAGCATATTAGAAAATAGGGATCATTTGAACCAATGCCAACCAACTTGATGTTGCAAGCTAATTCCTCGGTTAGTATATAAACTTATGCCTTGAAATGTAAACTCGTGGTTTGCCATATATAATGTTGAGTGTCATTTTTAAATATGGTTCATTAGGATGAGGAGGGCATGGACATTTGTGCACAAGTACTACACAATATACCTCATTATTCAATCATTGGGAGAAACTTGAGAGGAAGGAATACAAGCATTGTAAGGAGCACTTGGAAAGTGGAGCATGTTCAGTACATTAGGAAGACCCAGGATTTCCTTCACATGAGATAGAGGAAGAGGATGCCATGGAGGAGATGATCACTCACTTTTTTCAAAGCGAGTGTGACGAAGAGACACCTGACTTTGAAACACATGAAAGAAAGAATGTGTTACACACCATTGTAGGAGGATGCAAAGTACTCAAATTTGCAGGCATGCTTGGAAGAGTGGGACGAGAGATGGAGGGGTCCCGCAGGCATGATAAGGTACTCAATCTTCTATGGTCTACCATATTGGACAGAGTTAAAAATAAATCATCTTTTGGATCCAATGCACGTTTTTTAGGAATGTGGCATCAATGATTTGGGACCATCTAATTGATAAAAAAGACACCCATGCAATAAGAGATAACTTAAAGGATATCAGACACATGGAAAATGCATAGCTATCCAAGGGTAGTCAATGTCAAGGTGATTTTACCAAAAGTGCCATGACCAAAAGTGCCATGGAAGTTGACAAGGCAAGAGGAAAAAAAGTCAAGAATCAAATTTCATCTTTTTGTACACCAACCGATGTAATGCACTCATAAATTAATTCTTATCTAAGCATGCACAAATAAATGATTGATTTATAACTGTAATGTATTATAATGTCTATTAACTTTCAGTTCTTACATGGCAATTTTGTAGGTCTCACAACTACAGGATATAATGCATGTCCAATTTGTAGTCCATCACTTATTTCCAAACAAGCACACGCACAAAAGAAAGCGGTGTATGATGAACATCATCGATTTCTTCCTCCAAACCACCTAGATTATGCTCCATCAGAGGTTTCTCCGATTATGATGAGAGGTGTGGAGTGGAAGACCATGTGGCATTTGCCTCCTACAATGCCATTGGAGTGAAGGTGGAGAGATGGAGGGTGACTCTCATCACAGCACCCACGGGAATGAAAAGGTACTCAATCTTCTATCGTCTACCATATTGGAGAGAGTTAAAAATAAATCATCTTTTGGTTCTTATAAATTGATTCTTATCTAAGCAAGCACAAACGATTCATTTATAACTGTAATGTATTATAATGACTATAATCATAGAGAAATTGAATTTTTATATTATGCATAAAGAATAAGTTTTTATATCAAAAGTGTTACTTTTATCATTTTTATTTACTTGCATAGAAGTATGCATAATGGATAAATTTTTATATCAAAAGTGTTACTTTTATCATTTTTATTTACATGCATAGAAGTATGCATAATGGATAAATTTTTATATCAAAAGTGTTACTTTTATCATTTTTATTTACATGCATAGAAGTATGCATAATGGATAAATTTTTATATCAAAAGTGTTACTTTTATCATTTTTATTTACATGCATAGAAGTATGCATAATGGATAAATTTTTATATCAGAAGTGTCACTTTTAGCATAATTCAATTTCATGCATAGAGGTATGCATAAGAGATGAATATTTTATTATAAAAGTGTTACTTTTACAATAATTAAAATTCATGCGTAGAGGTATGCATAAGAGATGAATATTTTATTATAAAAGTGTTACTTTTAGCATAATTGAATTTCATGCATAGAGGTATGCATAAGAGATGATTATTTTATTATAAAAGTGTTACTTTTAGCATAATTGAATTTCATGCATAGAAGTATGCATAAAAGATATGGGAAGTGATAAGATATGATAAGATGCATATAAGATGAGTTAAGATGTGATAAGATGTGTATGGGATGAGGTAAGAAGTGTATGAGATGAGATAAGATGTATATGGGTTGTGATAGGGTGAGAATGGAGGTGATATAAAAGATTAGATATGAAGGCATATGGGGTTATATGAATGGGAATGTGAAAATGGATGTATGTATGTGGATGTGTGGATGTGGAGATGGGAGTGTGGATGTATGCATGTGAAAATGGATGTATGCATGAAGATGTATATGCATAGATGTGAATGTGGATGTAGACGTGGTTGTATAGAAGTGAATGTGGAATGTGGATATGGATGTATGTATGTATGTGGATGTAGATGTGGATGTATAGATGTGAATGGGAATATAGATGTGGATATAGATGTGAATGTGAATGTAGATGTGGATGTATGTGAATGTGGATGTAGATGTGGTTGTATAGATGTGAATGTGGAACGTGGATGTGGATGTATGTATGTATGTGGATGTAGATGTGTATGTATAGATGTGAATGGGAATGTGGATGTGGATATATGTGAATGTGGATGTAGATGTGGATGTATAGATGTGAATGTGGAATGTGGATGTGGATGTATGTATGTATATGGATGTAGATGTGGATGTATAGATGTGAATGTGGAATGTGGATGTGGATGTATGTGTGTATGTGGATGTGGATGTGGATGTATAGATGTGAATGGGAATGTGGATGTGGATGTATGTATGTATGTGGACATGGATGTATGAATGAGGACGTGATAGTGGATGTATGCATGAGGATGCGGATGTATGAATGAGGACGTGATAGTAGATGTATGCATGTGGATGTATAGATGTGAATGGGAATGTGGATGTGGATGTATGTATGTATGTGGATATGGATGTATGAATGAGGACGTGATAGTGGATGTATGCATGTGGATGTGGATGTATGGATGTGAATATATGATATGTGATGTGAAGGAATCTGAAGTGAAGAGATGGAAAATGATGTGATTGGATGAGTACACATATATATGGAATGAGGAATAAGTAATGTGGACTATATGAGGGATAATGTGGAAAAATTAGAGTTAATATAGAAATTGTATTTGTAAACTGTTTGTAAATGCTGTTTGTAAATGGCTGTTTTATGTCAAGAATGCTGGAAAAGCATTTTGACCGTCTTGTGATTAAGGTCGTGGAGACCTAACTGATAAAGTTGCAACTGCTGACGGAGAGTCAATGGAGGACGTCTCACGTAGCAAGGTCGGCCGAGGTCTTGACCAGCCTCGGTTCGATTAAAATGGTGAGCTTCCGGTACGGTGGATGAGGGACCAAGGAAGCGGCCTATGAGTGAAGCGCTAGGTCACCTACGAAGGATCCTAGAGGGTGCTGACCATACGGTGCTTGGGCTCTGGGTCGCCTAGGATACCCACGCGTGCGTCGAGGAAGATATTGGAACAAGGAGTAAGAGTTGTTTTGTGAAACCGGGCATGGATCTGGTTGACTGACCTTGCTGGTCCTCAAAACGGATGAGTCCATGGCTCTTTTATATGGATCTGTTGGTTGATCTTGCTGATCTTCAATGAGAGTCCATCTTGATAAGTGATTATATTGCCGAGTATTATGGGCTAGGAACTATGGAAACGGCCTCTGTGTGGACAGGTGGTGAGCGTTCTAGTTGCCAATGATGCCATAGATACTCTGATGAAGGAATGATGGGAAATTATGAATCAACTGGATAAATTGGGAGATTGTGATCAATGGTACTATGGTTTCATTAAAGGATTGTTTTAAAGTTAGCTGATGCTAAGAAAAAGGCAATTTTCATATTGGGTGTGTAAGTGGTGTGGCTAGTTTTATGTTTGCATGAAATTCCGGCTAGGGGGCCTTGGAACTCTTTTCCTTGGTACCCAGGACAAAACCTAACCAAATTCCAAATTGGATCCCATCACTACAGTGGTTGGGCGGTTGGCTAACCCATGGGATCGGATGGGGTTAGGCTGGACTGATGGATCCATAAATCAAGACTCAACTTTGTTTTTACGATAGATAAAGTAAATCCCGGATAGAAATTGTTCTATGGATAGGAATCAACGGCTGTGCCTCTTGATGGGGAAAAAAGCGTTGATCCCAATGATCCAAGTGCAAGTTTCTACCTTGATTTGACCAAGTACCGTTAAAGGTGCAGTCAGATCAGTTGATCCGTAATGATCTTGACTACGTTAGAGTAAAGAGTTATCCTGGTGGAATCACCCATGCTTTCCGAGTAAAGGAAGTTTTTCCAGTTTCGGTTTTGGACAAACCGACGGATTAGTCTCTTGTCCGGATATCCGTGGGCGAGGCCCCGAGTGTGAGACCCCTACCCACGCATGATGTGCTACTTCCGCTGCTAGTACCCCGAATCCGTTGATCGGTGGGGAACAGGGATCTCACAATATCAAGCTTGGAAAGGATTCTTCAAGCATCACTTCTTCTTGCGGGCATCAAATTGTTTGTTGGTTTTGGGAGCATCTTCTTTAATAACCGAAGTAGGCTATTCACACTATCATCACTCCATATGTTGTTTGTGTAAGTTGAGGATTTCCAAGCATGCCTGTAAAGTTGAGTACTTTGCATCCTCCTACAATGGTGTGTAACACATTCTTTCTTTCATGTGTTTCAAAGTTAGGTGTCTCCTCCTCACCCTCGCTCTGAAAAAAGTGAGTGATCATCTTCTCCATGGCATCCTCTTCCTCTATCTCATGTGAAGGAAATCCTGGGTCTTCCAAATGTACTGAACATGCTCCACTTTCCAAGTGCTCCTTACAATGCTTGTATTCCTTCCGAGTTTACATTTCAAGGCATAAGTTTATATACTAACCGAGGAATTGGCTTGTAACATCAAGTTGGTTGGCATTGGTTCAAACGATCCCCATTTTCTAATATACTCCAATGTTACTCGACGTTCACGTAAACAAAAATTCTTGCATCTTGCACATGAACAAGGGATTCTTCTTCACAACCACTCTAGACCTCCAATTGGTTGGTGACCCAGCACTATCCGAACTAGTAGAAGACATCTATACTAGGCACAAAAAGTGTGTAGTTAGAAAATTGAATATGAATGCATGCACTAAATTTAGTAGTGTCAATGGTATATGCATAGGCTTGCTCTCTAAAATTTACATAGTGTCACTATAAGCGTCGTTAAGCGTCATTTTTAGCGACGCTGACAAAATTAACTTTTTGAGCTTGTGACATCGCCGACGCCTATTTTTCTCTCCCACAAAAAATTTTCTCCACTCCTTTCCTTGAGTTCCTGCACTAACTCCTCACTTCAATCAAGCTAGCTTTCCTCACAAGCATTTTTACTCTTTATATTCTCCTTCCCCTTCCTCTTCATGAGACTCTTTCTCTTCATCTCCAAACAGTTATGGTGTAAGCTCTTGAAGGTATTTTTCTCTTATGTTTTATTCTAATGCATTTGTTTATGGTTCTTCTTCTTCTTCTTCCCCTTCCTTTTTCCCCTTCCCCTTGCTATTCCTCTTTCTTTTTCTATCCATCACTCTACAAGTGATGGTGTGACCTAATGATTAGGTCTGCTTCTATTATGTTTAACCCTTGGGTGTCGAAATTTAAGATTAGCTTAGCTTAAACTTAATGCATAAATTAAGCTTTATACATAGAGCTTAATCGCTCTATGCATAGAGCTTAATCTACACCTTCCCCAACGGTTGCAACATGGAGATGCTGTAGGGAAGATTGTGAGAGCAAAAGGTGGGCACACATTGCACCGTGGACACAGAAAATTGAGTTAGGATAAATCACAAGCTCCATGGCTGATGTGCCCTTCTTTTAACCCCCACCCCTGTGATTGGCATTGGATGGGTTGCGGGCTCTCCTACTGGTCTACCGGTGAGGGGAGGCCGATTACCATGTAGGGCGAGGAGGCCCGCCTCCACGTCAACTGTCTTGCTGAGACAGAAGCCCCATTGCCATGTCAATAGTCAGATGATTATCATGGCCTCGCATGGTGCGTCTCTCACTCTGCCTGTACACTATCGCCCATAACAGGTCCTTACCAAAGCATGTGGCTAGAAAAAAGTGTCTTTTCATCATAACTGGTGTAAGGGTATCTATTACAAGATAAAGGAATAGTCCTCACCCCTTTATGTGGAGAAAGGAGAGGGAGAATTTTTGAAAAGGAGAAGAGAAGTCAAGTGTTTGGGAATTTCTTTCCCACATGCCTAGATGCATTGGAGCTCACAATTAGTTGTCACCATCAAGCCAATGACTTATTGAGCTTCTCATATATATATATATATATAATCCATTAGAAAGTAAGTTAATGTATGTATGTATGTATGTATATATATATACATATGTGTGTGTGTGTGTGTGTTTCGATGTGTGTATGATATATCTATCTATATATTTAAAATTGACCACAGCTTATCAACCATCTCCGCACATTAAAATTTAATCAAAATTAATTAATTTATGTTGATGTTTGTATTTATATTTTTAAATACATGTATATATATATAAGTATATGTGTTTATGTATAGGTATATGTATCTAAAACATAATATTACTGTTGATACTATATATTTACATGTGTGTGTGTGTGTGTGTGTGTGTGTGTGAGAGAGAGAGAGAGAGAGAGAGAGTGTGTGTGTGTGTGTGTTTGTGTGTGTGTGTGTGAGAGAGAGGAAAGAGAGAGAGAGAGCGCTTCTATGTGTGGAGAGAGGTGTGTGTGTGTGTGTGTGAGAGAGAGAGAGAGAGAGAGTTTCAACATTTGAGAGTGTGTACGTGACAGAGGGAGAGGGCCATGTGCATGTGTGTGTGTGTGTGTGTGTGTGTGTGTGTGTGTGTGAGAGAGAGAGAGAGAGAGAGAGAGAGAGAGAGAGAGATGGTTGTAGAGAGGGAATAGTTCTTTTCTGGAACCTTGGTTGGCCGCAGCAATGCATGGGTTCAATACTAGTACGTGTTACGGTGAGCTTCTATGTGGGGAGATTGTCTCCTTTGCATCCTCATGCAATGCAAAGCAAACTCTTTTGAGAGTAGGATCTAGAGCCCATAAGGCCTATCGAGAACTCCTTCGAGAGTAGGATCTCCCCCAAGAGTAGCCTTTTTGGAGTAGACAAGTAGCAAAGAAATAGTCCATACCTTTAAACCCTCCGGATTTGGCAAAAAGAAGATATTAAATCTTGAACTTTGAAACCTTCAAGATCGATCTCCTTCCGGTTCTGAGTTCTCCCGAGTCAGTACACTCTCTCCCCAAGGCAGATAACGAACACTAGAAACTTGACAGCTCTTTAGTGGACACCAGAAACTTGAAAGCTCTTCTCACACAGGCACAATTTTGCTCTAACTTGAAAGCTTTAAAAGAACTATTCCCTCTCTACAACCATCGACAACCGTATACACTTTGAAAGCTCTAAATCCAATCTCTAAGATGTCTTGAATTGTTCCATAATATTAAAGTTTCTCTCATATAATATTATTATCTCTTCTACTAGCTCAACTTTCTTGGTCAAAACTTACCATTACACCACAATCATATGTGATTCTCTTGGAGTTCACACGTTGAGTGCAAAAATGTCGACCTTCTGACCACATTACATTATGCACTATATACTTCAACCCAATAAAAAATCTTTAATATAGCTTATATGTAAGCAATTTAGTATTCAACATTATATATCTTAGCAAAACATCTTTACTTACATGGTAGTCGCATCCCCTTGCATATTCCCATTCTTCTCTTGTAATCTCCTCTCCCATCCTTTCGGCTTGCTCGAGGGCATCTCTAAGCCATTCAATATTGCAATCCTTTGGAAGAGCCTTTAGGTTGGGTGGGTATGCCATGTGCCTTTGCGTTGAACTCTTAAATGATCTTCTCTCCTTTGTTCTTATCTTTTTTGCATATTTCTCAATCCACTTTTCCATTCAAGAAGTGTTAAGAAGACAAAATGTAATGACCTTTTTGTGCATGGACTCATCCACCTTTTTGTGCATGGACTCATCCATCTTTCGAATGGTCCTTTTTCATGTGAGACCTACGAAATTGCCATGTAAGAACTGAAAGTTAGTAATTATAATACATTACAGTTATAAATGAATCATTTGTGCATGCTTAGATAAGAATCAATTTATAAGAACCAAACAATGATTTATTTTTAACTCTCCAATATGGTAGACGATAGAAGATTGAGTACCTTTTCATTCCCGCGGGCGGGTGCTATGATGAGAGTCACCCTCCATCTCTCATTCCACTCTCCATCTCTCCACCTTCCCTCCAATGGCATTGTAGGAGGCAAAGGCCACATGGTCTTCCACTCCACACCTCTCATCACAATCGGAGAAACCTCTGATGGAGCATAATCTAGGTGGTTTGGAGGAAGAGATCGATGATGTTCATCATACACCACTTTCTTTTGTGCATGTGCTTGTTTGGAAATAACTGATGGACTACGAATTGGACATGCATTATATCCTGCAGTTGTGAGACCTACGAAATTGCCATGTAAGAACTGAAAGTTAATAGACATTATAATACATTACAGTTATAAATGAATCATTTATTTGTGCATGCTTAGATAAGATTTAATTTATGAGTATGACGTACCTAAGCACTCCAAATAGCCTGAAAAATCATGCATAGTCCACATCAAGATATCCTTGACCATTGTATTGCGGCATGAAATTGGACGAGAAACATCATGCACCCTTATGCCTCTCCATAATTTCTCGAGCTCATCAATCAAGGGCCCAAGGTATACATCCATGTTCTTTACCTTGTGCTTCCCGGGCATAAGAAGTGCAAGTATCACACATGACCCTTCTTGATGGACATCCACGGAGGAATATTGTAATTCACAACAACAATAGGCCATGTGAACCATGGTGTAGACCTCAATCCAAATGGGTTCACCCCATCCATACCCATCTTTGAACTATGGCCATCTATCCTCAATGTGAGCCCAAGCTGGTGAGTCAGTGGTGGCGGCGGGAATCCTCATCATGTCATCGGTTGAACAATGGTTCACATGTTATGTCATTAACTCGGCGATGGATTGACACTGGAATATATGTTGAATGCGAGGTATAATCGGAAAGTGCCTCAATACCTTTTGGGGAATTTTTGCACCTTGTAAATCCTTCCTGTAATGATCCTCTCCACAAATTGGACATTATATGACATTGGCAAAGGTACCCCTGAATAGTACACAATCATTATGACATGCATGGATTCGAGTGTAATCCATATCAAGCTTGGAAAGGATTCTTCAAGCATCACTTCTTCTTGCGGGCATCAAATTGTTTGTTGGTTTTGGGAGCATCTTCTTTAATAACCGAAGTAGGCTATTCACACTATTATCGCTCCATATGTTGTTTGTGTAAGTTGAGGATTTCCAAGCATGCCTGCAAAGTTGAGTACTTTGCATCCTCCTACAATGGTGTGTAACACATTCTTTCTTTCATGTGTTTCAAAGTTAGGTGTCTCTTCCCTACCCTCGCTTTGAAAAAAGTGAGTGATCATCTCCTCCATAGCATCCTCTTCCTCTATATCTCATGTGAAGGAAATCTTGGGTCTTCCAAATGTACTTACTGAGCATGCTCCACTTTCCAAGTGCTCCTTACAATGCTTGTATTCCTTCCTCAAGTTTCTCCCAATAATGAGGTATATTGTGTAGTAAACGTGCACGAATGTCCATGCCCTCCTCATCATAATGAACCATATTTAAAAATGACACTCAACATTACATATGGCAAACCACGAGTTTACATTTCAAGGCATAAGTTTATATACTAACCGAGGAATTAGCTTGCAACATCAAGTTGGTTGGCATTGGTTCAAACGATCCCCATTTTTTAATATGCTCCAAGGTCACTCGACGTTCACGTACACAAAAATTCTTGCATCTTGCACATGAACAAGGGATTCTTCTTCACAAACACTCTGGACCTCCAATTGGTTGGTGACCCATCACTATCCGAACTAGTAGAAGACATCTATACTAGGCACAAAAAGTGTGCAGTTAAAAAATTGAATATGAATACATGCACTAAATTTAGTAGTGTCAATGGTATGTGCATAGGCTTGCGCTCTAAATTTTACATAGTGTCACTATAAGCGTTGTTTTTAGCGATGCTGACAAAATTAACTTTTTGAGCCTGCGACATCGCCGACGCCTATTTTTCTCTCCCACAAAAAATTTTCTCCACTCCTTTCCTTGAGTTCCTGCACTAACTCCTTACTTCAATCAAGCTAGCTTTCCTCACAAGCATTTTTACTCTTTATATTCTCCTTCCCCTTCCTCTTCATGAGACTCTTTCTCTTCATCTTCAAATGGTTATGGTGTAAGCTCTTGAAGGTATTTTTCTCTTATGTTTTATTCTAATGCATTTGTTTATGGTTCTTCTTCTTCTTCCCCTTTCCCTTGCTATTCCTCTTTCTTTTCCTATCCATCACTCTACAAGCGATGGTGTGACCTAATGATTAGGTTTGCTTCTATTATGTTTAACCCTTGGGTGTCGAAATTCAAGATTAGCTTAGCTTAAACTTAATGCATAAATTAAGCTTTATACATAGAGCTTAATCTACATCTTCCTCAATGGTTGCAACATGGAGATGCTGTAGGGAAGATTGTGAGAGCAAAAGGTGGGTGGACACAAAAAATTGAGTTAGGATAAATCGCAAGCTCCATGACTGACGTGCCCTTCTTTTAACCCCCACCCCTGTGATCAACATTAGATGGGTTGCGGGCTCTCTTACTGGTTTACCGATGAGGGGAGTCCGATTACCATGTAGGGCAAGGAGGCCGGCCTCCACGTCAACTGTCTTGCTCAAACAAAAGCCCCATTGCCATGTCAATAGTCAAATGATTATCATGGCCTCGCATGGTGCGTCTCTCACTCTGCCTGTACACTGTCGCCCATAATAGGTCCTTACCAAAGCATGTGGCTAGAAAAAAGTGTCTTTTCATCATAACTGGGGTAAGGGTATCTATTACAAGATAAAGGAAGAGCCCTCACCCCTTTACGTGGAGAAAGGAGAGGGAGAATTTTTGAAAAGGAGAAAGGAGAAGAGAAGTCAAGTGTTTGGGGGTTTCTTTCCCACACGCCTAGATGCATTGGAGCTCACAATTAGTTGTCACCATAAAATCATTTACTTATTGAGTTTCTTATATATATATATAATCCATTAGAAAGTAAATTAATGTATGTATGTATGTATGTATATGTATATACATATGTGTGTGTGTGTGTGTGTTTCGATGTGCGTATGATATATCTATCTATATATTCAAAAGTGACCGGAGCTTATCACCCATCTCTGCACATTAAGATTTAATCAAAATTAATTAAATTATGATAATGTTTGTATTAATATTGTTAAATACATGTATATATGTATAAGTATATGTGTCTATGTATAGGTATATGTATCTAAAACATAATATTGTTGTTGATACTATATATTTACATATGTGTGTGTGTGTGTGTGTGTGTGTGAGAGAGAGAGAGAGAGAGAGAGAGCGCTTCTATGTGTGGGAGAGTGTAAGAAGAGAGAGGGAGTGTGCGCATGTGTGTGTGTGTGTGTGAGAGAGAGAGAGAGAGAGAGAGAGAGAGAGAGAGAGAGAGAGTTTCAACATTTGAGAGTGTGTACGTGATAGAGAGAGGGAGAGGGCCATGTGCATGTGTATGTGTGTGTGTGTGTGTGTGTGAGAGAGAGAGAGAGAGAGAGAGAGAGAGAGATGGTTGTAGAGAGGGAATAGTTCTTTTCTAGAACCTTGGTCGGCCACAGCAATGCGTGGGTTCAATACTAGTACGTGTTACGGTGAGGTTCTATGTGGGAAGGTTGTCTCCTTTGCATCCTCATGCAATGCAAAGCAAACTCTTTTGAGAGTAGGATCTAGAGCCCATGAAGCCTATCGAGATCTCCTTCGAGAGTAGGATCTCCCACAAGAGTAGCGTCTTTGGAGTGAGGATGAACTTTTTCTTCAAGGAATCCTAGTGAGGTTAAGGACGGCCTGCTCCCGTCGCTAGAGAACCAAATTAATCCTGTGGATGGAGTGGCGGAGGACGTGGATGAAGGCCTAGTCCCAAAGCCGGTGATGGGAGAGGCACACTTGAGCACAGGGGAGGAAGGCCTTCTGGGCGAAGCTGTACTAGATGACATGGATGAAACTTGGGACCCCTTAATAGAGACACTAGAAGAGAGGATAAATCACAAACCTCTAGCCTATAAGCATAGTACATACACAACAACATTTTCAAAGCTATAAGAAAACAAACATCTCTTTTGATGGATAAGAAAACCTCACTTTATTAAGAAATGGTGCATACACATTGCATGGTATCCATGGCTTACACACACGCCACACGGACAAACCAAGCATACTACATTTTCTCCTTAAAATTGAAGACAAGAAAACGAGTAGCAAAGAAATAGTCCATACCTTTAAACCCTCTGGATTTGGCAAAAAGAAGATATAAATCTTGAACTTTGAAGCCTTCAAGATGAATCTCCTTCCGGTTCTGAGTTCTCCTGAGTCAGTACACTCTCTCCCCAAGGCAGATAACAAACACTAGAAACTTGACAGCTCTTTAGTGGACACCAAAAACTTGAAAGCTCTTCTCACACAGGCACAATTTTTCTCTAACTTGAAAGCTTTAAAAGAACTATTCCCTCTCTACAACCATCGACAACCGTATACACTTTGAAAGCTCTAAATCAAATCTCCAAGATGTCTTGAATTGTTCCATAATATTAAAGTTTCTCTGATATAATATTATTATCTCTTCTACTAGCTCAACTTTCTTGGTCAAAACTTACCATTACACCACAATCATATGTGATTCTCTTGGAGTCCACATGTTGAGTGCAAAAATGTCGACCTTCTGACCACATTACATTATGCACTATATACTTCAATCCAATAAAAAATCTTTAATATAGCTTATATGTAAGCAATTTAGTATTCAACATTATATATCTTAGCAAAACATCTTTACTTACATGGTAGTCGCATCCCCTTGCATATTCCCATTCTTTTCTTGTAATCTCCTCTCCCATCCTTTCGGCTTGCTCGAGGGCATCTCTGAGCCATTCAATATTGCAATCCTTTGGAAGAGCCTTTAGGTTGGGTGGGTATGCCATGTGCCTTTGTGTTGAACTCTTAAATGCTCTTCTCTCCTATGTCCTTATCTTTTTTGCATATTTCTCAATCCACTTTTCCATTCAAGAAGTGTTAAGAAGACAAAATGTAATGACCTTTTTGTGCATGGACTCATCCATCTTTCAAATGCGTCCTTTTTCATGTGGCACATGTGACACCTTTGGTTCATCCTCATCCTTTTGCATGAATCTAGGCATAGATGGATGGATTTGTTTTAAATATTCAGAGATGTATACGAGGGATTCTTGCACCAACCATCCCTCTGCCATGCTTCCTTCTAGCCTTGCCCTTTGCTTCACAAATCCCTTCAAGGTTTTCATGAAACGTTCAAGAAAAAACATCCACCGGCTATGAACAACACCACATATAGTCACCTCATCCACCAAATGTACTAGAAGGTGCAATTAAGTTCTGAGTATGCTTCTTGGAAATCTTTCCACCTATTCAACAAAGGAATAAATGATAAATTAAAGAATAATAGATAATTTCAAAGCTATATGTTATACCAAATGCACAAATCTATAGTTTTGATTGGAACTCACCTCACCAATCCACCTAATTTATAGATGGCATTCCGAGCCTTCTCTTCTCCGCACCCACCAATTGATTTGGAAGTATGAACAATGCAATCAATTTTTGAAAACAATAAAAGATCAATATAGAGTCCACACAATATAAACCGAGGAGTGCCCAAAAATAAAAACAGCTATGTACGTACTCGCATCATCTCATGCCAGCCATGTGATTTGAGACCATACAATTAATGCTCACCCTTATTTTTTGTTATTTTGTAAATGCACCCTTTAATGGGTGCATTACATCGGTTGGTGTACGAAAAGATGAAATTTGATTCTTGACTTTTTTTTCCTCTTGCCTTGTCAACTTCCATGGCACTTTCGATAAAATCACCTTGTCATTGACTACCCTTGGCTATGCATTTTCCATGTGTCTGATATCCTTTAAGTCATCTCTTATTGCATGGGTGTCTTTTTTATCAATTAGATGGTCCCAAATCATTGATGCCACATTCTTAAAAAATGTGCATTGGATCCAAAAGATGATTTATTTTTAACTCTTTCCAATATGGTAGACGATAGAAGATTGAGTAGCTTTTCATGTCCATGGGACTGTGATGAGAGTCACCCTCCATCTCTCGTCCCACTCTCCATCTCTCCACCTTCCCTCCAATGGCATTGTAGGAGGCAAATCCCACATGGTCTTCCACTCCACACCTCTCATCACAATCGGAGAAACCTTTGATGGAGCATAATCTAGGTGGTTTGGAGGAAGAAATCGATGATGTTCATCATACATCACTTTATTTTGTGCATGTGCTTTTCCACTCCACACCTCTTATCACAATGGGAGAAACCACTGATGGAGCATAATCTAGGTGGTTTGGAGGAAGAAATCGATGATGTTCATCATACACCACCTTCTTTTCTGCATGTCTTCCACTCCACACCTCTCATCACAATCGGAGAAACCACTGATGGAGCATAATTTAGGTGGTTTGGAGGAAGAAATCGATGATGTTCATCATACACCACTTTCTTTTGTGCATGTGCTTGTTGGAATCGACTACAAATTGGACATGCATTATATCCTGCAATTGTGAGACCTACGAAATTGCCATGTAAGAACTGAAAGTTAGTAATTATAATACATTACAGTTACAAATGAATCATTTGTGCATGCTTAGATAAGAATCAATTTATAAGAACCAAAAGATGATTTATTTTTAACTCTCTCCAATATGGTAGAAGATAGAAGATTGAGTACCTTTTCATTCCCGCGGGCGAGTGCTGTGATGAGTCACCCTCCATCTCTCATTCCACTCTCCATCTCTCCACCTTCCCTCCAATGGCACTGTAGAAGGCAAATGCCACATGGTCTTCCACTCCACACCTCTCATCACAATCGGAGAAACATCAGATGGAGCATAATCTAGGTGGTTTGGAGCAAGAAATCGATGATGTTCATCATACACCACTTTCTTTTGTGCATGTGCTTATTTGGAAATAAGTGATGGACTACGAATTGGACATGTATTATATCTTGCAGTTGTGAGACCTACAAAATTGCCATGTAAGAACTGAAAGTTAATAGACATTATAATACATTACAGTTATAAATGAATCATTTATTTGTGCATGCTTAGATAAGAATTAGTTTATGAGTATGACGTACCTGAGCACTCCGTATAGCCTGAAAAATCATGCATAGTCCACATCAAGATATCCTTGACCATTGTATTGTGGCGTGAAATTGGACGAGAAACATCATGCACCCTTATGCCTCTCCATAATTGCTCGAGCTCATCAATCAAGGGCCCAAGGTATACATCCATGTTCTTTACCTTGTGCTTCCTGGGCATAAGAAGTGCAAGTATCACACATGACCCTTCTTGATGGACATCCACGGAGGAATATTGTAATTCACAACAACAATAGGCCATGTGGACCATGGTGTAGACCTCAATCCAAATGGGTTCACCCCATCCATACCCATCTTTGAACTATGGCCATCTATCCTCAATGTGAGCCCAAGCTGGTGAGTCAGCGGCGGCGGCGGGAATCCTCATGTCATCGGTTGAACAATGGTTCACATGTTATGTCATTAACTCGGCGGTGGATTGACACTGGAACATATGTTGAATGCGAGGTATAATAGGAAAGAGCCTCAATACCTTTTGGGGAATTTTTGCACCTTGTAAATCCTTCCTGTAATGATCCTCTCCACAAATTGGACATTATATGACATTGGCAAAGGTACCCCTGAATAGTACACAATCATTATGACATGCATGGATTCGAGTGTAATCCATATCAAGCTTGGAAAGGATTCTTCAAGCATCACTTCTTCTTGCAGGCATCAAATTGTTTGTTGGTTTTGGGAGCATCTTCTTTAATAACCGAAGTAGGCTATTCACACTATTATCGCTCCATATGTTGTTTGTGTAAGTTGAGGATTTCCAAGCATGCCTGCAAAGTTGAGTACTTTGCATCCTCCTACAATGGTGTGTAACACATTCTTTCTTTCATGTGTTTCAAAGTTAGGTGTCTCTTCCCTACCCTCACTTTGAAAAAAGTGAGTGATCATCTCCTCCATGGCATCCTCTTCCTCTATATCTGATGTGAAGGAAATCCTGGGTCTTCCAAATGTATTGAACATGCTCCACTTTCCAAGTGCTCCTTACAATGCTTGTATTCCTTCCTCAAGTTTCTCCCAATGATCGAATAATGAGGTATATTGTGTAGTACACGTGCACAAATGTCCATGCCCTCCTCATCCTAATGAACCATATTTAAAAATGTCACTCAACATTACATATGGCAAACCACGAGTTTACATTTCAAGGCATAAGTTTATATACTAACTGAGGAATTGGCTTGCAACATCAAGTTGGTTGGCATTGGTTCAAATGATCCCCATTTTCTAATATGCTCCAAGGTCACTCGACGTTCACGTACACAAAAGTTCTTGCATCTTGCACATGAACAAGGGATTCTTCTTCACAACCACTCTGGACCTCCAATTGGTTGGTTACCCATCACTATCCGAACTAGTAGAAGACATCTATACTAGGCACAAAAAGTGTGCAGTTAAAAAACTGAATATGAATACATGCACTAAATTTAGTAGTGTCAATGGTATGTGTATAGGCTTGCTCTCTAAAATTTACATAGTGTCACTATAAGCGTTGTTAAGCGTCATTTTTAGCGACGCTGATAAAATTAACTTTTTGAGCCTGCGACATCGCCGACGCCTATTTTTCTCTCCCACAAAAAATTTTCTCCACTCCTTTCCTTGAGTTCCTGCATTGACTCCTCACTTCAATCAAGCTAGCTTTCCTTACAAGCATTTTTACTCTTTATATTCTCCTTCCCCTTCCTCTTCATGAGACTCTTTCTCTTCATATTTAAATGGTTATGGTGTAAGATCTTGAAGGTATTTTTCTCTTATGTTTTATTCTAATGCATTTGTTTATGGTTCTTCTTATTCTTCCCCTTCCCCTTCCCCTTCCCCTTGCTATTCCTCTTTCTTTTCCTATCCATCACTCTACAAGCGTCACTCTACAAGCGATGGTTTGACCTAATCATTGGGTTTGCTTCTATTATGTTTAACCCTTGGGTGTCAAAATTCAAGATTAGCTTAGCTTAAACCTAATGCATAAATTAAGCTTTATACATAGAGCTTAATCGCTCTATGCATAGAGCTTAATCTACACCTTCAGGGAAGATTGTGAGAGCAAAAGTTGGGCACACATTGCACCGTGGACACAAAAAATTGAGTTAGGATAAATCGCAAGCTCCATGACTGATGTGCCCTTCTTTTAACCCCCACCCCTGTGATCGGCATTGGATGGGTTGCGGGCTCTCCTACTGGTCTACCGGGGCAAGAAGGCCAATTACCATGTAGGGCGAGGAGGCCGGCCTCCGTGTCAACTGTCTTGCTGAGACAAAAGCCCCATTGCCATGTCAATAGTCAAATGATTATCATGGCCTCGCATGGTGCGTCTCTCACTCTGCCTGTACACTGTCGCCCATAACAGGTCCTTACCAAAGCATGTGGCTAGAAAAAAGTGTCTTTCATCATAACTAGGGTAAGGGTATCTATTACAAGATAAAGGAAGAGTCCTCACCCCTTTACGTGGAGAAAGGAGAAGAGAAGTCAAGTGTTTGGGGGTTTCTTTCCCACACGCCTAGATGCATTGGAGGTCACAATTAGTTGCCACCATCAAATCATTTACTTATTGAGTTTCTTATATATATATATATATATATATATATATATATATATATATATATATATATTAAATCCATTAGAAAGTAAATTAATGTATCTATGTATGTATGTATATGTATATACATATGTGTGTGTGTGTGTGTGTTTCGATGTGTGTATGATATATCTATCTATATATTCAAAAGTGACCGCAGCTTATCACCCATCTCCGCACATTAAGATTTAATCAAAATTAATTAAATTATGATGATGTTTGTATTGATGTTTGTATTTATATTTTTAAATACATGTATATATGTATAAGTATATGTGTCTATGTATAGGTATATGTATCTAAAACATAATATTGTTGTTGATACTATATATTTACATGTGTATGTGTGTGTGTGTGTGTGTGTGTGTCTGTGTGTGTGTGTGAGAGAGAGAGAGAGAGAGAGAGAGAGAGAGAGAGAGCGCTTCTATGTGTGGGAGAGTGTAAGAAGAGATAGGGAGTGTGCGCATGTGTGTGTGTGTGTGTGTGAGAGAGAGAGAGAGAGAGAGAGAGAGAGAGAGAGAGAGAACATTTGAGAGTGTGTATGTGACAGAGAGAGGGAGAGGGCCATGTGCATGTGTATGTGTGTGTGTGTGTGAGAGAGAGAGAGAGAGATGGTTGTAGAGAGGGAATAGTTCTTTTCTGGAACCTTGGTCGGCCACAGCAATGCGTGGGTTCAATACTAGTACGTGTTACGGTGAGGTTCTATGTGGGGAGGTTGTCCCCTTTGCATCCTCATGCAATGCAAAGCGAACTCTTTTGAGAGCAGGATCTAGAGCCCAAGAAGCATATCGAGATCTCCTTCGAGAGTAGGATCTCCCACAAGAGTAGCGTCTTTGGAGTGAGGATGAACTTTTTCTTTGAGGAATCCTAGTGAGGTTGACGGCCTGCTCCAGTCGCTAGAGAACCAAATTAAACCTATGGATGGAGTGGTCCCAAAGCCGGTGATGGGAGAGGCACACTTGAGCACAGGGGAGGAAGGCCTTCTGGGCGAAGCTGTACTAGATGACATCGATGAAACTTGGGACCCCTTAATAGAGACACTAAAAGAGAGGATAAATCACAAACCTCAAGCCTATAAGCATAGTACATACACAACAACATTTTCAAAGCTATAAGAAAACAAACATCTCTTTTGATGGACAAAGAAAACCTCACTTTATAAAAAAATGGTGCATACACATTGCATGGTATCCATGGCTTACACACGCCACACGGACAAACCAAGCATACTACATTTTCTCCTTAAAATCGAAGACAAGAAAACGAGTAGCAAAGAAATAGTCCATATCTTTAAACCCTCTGGATTTGGCAAAAAGAAGATATTTAATCTTGAACTTTGAAGCCTGAATTCAAGATAAATCTCCTTCCGGTTCTGAGTTCTCCCGAGTCACTACACTCTCTCCCCAAGGCAGATAACGAACACTAGAAACTTGACAGCTCTTTAGACTGAATATGAATACATGCACTAAAGTTAGTAGTGTCAATGGTATGTGCATATGCTTGCTCTCTAAAATTTACATAGTGTCACTATAAGCGTCGTTAAGCGTCATTTTTAGCGACGCTGATAAAATTAACTTTTTGAGCCTGCGACATTGCCGACGCCTATTTTTCTCTCCCACAAAAAATTTTCTCCACTCCTTTCCTTGAGTTCCTGCACTGACTCCTCACTTCAATCAAGCTAGCTTTCACAAGCATTTTTACTCTTTATATTCTCCTTCCCCTTCCTCTTCATCTCCAAATGGTTATGGTGTAAGCTCTTGAAGGTATTTTTCACTTATGTTTTATTCGATGTGTGTATGATATATCTATCTATATATTTAAAAGTGACCACAGCTTATCACCCATCTCCGCACATTAAAATTTAATGAAAATTAATTAAATTATGTTGATGTTTGTATTTATATTTTTAAATACATGCATATATGTATAAGTATATGTGTCTATGTATAGGTATATGTATCTAAAACATAATATTGTTGTTGATACTATATATTTACATATGTGTATGTGTGTGTGTGTGTGTGTGTGTGTGAGAGAGAGAGAGAGAGAGAGAGAGCGCTTCTATGTGTGGGAGAGTGTAAGAAGAGAGAGGGAGTGTGCACATGTGCGTGCGTGTGTGTGTGTGTGTGTGTGTGTGAGAGAGAGAGAGAGAGAGAGAGAGAGAGAGAGAGAGTTTCAACATTTGAGAGTGTGTACGTGAGAGAGAGAGGGAGAGGGCCATGTGCATGTGTATGTGTGTTTCTGTGTGTGTGTGTGTGTGAGAGAGAGAGAGAGAGAGAGAGAGAGAGAGATGGTTATAGAGAGGGTAAAGTTCTTTTTTGGAACCTTGGTCGGCCGCAGCAATGCTTGGGTTCAATACTAGTATGTGTTACGGTGAGGTTCTATGTGGGGAGGTTGTCTCCTTTGCATTCTCATGCAATGCAAAGCGAACTCTTTTGAGAGCAGGATCTAGAGCCCATGAAGCCTATCGAGATCTCCTTCGAGAGTAGGATCTCCCCCAAGAGTAGCCTCTTTGGAGTGAGGATGAACTTTTTCTTCGAAGAATCCTTGTGAGGTTAAGGACGGCCTGCTCCTTTTGCTAGAGAACCAAATTAAACCTGTGGATGGAGTGGCGGAGGATATGGATGAAGGCCTAGTCCCAAAGCCGGTGATGCTCCGAAGAGGCACACTTGAGCACAGGGGAGGAAGGCCTTCTGGGCGAAGCTATACTAGATGACATCGATGAAACTTGGGACCCCTTAATAGAGACACTACAAGAGAGGATAAATCACAAACCTCTAGCCTATAAGCGTAGTACATACACAACAACATTTTCAAAGCTATAAAAAAACAAACATCTCTTTTGATGGATAAGAAAACCTCACTTTATAAAAAAATGGTGCATACACATTGCATGGTAGCCATGGCTTACACACACGCCACACGGACAAACCAAGCATACTGCATTTTCTCCTTAAAATCAAAGACAAGAAAATGAGTAGCAAAGAAATAGTCCATACCTTTAAACCCTCTGGATCTGGCAAAAAGAAGATATTAAATCTTGAACTTTGAAGCCTTCAAGATGAATCTCCTTCCGGTTCTGAGTTCTCCCGAGTCAATACACTCTCTCCCCAAGGCAGATAACGAACACTAGAAACTTGACAGCTCTTTAGTGGACACAAGAAACTTGAAAGCTCTTCTCACACAGACACAATTTTTCTCTAACTTGAAAGCTTTAAAAGAACTATTCCCTCTCTACAACCATCGACAACCGTATACACTTTGAAAGCTCTAAATCAAATCTCCAAGATGTCTTGAATTGTTCCATAATATTAAAGTTTCTCTGATATAATATTCTTATCTCTTCTACTAGCTCAACTTTCTTGGTCTCAAAACTTACCATTACACCACAATCATATGTGATTCTCTTGGAGTCCACACGTTGAGTGCAAAAATGTCGACCTTCTGACCACATTACATTATGCACTATATACTTCAACCCAATAAAAAATCTTTCATATGGCTTATATGTAAGCAATTTAGTATTCAACATTATATATCTTAGCAAAACATCTTTACTTACATGGTAGTCGCATCCCCTTGCATATTCCCATTCTTCTCTTGTAATCTCCTCTCCCATCCTTTCGGGTTGCTCGAGGGCATCTCTGAGCCATTCAATATTGCAATCCTTTGGAAGAGCCTTTAGGTTGGGTGGGTATGCCATGTGCCTTTGTGTTGAACTCTTAAATGCTCTTCTCTCCTCTGTCCTTATCTTTTTTGCATATTTCTCAATTCAATTTTTTCATTCAAGAAGTGTTAAGAAGACAAAATGTAATGACCTTTTTGTGCATGGACTCATCCATCTTTTGAATGCATCCTTTTTCATGTGGCACATGTGACACCTTTCGTTCATCCTCATCGTTATGCATGAATCTAAGCATAGATGGATCGATTTGTTTCAAATATTCAGAGATGTATACGAGGGATTCTTGCACCAACCATCCCTCTGCCATGCTTCCTTCTAGCCTTGCCCTTTGCTTCACAAATCCCTTCAAGGTTTTCATGAAGCGTTCAAGAAAAAACATCCACCAGCTATGAACAACACCACATATAGCCACCTCATCCACCAAATGTACTAGAAGGTGCAATTAAGTTGTGAGTATGCTTCTTGGAAAGCTTTCTTCAATCATATATACCTTCTCAATTAACTCAACTCGAGCCTTCTCACAATGGAATCTGGATGAATCTCCTTTGATGCTATCCACCTATTCAACAAAGGAATAAATGATAAATTAAAGAATAATAGATAATTTCAAAGCTATATGTTATACCAAATGCACAAATCTATAGTTGTGATTGGAACTCACCTCGCCAATCCACCTAATTTATAGATGGCATTCCGAGCCTTCTCTTCTCCGCACCCACCAATTGATTTGGAAGTATGAACAATGCAATCAATTTTTGAAAACAAAAAAAGATCAATATAGAGTCCACACAACATAATCCCACCCAGGAGTGCCCAAAAATAAATACAGCTATGTACGTACTCGCATCATCTCATGCCAGCCATGTGAAATGAGACCATACAATTAATGCTCACCCTTATTTTTTGTTATTGTAAATGCACCCTTTAATGAGTGCATTACATCGGTTGGTGTACGAAAAGATGAAATTTGATTCTTGACTTTTTTTTCCTCTTGCCTTGTCAACTTCCATGGCACTTTTGGTAAAATCACCTTGTCATTGACTACCCTTGGCTATGCATTTTCCATGTGTTTGATATCCTTTAAGTCATCTCTTATTGCATGGGTGTCTTTTTTATCAATTAGATGGTCCCAAATCATTGATGCCACAATCTTAAAAAATGTGCATTGGATCCAAAAGATGATTTATTTTTAACTCTGTCCAATATAGTAGACGATAGAAGATTGAGTACCTTTTCATGCCCGCGGGACTGTGATGAGAGTCACCCTCCATCTCTCGTCCCACTCTCCATCTCTCCACCTTCCCTCCAATGGCATTGTAGGAGGTGAATGCCACATGGTCTTCCACTCCACACCTCTCATCACAATCCGAGAAACCTTTTATGGAGCATAATCTAGGTGGTTTGGAGGAAGAAATCGATGATGTTCATCATACACCACTTTCTTTTGTGCATGTGCTTGTTGGAAACAAGTGATGGACTACAAATTGGACATGCATTATATCCTACAGTTTTGTGAGACTACAGAATTGCCATGTAAGAACTGAAAGTTAGTAATTATAATACATTACAGTTATAAATGAATCGTTTGTG
Source organism: Cibotium barometz (assembly GCF_041138505.1). NCBI lineage: Eukaryota > Viridiplantae > Streptophyta > Polypodiopsida > Cyatheales > Cibotiaceae > Cibotium > Cibotium barometz. The sequence continues at coordinate 3,975,910 of NC_141063.1, forward strand.
CATGCTTAGATAAGAATCAATTTATAAGAACCAAAAGATGATTTATTTTTAACTCTCTCCAATATGGTAGACTATAGAAGATTGAGTACCTTTTCATTCCCGCGGGTGGTTGCTGTGATGAGAGTCACCCTCCATCTCTCATTCCACTCTCCATCTCTCCACCTTCCCTCCAATGGCATTGTAGGAGGCAAATGCCACATGGTCTTCCACTCCACACCTCTCATCACAATCGGAGAAACCTCTGATGGAGCATAATCTAGGTGGTTTGGAGGAAGAAATCGATGATGTTCATCATACACGACTTTCTTTTGTGCATGTGCTTGTTTGGAAATAAGTGATGGACTACGAATTGGACATGCATTATATCCTGCAGTTGTGAGACCTACAAAATTGCCATGTAAGAACTGAAAGTTAATAGACATTATAATACATTACAGTTATAAATGAATCATTTATTTGTGCATGCTTAGATAAGAATTAGTTTATGAGTATGACGTACCTGAGCACTCCGTATATCCTGAAAAATCATGCATAGTCCACATCAAGATATCCTTGACCATTGTATTGCGGCATGAAATTGGACGAGAAACATCATGCACCCTTATGCCTCTCCATAATTGCTCGAGCTCATCAATCAAGGACCCAAGGTATACATCCATGTTCTTTACCTTGTGCTTCTTGGGCATAAGAAGTGCAAGTATCACACATGACCCTTCTTGATGAACATCCACGGAGGAATATTGTAATTCACAACAAGTACTCAAGTTTCTCCCAATGATCGAATAATGAGGTATATTGTGTAGTACTCCTGCACGAATGTCCATGCCCTTCTCATCCTAATGAACCATATTTAAAAATGACACTCAACATTACATATGGCAAACAAGGAGTTTACATTTCAAGGCATACGTTTATATACTAACCGAGGAATTGGCTTGCAACATCAAGTTGGTTGGCATTGGTTCAAACGATCCCCATTTTCTAATATGCTCCAAGGTCACTCGACGTTCACGTAAACAAAAATTCTTGCATCTTGCACATGAAAAAGGGATTCTTCTTTACAACCACTCTGGACCTCCAATTGGTTGGTGACCCATCACTATCCAAACTAGTAAAGGACATCTATACTAGGCACAAAAAGTGTGCAGTTAAAAAACTGAATATGAATACATGCACTAAATTTAGTAGTGTCAATGGTATATGCATAGGCTTGCTCTCTAATGTTTACATAGTGTCACTATAAGCGTCGTTAAGCGCCATTTTTAGACGCTGATAAAATTTTCTTTTTGAGCCTACGACATCGCCGACGCCTATTTTTCTCTCCCACAAACAATTTTCTCCACTACTTTCCTTGACTTCCTACACTGACTCCTCACTTCAAACAAGCTAGCTTTCCTCACAAGCATTTTTACTCTTTATATTCTCCTTCCCCTTCCTCTTCATGAGACTCTTTCTCTTCATCTCCAAATGGTTATGGTGTAAGCTCTTGAAGGTATTTTTCTCTTATGTTTTATTCTTATGCATTTGTTTATGGTTCTTCTTCCCCTTCCCCTTCCCCTTCCCCTTCCCCTTGCTATTCCTCTTTCTTTTCCTATCCATCACTCTACAAGTGATGGTGTGACCTAATGATTAGGTTTGCTTCTATTATGTTTAACCCTTGGGTGTCAAAATTTAAGATTAGCTTAGCTTAAACTTAATGCATAAATTAAGCTTTATACATAGAGCTTAATCTACACCTTCCCCAACGGTTGCAACATGGAGATGCTGTAGGGAAGATTGTGAGAGCAAAAGGTGGGCACACATTGCACCGTGGACACAAGAAATTGAGTTAGGATAAATCGCAAGCTCCATGGCTGATGTGCCCTTCTTTTAACCCCCACCCCTTTGATCGGCATTGGTGGATGGGTTGCGGGCTCTCCTACTGGTCTACCGGTGAGGGGAGGCCGATTACCATGTAGGGCAAGGAGGCCGGCCTCCACGTCAACTGTCTTGCTGAGACAGAAGCCCCATTGCCATGTCACTAGTCAGATGATTATCATGGCCTCGCATGGTGCGTCTCTCACTCTGCCTGTACACTGTCGCCCATAACAGGTCCTTACCAAAGCATGTGGCTGGAAAAAAGTGTCTTTTCGTCATAACTGGGGTAAGGGTATCTATTACAAGATAAAGGAAGAGTCCTCACCCCTTTACGTGGAGAAAGGAGAGGGAGAATTTTTGAGAAGGAGAAAGGAGAAGAGAAGTCAAGTGTTTGGGGGTTTCTTTCCCACACGCCTAGATACATTGGAGCTCACAATTAGTTGTCACCATCAAATCATTTACTTATTGAGTTTCTTATATATATATATATATATATATATATATATATATATATAAATCCATTAGAAAGTAAATTAATGTATGTATGTATGTATGTATATGTATATACATATACATATACATATGTGCGTGTGTGTGTTTCGATGTGTGTATTGTATATCTATCTATATATTTAAAAGTGACCACAGCTTATCACCCATCTCCGCACATTAAAATTTAATCAAAATTAATTAAATTATATTGATGTTTGTATTTATATTTTTAAATACATGTATATATGTATAAGTATATGTGTCTATGTATAGGTATATGTATCTAAAACATAATATTGTTGTTGATACTATATATTTACATGTGTGTGTGTGTGTGTGTGTGTGTGTGTGTGTGTGTGTGTGTGAGAGAGAGAGAGAGAGAGAGAGAGAGAGAGAGAGAGAGCGCTTCTATGTGTGGGAGAGTGTAAGAAGAGAGACGGAGTGTGCACATGTGTGTGTGTGTGTGTGTGTGTGAGAGAGAGAGAGAGAGAGAGTTTCAACATTTGAGGATGTGTACGTGACAGAGAGAGGAAGAGGGTCATGTGCCTGTGTGTGTGTGTGTGTGTGTGTGTGTGTGTGTGTGTGTGTGTGTGAGAGAGAGAGAGAGAGAGAGAGAGAGAGAGAGATGGTTGTAGAGAGGGTAAAGTTCTTTTTTGGAACCTTGGTCGGCCGCAGCAATGCGTGGGTTCAATACTAGTACGTGTTACGGTGAGGTTCTATGTGGGGAGGTTGTCTCCTTTACATCCTCATGCAATGCAAACGAACTCTTTTGAGAGCAAGATCTAGAGCCCATGAAGCCTATCGAGATCTCCTTCGAGAGTAGGATCTCCCCCAAGAGTAGCCTCTTTGGAGTGAAGATGAACTTTTTCTTCAAGGAATCCTTGTGAGGTTAAGGACGGCCTGCTCCTTTCGCTAGAGAACCAAATTAAATCTGTGGATGGAGTGGCGGAGGACGTGGATGAAGGCCTAGTCCCAAAGCCGGTGATGGGAGAGGCACACTTGAGCACAGGGGAGGAAGGCCTTCTGGGCGAAGCTATACTAGATGACATCGATGAAACTTGGGACCCCTTAATAGAGACACTACAAGAGAGGATAAATCACAAACCTCTAGCCTATAAGCATAGTACATACACAACAACATTTTCAAAGCTATAAAAAAACAAACATCTCTTTTGATGGATAAGAAAACCTCACTTTATAAAAAAATGGTGCATACACATTGCATGGTAGCCATGGCTTACACACACGCCACACGGACAAACCAAGCATACTGCATTTTCTCCTTAAAATCGAAGACAAGAAAACGAGTAGCAAAGAAATAGTCCATACCTTTAAACCCTCTGGATCTAGCAAAAAGAAGATATTAAATCTTGAACTTTGAAGCCTTCAAGAGAAATCTCCTTCCGGTTCTGAGTTCTCCCGAGTCAGTACACTCTCTCCCCAAGGCAGATAATGAACACTACAAACTTGACAGCTCTTTAGTGGACACCAGAAACTTGAAAGCTCTTCTCACACAGGCACAATTTTTCTCTAACTTGAAAGCTTTAAAAGAACTATTCCCTCTCTACAACCATCGACAACCGTATACACTTTGAAAGCTCTAAATCAAATCTCCAAGATGTCTTGAATTGTTCCATAATATTAAAGTTTCTCTGATATAATATTCTTATCTCTTCTACTAGCTCAACTTTCTTGGTCTCAAAACTTACCATTACACCACAATCATATGTGATTCTCTTGGAGTCCACACGTTGAGTGCAAAAATGTCGACCTTCTGACCACATTACATTATGCACTATATACTTCAACCTAATAAAAAATCTTTCATATAGCTTATATGTAAGCAATTTAGTATTCAACATTATATATCTTAGCAAAACATCTTTACTTACATGGTAGTCGCATCCCCTTGCATATTCCCATTCTTCTCTTGTAATCTCCTCTCCCATCCTTTTGGGTTGCTCGAGGGCATCTCTGAGCCATTCAATATTACAATCCTTTGGAAGAGCCTTTAGGTTGGGTGGGTATGCCATGTGCCTTTGTGTTGAACTCTTAAATGCTCTTCTCTCCTCTGTCCTTATCTTTTTTGCATATTTCTCAATCCACTTTTCCATTAAAGAAGTGTTAAGAAGACAAAATGTAATGACCTTTTTGTGCATGGACTCATCCATCTTTCGAATGCGTCCTTTTTAATGTGGCACATGTGACACTTTTCGTTCATCCTCATCGTTATGCATGAATCTAGGCAAAGATGGATCGATTTGTTTTAAATATTCAGAGATGTATACGAGGGATTCTTGCACCAACCATCCCTCTGCCATGCTTCCTTCTAGCCTTGCCCTTTGCTTCACAAATCCCTTCAAGGTTTTCATGAAGCGTTCAAGAAAAAACATCCACCAGCTATGAAAAACACCACATATAGCCACCTCATCCACCAAATGTACTAGAAGGTGCAATTAAGTTGTGAGTATGCTTCTTGGAAAGCTTTCTTCAATCATATATACCTCCTCAATTAACTCAACTCGAGCCTTCTCACAATGGAATCTGGATGAATCTCCTTTGACGCTATCCACCTATTCAACAAAGGAATAAATGATAAATTAAAGAATAATAGATAATTTCAAAGCTATATGCTATACCAAATGCACAAATCTATAGTTTTGATTGGAACTCACCTCGCCAATCCACCTAATTTATAGATGGCATTCCGAGCCTTCTCTTCTCTGCACCCACCAATTGATTTGGAAGTATGAACAATGCAATCAATTTTTGAAAACAAAAAAAGATCAATATAGAGTCCACACAACATAAACCCAGGAGTGCCCAAAAATAAATACAGCTATGTACGTACTCGCATCTTCTCATGCCAGCCATGTGATTTGAGACCATACAATTAATGCTCACCCTTATTTTTTGTTATTGTAAATGCACCCTTTAATAAGTACATTACATCGGTTGGTGTACGAAAAGATGAAATTTGATTCTTGACTTTTTTTTCCTCTTGCCTTGTCAACTTCCATGGCACTTTTGGTAAAATCACCTTGTCATTGACTACCCTTGGCTATGCATTTTCCATGTGTCTGATATCCTTTAAGTCATCTCTTATTGCATGGGTGTCTTTTTTATCAATTAGATGGTCCCAAATCATTGATGCCACATTCTTTAAAAATGTGCATTGGATCCAAAAGATGATTTATTTTTAACTCTGTCCAATATGGTAGACGATAGAAGATTGAGTACCTTTTCATGCCCATGGGACTGCGATGAGAGTCACCCTCCATATCTCGTCCCACTCTCCATTTCTCCACCTTCCCTCCAATGGCATTGTAGGAGGCAAATGCCACATGATCTTCCACTCCACACCTCTCATCACAATCGGAGAAACCTCTGATGGAGCATAATTTAGGTGGTTTGGAGGAAGAAATCGATGATGTTCATCATACACCACTTTCTTTTGTGCATGTGCTTGTTGGAAACAAGTGATGGACTACAAATCGGACATGCATTATATCCTGCAGTTTTGTGAGACCTACAAAATTGCCATGTAAGAATTGAAAGTTAGTAATTATAATACATTACAGTTATAAATGAATCGTTTGTGCATGCTTAGATAAGAATCAATTTATAAGAACCAAAAGATGATTTATTTTTAACTCTCTCCAATATGGTAGACGATAGAAGATTGAGTACCTTTTCATTCCCGCGGGCGGGTGCTGTGATGAGAGTCACCCTCCATCTCTCATTCCACTCTCCATCTCTCCACCTTCCCTCCAATGGCATTGTAGGAGGCAAATGCCACATGGTCTTCCACTCCACACCTCTCATCACAATCGAAGAAACCTCTGATGGAGCATAATCTAGGTGGTTTGGAGGAAGAAATCGATGATGTTCATCATACACCACTTTCTTTTGTGCATGTGCTTGTTTGGAAATAAGTGATGGACTCGAATTGGACATGCATTATATCTTGCAGTTGTGAGACCTACGAAATTGCCATGTAAGAACTGAAAGTTAATAGACATTACAATACATTACAGTTATAAATGAATCATTTATTTGTGCATGCCTAGATAAGAATTAGTTTATGAGTATGACGTACCTGAGCACTCCGTATAGCCTGTAAAATCATGCATAGTCCACATCAAGATATCCTTGACCATTGTATTGCGGCATGAAATTGGACGAGAAACGTCATGCACCCTTATGCCTCTCCATAATTGCTCGCGCTCATCAATCAAGGGCTCAAGGTATACATCCATGTTCTTTACCTTGTGCTTCCCGGGCATAAGAAGTGCAAGTATCACACATGACCCTTCTTGATGGACATCCATGGAGGAATATTGTAATTCACAACAACAATAGGCCATGTGGACCATGGTGTAGACCTCAATCCAAATGGGTTCACCCCATCCATACCCATCTTTGAACTATGGCCATCTATCCTCAATGTGAGCCCAAGCTGGTGAGTCAGCGGGGCGGTGGGAATCCTCATCATGTCATCTCGGTTGAACAATGGTTCACATGTTATGTCATTAACTCGGCGATGGATTGACACCCAAACATATGTTGAATGCGAGGTATAATAGGAAAGTGCCTCAATACCTTTTGGGAAATTTTTGCACCTTGTAAATCCTTCCTGTAATGATCCTCTCCACAAATTGGACATTATATGACATTGGCAAAGGTATCCCTGAATAGTTCACAATCATTATGACATGCATGGATTCGAGTGTAATCCATATCAAGCTTGGAAAGGATTCTTCAAGCATCACTTCTTCTTGCGGGCATCAAATTGTTTGTTGCTTTTGGGAGCATCTTCTTTAATAACCGAAGTAGGCTATTCACACTATTATCGCTCCATATGTTGTTTGTGTAAGTTGAGGATTTCCAAGCATGCCTGCAAAGTTGAGTACTTTGCGTCCTCCTACAATGGTGTGTAACACATTCTTTCTTTCATGTGTTTCAAAGTTAGGTGTCTCTTCCTCACCCTCGCTTTGAAAAAAGTGAGTGATCATCTCCTCCATGGCATCCTCTTCCTCTATATCTCATGTGAAGGAAATCCAGGGTCTTCCAAATGTACTGAACATGCTCCACTTTCCAAGTGCTCCTTACAATGCTTGTATTCCTTCCTCAAGTATCTCCCAATGATCGAATAATGAGGTATATTGTATAGTACTCATACACGAATGTCCATGCCCTCCTCATCCTAATGAACCATATTTAAAAATGACACTCAACATTACATATGGCAAACCATGAGTTTACATTTCAAGGCATAAGTCTAGATACTAACCGGGGAATTGGCTTGCAACATCAAGTTGGTTGGCATTGGTTCAAATGATCCCCATTTTCTAATATGCTCCAATGTCACTCGACCACAAAAATTATTGCACATGAACAAGGGATTCTTCTTCACAACCACTATGGACCTCCAATTGGTTGGTGACCCATCACTATCCGAACTAGTAGGACATCTATACTAGGCACAAAAAGTGTGCAGTTAAAAAACTGAATATGAATACATGCACTAAATTTAGTAGTGTCAATGGTATATGCATAGGCTTGCTCTCTAAAATTTACATAGTGTCACTATAAGCGTCGTTAAGCGTCATTTTAAGCGACGCTGACAAAATTAACTTTTTGAGCTTGCGACATCGCCGATGCCTATTTTTCTCTCCCACAAAAAATTTTCTCCACTCCTTTCCTTGAGTTCCTGCACACTGACTTCTCACTTCAATCAAGCTAGCTTTTCTCACAAGCATTTTTACTCTTTATATTCTCCTTCCCCTTCCTCTTCATGAGACTCTTTCTCTTCATCTCCAAATGGTTATGGTGTAAGCTCTTGAAGGTATTTTGCTCTTATGTTTTATTCTAATGCATTTGTTTATGGTTCTTCTTCTTCCCCTTATGTTTTATTCTAATGCATATGTTTATGCATTTGTTTATGGTTCTTCTTCTTCTTTCCCTTCCCCTTCCCCTTGCTATTCCTCTTTCTTTTCCTATCCATCACTTTACAAGGGGTGTGACCTAATCATTAGGTTTGCTTCTATTATGTTTAACCCTTGGGTGTCAAAATTTAATATTAGCTTAGCTTAAACTTAATGCATAAATGAAGCTTTATACATAGAGCTTAATTGCTCTATGCATAGAGCTTAATCTACACCTTCCCCAATGGTTGCAACATGGAGATGCTGTAGGGAAGATTGTGAGAGCAAAAGGTGGGCACACATTGCACCATGGACACAGAAAATTGAGTTAGGATAAATCGCAAGCTCCATGGCTGATGTGCCCTTCTTTTAACCCCCACCCCTGTGATCGGCATTGGATGGGTTGCGGGCTCTCCTACTGGTCTACCGGTGACGGGAGGCCGATTACCATGTAGGGCGAGGAGGCCGGCCTCCACATCAACTGTCTTGCTGAGACAGAAGCCCCATTGCCATGTCAATAGTCAAATGATTATCATGGCCTCGCATGGTGCGTCTCACTCTGCCTGTACACTGTTGCCCATAACAGGTCCTTACCAAAGCATGTGGCTGGAAAAAAGTGTCTTTTCATCATAACTGGGGTAAGGGTATCTATTACAAGATAAAGGAAGAGTCCTCACCCCTTTACGTGGAGAAAGGAGAGGGAGAATTTTTGAAAAGGAGAAAGGAGAAGAGAAGTCAAGTGTTTGGGGGTTTCTTTCCCACACGCCTAGATGCATTGGAGCTCACAATTAGTTGTCACCATCAAACCATTTACTTATTGAGTTTCTTATATATATATATATATATATATATATATATATATATATATATATATATATAAAATCCATTAGAAAGTAATCTAATGTATGTATGTATGTATGTATATGTATATAAATATGTATGTGTTGTGTGTTTTGATGTGTGTATGATATATCTATCTATATATTTAAAAGTGACCACAGCTTATCACCCATCTCCGCACATTAAAATTTAATCAAAATTAATTAAATTATGTTGATGTTTGTATTTATATTTTTAAATACATGTATATATGTATAAGTATATGTGTCTATGTATAGGTATATGTATCTAAAACATAATATTGTTGTTGATACTATATATTTACATATGTGTATGTGTGTGTGTGTGTGTGTGTGTGTGAGAGAGAGAGAGAGAGAGAGAGAGAGAGAGAGAGAGAGAGAGAGAGCACTTCTATGTGTGGGAGAGTGTAAGAAGAGAGAGGGAGTGTGCACATGTGTGTGTGTGTGAGCGCGAGAGAGAGAGAGAGAGAGAGAGAGAGAGAGAGAGAGAGTTTCAACATTTGAGAGTGTGTAGGTGATAGAAAGAGGGAGAGGGCCATGTGCATGTGTATGTGTGTGTGTGTGTGTGAGTGAGAGAGAGAGATGGTTGTAGAGAGGGAATAGTTCTTTTCTGGAACCTTGGTTGGCCGCAGCAATGCATGGGTTCAATACTAGTACGTGTTATGGTGAGGTTCTATGTGGGGAGGTTGTCTCCTTTGCATCCTCATGCAATGCAAAGCGAACTCTTTTGAGAGTAGGATCTAGAGCCCATGAAGCCTATCGAGATCTCCTTCGAGAGTAGGATCTCCCCCAAGAGCAGCCTCTTTGGAGTGAGGATGAACTTTTTCTTCGAGGAATCCTAGTGAGCTTAAGGACCGATGATGGGAGAGGCACACTTGAGCACAGGGGAGGAAGGCCTTCTGGGCAAAGCTGTACTAGATGACATCGATGAAACTTGGGACCCCTTAATAGAGACACTACAAGAGAGGATAAATCACAAACCTCAGCTTACAAGCATACATACACAACAACATTTTCAAAGCTGTAAGAAAACAAACATCTCTTTTGATGGATAAGAAAACATCACTTTATAAAAAAATGGTGCATACACATTGCATGGTATCCATGGCTTACACACACGCCACACGGACAAACCGAGTATACTACATTTTCTCCTTAACACTAGTTCTGTAATTGGACACTAAAGTGTCCTGAGGACACTAAAGTGTCCTGAAAGTTAGCATTTTTCTTGAATTTTTGTGGGCAATCTATTAAGAGTTTTGAAATGCTTAACATCCACAGATGTTCCTCAAGACCCAAAAAAAATTTGAGATTTTTTAAATTGCACTTTTCTTAGCTTTTGCAAGGCAATATTTTAATTTTCTTAGACACATGCTGATAAAACGCATGATTTTTGTTGTTTTCAAAATAGTAGTAATTTGTACATAACTTTTAGAAGGGACATAGTTTGATCATGAAACTTGGCTTGATGGAAAGCCCATAATGTAAACTAAATCTTGGAATCATCAAACGATAATTATTGGATAAATTTTTGACTCGCTAATATTGAAATGATGTTTTGTATACAGGTGGAGCATGAATTTTTCTCCTTCCATATGCAAGCTAATAATGTAAAACTTGAGGTGCACCCATGTTATGTAGGGTAAATACTACTTTGTTTTGAATTTTCCAAAACTTTAGAGCCACTTTTTGGGCCTCTTCTCATACATGGCCTTTTGCGCAACCTGTTTTTAATACGTAAAATGTCTAATTATGAGCCTAATTTTGATTTTCATCAAAGGGAAAAGGTGTGTAAGTGCATTATTTGTTGTAACTATAGGTGTAGACTACTTATGCAAGCATAGTTATGATTAGTTTTTGAAAAAAGATGATCAAATTTTATATTTTTGTTTTTTACAGTTTTTTTAGAACTAGGCGATAAGAACCTACTTAAGTGGAGGCTAAGTTAGTGTCATACACATCAAATTATGGCTTATTTATCTCATCTCAAGCATGAAAACCAATAATCAACATTCTCATTGATAGGGCTACAATTTTTTTTAGTGGCGTGATTGAGTTTTGATAATACGCGTTACTTTTGCTGATTTTATACAACTTTTTTGGAAAAAATTCTAGGAAAGGAAAATGATTTTTTTGGTGAACTTCTACCTCCTTGGACAGATGTATGCTATCAAAATATCTTGGGAAAAATGCTATTGATATCATTGGATTTTTTTTTGAGAGAATGATGCTTGCATATTTGGAAACATCCTGAAAAATCCTGAAAAATGTTCATTTTCAAGACATATGCTACTTTGTTGCTTATGTACTTCCAAATAAAAAGGCATTTTATATGTTTAGCATTTTTTACATAAGCATAGGGTTATGTTCTACATGCCCAATGAAGCATTTTGGTTTTTAAAGCCTACATTAGGAGTTTGATTTTTTTTCGCAACCCCCAAAAAAGGACACTCAAGTGTCCTGTTTTGGTACCAAACTAGTGTTAAAATTGAAGACAAGAAAACGAGTAGCAAAGAAATAGTCCATACTTTTAAACCCTCTGGATTTGGCAAAAAGAAGATATTAAATCTTGAACTTTGAAGCCTTCAAGATGAATCTTCTTCCGGTTTTGAGTTCTCCTGAGTCAGTACACTCTCTCCCCAAGGCAATAACGAACACTAGAAACTTGACAGCTCTTTAGTGGACACTAGAACTATTCCCTCTCTACAACCATCGACAACCGTATACACTTTGAAAGCTCTAAATCCAATCTCCAAGATGTCTTGAATTGTTCCATAATATTAAAGTTTCTCTGATATAATATCATTATCTCTTCTACTAGCTCAACTTTCTTGGTCAAAACTTACCATTACACCACAATCATATGTGATTCTCTTGGAGTCCACACGTTGAGTGCAAAAATGTCGACCTTCTGACCACATTACATTATGCACTGTATACTTCAACCCAATAAAAAATCTTTAATATAGCTTATATGTAAGCAATTTAGTATTCAACATTATATATCTTAGCAAAACATCTTCACTTACATGGTAGTCGCATCCCCTTGCATATTCCCATTCTTCTCTTGTAATCTCCTCTCCCATTCTTTCGGCTTGCTCGAGGGCATCTCTGAGCCATTCAATATTGCAATCCTTTGAAAGAGCCTTTAGGTTGGGTGGGTATGCCATGTGCCTTTGTGTTGAACTCTTAAATGCTCTTCTCTCCTCTGTCCTTTATCTTTTTTGTATATTTCTCAATCCATCAGAGCACGGTTTAATCTTCAAATAAGCCTCCTTGAATGCATGGGAGAACTGCCCTTGCCCCTCGCCCTCTCTTTCTCTTGCACACACATGCACACAAACACACACACACACCTCCACACGCACATGCGTCATTGTGTGTATGCATATGTGTGTGTGTGTGTGTTCCATTCAAGAAGTGTTAAGAAGACAAAATGTAATGACCTTTTTGTGCATGGACTCATCCATCTTTCGAATGCGTCATTTTTCATGTGGCACATGTGACACCTTTCGTTTATCCTCATCGTTAGGCATGAATCTAGGCATAGATAGATCGATTTGTTTCAAATATTCAGAGATGTATACGATGGATTCTTGCACCAACCATCCCTCTGCCATGCTTCCTTCTAGCCTTGCCCTTTGCTTCATAAATCCCTTCAAGGTTTTCATGAAGCGTTCAAGAAAAAACATCCACCAGCTATGAACAACCCCCTCTACATCTCTCCACCTTACCTCCAATGGCATTGTAGGAGGCAAATGCCACATGGTCTTAAGCTCCACACCTCTCATCACAATTGGAGAAACCTCTGATGGAGCATAATCTAGGTGGTTTGGAGGAAGAAATCGATGATGTTCATCATACACCACTTTCTTTTGTGCATGTGCTTGTTTGGAAATAAGTGATGGACTACGAATTGGACATGCATTATATCTTGTAGTTGTGAGACCTACAAAATTGCCATGTAAGAACTAACAGTATATAGACATTATAATATATTACAGTTATAAATAAATAATTTATTTGTGCATGCTTAAATAAGAATTAGTTTATGAGTATGACGTACCTGAGCACTCTGTATAGCCTGAAAAATCATGCATAGTCCACATCAAGATATCCTTGACCATTGTATTGCGGCATGAAATTGGACGAGAAACATCATGCACCCTTGTGTGTCTCCATAATTGCTCGAGCTCATCAATCAAGGGCTCAAGGTATACATCCATGTTCTTTACCTTGTGCTTCCCGGGCATAAGAAGTGCAAGTATCACACATGACCCTTCTTGATGGACATCCACGGAGGAATATTGTAATTCACGACAACAATAGGCCATGTGGACCATGGTGTAGACCTCAATCCAAATGGGTTCACCCCATCCATACCCATCTTTGAACTATGGCCATCTATCCTCAATGTGAGCCCAAGCTGGTGAGTCAGCGGTGGCGGGAATCCTCATCATGTCATTGGTTGAACAATGGTTCACATGTTATGTCATTAACTCGACAATGGATTGACACGGAACATACGGTGAATGCGAGGTATAATAGGAAAGTGCCTCAATACCTTTTGGGAAATTTTTGCACCTTGTAAATCCTTCCTATAATGATCCTCTCCACAAATTGGACATTATATGACATTGGCAAAGGTACCCCTGAATAGTACACAATCATTATGACATGCATGGATTTGAGTGTAATTATCAAGCTTGGAAAAGATTCTTCAAGCATCACTTCTTCTTGCGGGCATCAAATTGTTTGTTGGTTTTGGGAGCATCTTCTTTAATAACCGAAGTAGGCTATTCACACTATTATCGCTCCATATGTTGTTTGTGTAAGTTGAGGATTTCCAAGTATGCCTGCAAAGTTGAGTACTTTGCATCCTCCTACAATGGTGTGTAACAGATTCTTTCTTTCATGTGTTTCAAAGTTCGGTGTCTCTTCCCTACCCTCGCTTTGAAAAAAGTGAGTGATCATCTCCTCCATGGCATCCTCTTCCTCTATATCTCATGTGAAGGAAATCCTGGGTCTTCCAAATGTACTGAACATGCTCCACTTTCCAAGTGCTCCTTACAATGCTTGTATTCCTTCCTCAAGTTTCTCCCAATGATCGAATAATGAGGTATATTGTGTAGTACTCGTGCACGAATGTCCATGCCCTTCTCATCCTAATGAACCATATTTAAAAATGACACTCAACATTACATATGGCAAACAAGGAGTTTACATTTCAAGGCATACGTTTATATACTAACCGAGGAATTGGCTTGCAACATCAAGTTGGTTGGCATTGGTTCAAACGATCCCCATTTTCTAATATGCTCCAAGGTCACTCGACGTTCACGTAAACAAAAATTCTTGCATCTTGCACATGAAAAAGGGATTCTTCTTTACAACCACTCTGGACCTCCAATTGGTTGGTGACCCATCACTATCCAAACTAGTAGAAGACATCTATACTAGGCACAAAAAGTGTGCAGTTAAAAAACTGAATATGAATACATGCACTAAATTTAGTAGTGTCAATGGTATATGCATAGGCTTGCTCTCTAATGTTTACATAGTGTCACTATAAGCGTCGTTAAGCGTCATTTTTAGACGCTGATAAAATTTTCTTTTTGAGCCTACGACATCGCCGACGCCTATTTTTCTCTCCCACAAAAAATTTTCTCCACTACTTTCCTTGACTTCCTACACTGACTCCTCACTTCAATCAAGCTAGCTTTCCTCACAAGCATTTTTACTCTTTATATTCTCCTTCCCCTTCCTCTTCATGAGACTCTTTCTCTTCATCTCCAAATGGTTATGGTGTAAGCTCTTGAAGGTATTTTTCTCTTATGTTTTATTCTTATGCATTTGTTTATGGTTCTTCTTCCCCTTCCCCTTCCCCTTCCCCTTCCCCTTCCCCTTGCTATTCCTCTTTCTTTTCCTATCCATCACTCTACAAGTGATGGTGTGACCTAATGATTAGGTTTGCTTCTATTATGTTTAACCCTTGGGTGTCAAAATTTAAGATTAGCTTAGCTTAAACTTAATGCATAAATTAAGCTTTATACATAGAGCTTAATCTACACCTTCCCCAACGGTTGCAACATGGAGATGCTGTAGGGAAGATTGTGAGAGCAAAAGGTGGGCACACATTGCACCGTGGACACAAGAAATTGAGTTAGGATAAATCGCAAGCTCCATGGCTGATGTGCCCTTCTTTTAACCCCCACCCCTGTGATCGGCATTGGATGGGTTGCGGGCTCTCCTACTGGTCTACCGGTGAGGGGAGGCCGATTACCATGTAGGGCAAGGAGGCCAGCCTCCACGTCAACTGTCTTGCTGAGACAGAAGCCCCATTGCCATGTCAATAGTCAGATGATTATCATGGCCTCGCATGGTGCGTCTCTCACTCTGCCTGTACACTGTCACCCATAACAGGTCCTTACCAAAGCATGTGGCTGGAAAAAGTGTCTTTTCATCATAACTGGGGTAAGGGTATCTATTACAAGATAAAGGAAGAGTCCTCACCCCTTTACGTGGAGAAAGGAGAGGGAGAATTTTTGAAAAGGAGAAAGGAGAAGAGAAGTCAAGTGTTTGGGGGTTTCTTTCCCACATGCCTAGATGCATTGGAGCTCACAATTAGTTGTCAGCATCAAATCATTTACTTATTGAGTTTCTTATATATATATATAATCCATTAGAAAGTAAATTAATGTATGTATATATGTATGTATATGTATATACATGTGTGTGTGTGTGTGTGTTTCGATGTGTGTATGATATATCTATCCGCACATTAAAATTTAATCAAAATCAATTAAATTATGTTGATGTTTGTATTTATATTTTTAAATACATGTATATATGTATAAGTATATGTGTCTATGTATAGGTATATGTAAATACATGTATATATGTATAAGTATATGTGTCTATGTATAAGTATATGTGTCTATGTATATGTATCTGTATCTAAAACATAATATTGTTGTTGATACTATATATTTACATATGTGTATGTGTGTGTGTGTGTGTGTGTGTGTGTGTGTGTGTGTGTGTGTGAGAGAGAGAGAGAGAGAGAGCGCTTCTTTGTGTGGGAGAGTGTAAGAAGAGAGAGGGAGTGTGCGCACGTGTGTGTGTGTGTGTGAGAGAGAGAGAGAGAGAGCGAGAGAGAGAGTCTCAACATTTGAGAGTGTGTACGTGACAGAGAGAGGGAGAGGGCCATGTGCATGTGTATGTGTGTGTGTGTGTGAGAGAGAGAGAGAGAGATGGTTGTAGAGAGGGAATAGTTCTTTTCTAGAACCTTGGTCGGCTGCAGCAATGCGTGGGTTCAGTACTAGTACGTGTTACGGTGAGGTTCTATGTGGGGAGGTTGTCTACTTTGCATCCTTATGCAATGCAAAGCAAACTCTTTTGAGAGCAGGATCTAGAGCCCATGAAGCCTATCGAGATCTCCTTCGAGAGTAGGATCTCCCCCAAGAGTAGCCTCTTTGGAGTGAGGATGAACTTTTTCTTCAAGGAAGTAATTGTGTGATATAATTCATACAAATTGATATTCAATCTGAAAATTCATAATTTAGTAATTGGGTCTTCAAATGGAAGTACCGCAATTGTATGGAACCCTGACTTGCTTGAGGCCTAGACATGATGGATATTACCTTATAGTTCCAAGTATTATGATGACCCGTATATACCGAGGGTATAACTGCAACTCTTTACCGGCAGTATATACGAGTAAATCTAAGACTTGAAATTATAAGCGTTAATGCTATCCAGATGATGATTTCGAATGTGGTTGATATGATTTTAATTTTGTTTGAGAAGTGATGAATTGATTTGGATTCTGATTGAAAAATGATGATTTCTGAAATTTAGTTGAAATATAATAACCTGAGCAAAACCGCAATGAGGATGAATGGGACGAGTCCCTGTAATGATAAATGATGATAATGATTTCAGCAAATCACTATGAGATTAGTGGATTGTGCTGTCAAAGTGCTACTGTTAACACTTGACTCGGTATATCAAGTTAAGGGATGACAAATTAAAAACTTGCTTGACTGAAATTTCCGTGGAGGAATGTTCAGAAAGAAAATTTTTTGATCTGATGGACCATTATCGTGTTAAAGATATGAATGATATGATCTGAAATGAATTTATTTAATGATGAGTTCTATATAAGGGATATTTATCCCCGTATTCTGTTGGGTTGACCAGAATATAAGGAACCCTAGAATAAATTAGATCTTAAGAAAAAGAGTTGTCCTCTACTTGGCGAGATGAGGACATCTCGCACTTTTTTAAGTGGGGTAGAATGTAAGATTCCTCCCCTTCCTTCGAGGTATACAGGAGTAAGAATCTCCCTTTTTTATCTTATAATTAGTCCCTCTCTAAAATAAAAGAAAGATTTTGTTTAAAAAAAGGAAGACCCTTTCCCTAGAATACTTCTCAGGAGTCACGCTGTTTTAAGGATTCAGAACAATGAGTTCAGAAGTGAAAATCGGTGTTTTGGATACCAAGGTTTTGGTTTTCATTCGAGTACGGCCCAAAAGAAGTTCTTTATCTCTTGGGGAGTATAAGAACTTATCCCCCAGATATTGTGAGCCTTATATCTAAATTTAATGAAAGTAGGTGACTTAGCCTACAAGCTTCTTTTACCTCCTCATCTCAAAGTTCTTAATGTATTTAATAGAAATATGTGCCAAACCCAAATCAAGGAAAGACGATAAAACTTCAGTGACAAGATACCGTTGGCTTCTAGGTTACGCTAACTCCTTCCTTTATATAAGTCGTAACTTTTACATGTTGCTCATAGTAGCAGTAATCTTACTTCCATCGATCTCCTCTCTTTCTTAATCTCCTTCATGGCTTGGCAACAAGAACTAGTTTTATCCATAATGATTCCTCACCTTCAAGATGCAAGTGAGTCTGTGAAGAAGGATTTTATAGAACAGTATGAGCGCTCACTTTTCCCTCACTTGGGAACTTCTGTAGCGCAGACCAAATGGCGGACCTATCAAGACATAACTAGGGTAACACCCTGGGGTCAGCAACATTTTCGTAATAATGTCCGCTTGGCCATGGTTTTAAAGATATGCGATTTTGTTATAATGGCAATTTCATATTGGGTGTGTACGTGGTATGCTTACCTTAAAAAGTTTACCTTCAATGTCTTGTCCATCACCATAAATGAATGTAAATGATCTCCTTGCCACATCCATTTTGCTACATCCATCCTAAGAAATATACCCCTGATATCAAATATAACACACACACACACACTCTCTCTCTCTCTCTCTCTCTCTCTCTCTCTCTCTATACACACACACACACACACACACACACACACACATATGGCTATGTGTGTGTGCGCTCAGTAGCTTGAGCCAAGCAACGAATAATATAATAGTACTAAGTATAAAAGCAATCCAAAAGCAAACAAAGACTGCACTTGCACATCTTTGGAAACATTCTCCATTCAAATGCTTACTTCATTGTACAAAGATATGTATAAACGTAGTCTCTAACATTTGTAAGCTAAAATTTACATTTACATTCTTCGGCATGCCATTTGCAAAACCTCCTTGTAGACAACATTGGTTGTGAAGACTTCATTTGAAGACTTCATTTGAACCTCTTATGCCACTTTCATATTCCACAATATGCTTTACACACACTTTCACTACATCTGCAATGTACAGTTGTCCATGTGTGAATACTTCTGTGGCCAGATAAAGTCCCAATACACTTAATGTTTGTCCTTGGGACTTATTTATTGACATCGATTGAAGTGCTTCTAGGGTTGTGGATTCCAATCCATTCATGACACCTAGTCGATTTTGTAATTCGTGCTCAGTATCAAACACATACAACTGTGCAAACTGTGGCTTAGGATTGTACATATTATTGGGGACCAAGGACCCAATCCGATGATAAACAGTCCCATGCACCTTGAAAGTATAGACACTACTATTGTGAAAGAGAGAGTCATCTATTTGTGCACCCAATGATGAAAAAGCCAACACACTATTATAAGCCCTGATGTTTTCTCGAAATTTTTTACTTGTAGTGTCACTACCAATCAAAAGAGATCTTAATGGCTCAGGTGGTTCAGCAAGTGAAGGAAGGAACACACGCCCATGTTTACAACAATATTTGCCAAGAACCTGTCCACAACTCATCTTCTTTTCACTTGCCCATAACTGTGCTCCACAAAACCGACACTCATGTGTCATCCCTCCTAATGAGTGACTTAAAGTGCACGAATATACCAAAGGCCAAGTAGCTGCATGTGTACCTTGTACGGGCGGGAGTTCATGGAGGATAGACAAAATCCCTCCCTTTCTTTTTTCAAATACATAAGAGGGAATTTCTTCGATACTCTCCCTTCTTATTGTATTAGCAAATGGTACTTCTCTCTCTTCATGGGCAAAAAAGGAACACATTGTAATTGCATTACCCTCATTTACTCTTCTAGCTGCATTATAAGAGGTCCTATTTCTAGCGATGAAGTGACGGTACCTTCTTGTAAGTCTCAAACTTTGAACCAGTGATATCCCTGAATAAACTCCACTTGCCATTTTCCTTGTTATTTCTTTCAAAAGAGTCCTATTCCTAGCAATTTCACGGCGAACACTTCTAGCACTCTTGTTAGATATCCTTTTATCTCCACCCAGGGCAATTTGAGACCTCTTAGTGCTAGATTGAGGTAAACACATCAAAGTTTCTTTTGCTACTTGTCTTTGTGCACAAAAGGTATCGTTTTCTGCAAGAATCCTATGAGTCTCTTGCATCAATACATCACCGGTATTACAGGTAACATTATGCATCCTTGCATCACAACAATGAGGTTCACTATCCCTTGACTCCTGTGCACATTTTATTTTTTCATTTCTTCTTCTTTTCCTTGGAGCATTCAAGGAAATGGTCTGAAGAGGACACCTCAAACTACGTGTCTCTACTATTCTTGCTATAAACCTAATTCCATCATAAAATAGTAAAGTTAGTTTCTTTATTATAAAATAGTAAAGTCAGTTTCTTTATTATAAAATAGTAAACATTGAATAAAAATAACAATATTTTTTCTATAATATTTGTGTATACACATATGTAACGTCCCTCCCAAGCCATGTATGTATGTGTCTCTTTTAATATAAATTTCAATAAGAAAAGAGAGTGTAATTAGAAAGAGTGAGACAATAAGGCTAGAAACATTAGAAAAGTGTTAGAATAAAAATATTAGCTCCAAAAATCCTAAAAGAAATAAGCACATAAGAATAGTTCTATTAAGAGATAAGTATCCCCAAAAATAGAATTTCGATTTTAGGTGATAAGAGGTCATATTTAGAGTACTTTTACACATTTAGAGTCCATGCATACTAAAAATGTGGAAAAACAATGCGTTTCTAAAGATGGTGCGTTTGCGGCTATATACAGACGTTTTTGCCTATTCTGCCTACGCTCGCTTGTAGACCAGATGCCTTCCCGTTCTTTTGACTGGTTACATGACTATATTCTGAGTTTTTATCAGAGAGTTATGGCCGAAACAGTTTGCTGTTTCTGTCAGGGTTTCTACATAGAGAAAACTGTGAGAAGACAGCAAGTAGCCTCAAGGTAATCCTAGAGTTTGAGATGCATATATCCCTTCATTCTTATCTAATATCTCAGAAAAGAAGCTTAGATTGCTATAGTCTTTTAGAGGAAGAGACCAAAACTCCATAGCTTTTCTTTTAGAGAAAGAATAGTATGCCATAGCCCTGTAAGAGAAGGCTATTTTGCCACCATAGATCTTAGAAAGAGAGAAGAGTCACAGTATGAGGAAGAGGAGATAAAGCTTGGAGATGATTGGATGATTTCAATCGTAAGACAAGGTATTAGAAGACTCTATTCTCATATGTCAAGTTCTAAAGCTCTTGTTAACGAGCAAAGGCAACGATAAACGACAAATTTCTATAAGGTATATACATTTTTTGTTTTTCAATTATATATCATTCTTAGGGGTTGAGGTATGGCCCCGGCTTCTCTATTGATTGTTACAGTGATCTATTTGATTGATTTACCATTTAAAGTTTGTATTCTTTTAAATAACAGCATATGCCTTAATAAAGAATGTCTTATCGCAATCTCAAGTTGAAATGCTAAAATCTGTGTGAGAAAAGGATTGTTTTCTTAAGAAAGTAACATGGATTGTAGTCTTATGGTTTAGTTGAATAAATGGATTGCTATCTTGGTTAAATTAAGGTACAGGTATAACTTCTCCCTGCCTTGACGCTGCCCCGTTCTTGTGCTTGTATAGCCGGACGGCGGAGACGTTAGTAAGGCCCGGAGTTGGCCCATGGTATCCCTCATACCATTGGGAGAATGAGGTTTGCCGATTGAGGCAAGTGATTGTGATGATGCTGCCTAGTTCTGAGGGCCCAGGCTAGTGCGGTGAATTAGCCCACCCTAGTGCGCAGACATCCCTCTGAGGGGCGGGAGGATCGAGCGATGGAGCCTGAGAGGGCGACAGGCTGGCTTGAGTCCTCGCCAGCGGCCGACGATGAGGTGTATGGTCCCGTAGGGTTTTGCCCAGCATGTGGAGGCTGGAAGGCCGAATTCTAGATCATCGGCGGTATAAAGGAAAAGAATAAGAGAGCCAGTTTGGCTTGTATGAAATTGATTCATGTTTAAACTTTGTTTTTATAAATCTTATCTTTGGCATTATTGTATTGTGGAAAAAGGCAAAGGCTATTTTAATAAACCTTGTGAAAGGGCCTTAATTAAGGAACATGTTTGTTTATGTCAAACAGTGTGGTAGGATTAATTAAAAAACAAATTGACGTGTGAGTAGGGTGGAAAGTGGGAGGATGGAATGCCCCGACGGCACCATCCTACGGACGGGTGGACCCGATTAGTCGGGTAGCTTTCCAACATATTAAGTGAAAGCCCTACGTTAGATAAATAGGTTCTCGAGCAATTCTATTCTAGAAGACTAGGCCAATGGCTGTGCCTTGCACATGGATGAGGAAAAAAGCGTTGTCTCTAAGAATCAAGACTAGTAGTTGCCAACATTATGATCAATTACCCTATGGTTGATTTGATTGTTAGAAGACCACGCTCCCCCTGCGGGATAGAACTAGGTCTTACCTATGAATCGTATCCTTGAATCTCTGCATGGTCAAGGTGTCGATGAGTAGGAAATTTTCTCCAAGTTTAGACTTAGTGGACTATCTTAAGTGTTTCTCCCTATTTGTGGAAGGGGGGAACCTTACAAGTGGTATCAGAGCCGATCTTAGTTCCTAGGATTTATTTTTCAAAGGTTAACTTACAGCATATGCCTTAATAAAGAATGTCTTATCGCAATCTCAAGTTGAAATGCTAAAATCTGTGTGAGAAAAGGATTGTTTTCTTAAGAAAGTAACATGGATTGTAGTCTTATGGTTTAGTTGAATAAATGGATTGCTATCTTGGTTAAATTAAGGTACAGGTATAACTTCTCCCTGCCTTGACGCTGCCCCGTTCTTGTGCTTGTATAGCCGGACGGCGGAGACGTTAGTAAGGCCCGGAGTTGGCCCATGGTATCCCTCATACCATTGGGAGAATGAGGTTTGCCGATTGAGGCAAGTGATTATGATGATGCTGCCTAGTTCTGAGGGCCCAGGCTAGTGCGGTGAATTAGCCCACCCTAGTGCGCAGACATCCCTCTGAGGGGCGGGAGGATCGAGCGATGGAGCCTGAGAGGGCGACAGGCCGGCTTGAGTCCTCGCCAGCGGCCGACGATGAGGTGTATGGTCCCGTAGGGTTTTGCCCAGCATGTGGAGGCTGGAAGGCCGAATTCTAGATCATCGGCGGTATAAAGGAAAAGAATAAGAGAGCCAGTTTGGCTTGTATGAAATTGATTCATGTTTAAACTTTGTTTTTATAAATCTTATCTTTGGCATTATTGTATTGTGGAAAAAGGCAAAGGCTATTTTAATAAACCTTGTGAAAGGGCCTTAATTAAGGAACATGTTTGTTTATGTCAAACAGTGTGGTAGGATTAATTAAAAAACAAATTGACGTGTGAGTAGGGTGGAAAGTGGGAGGATGGAATGCCCCGACGG
>NC_141063.1:4004110-4006610 GCF_041138505.1 Cibotium barometz
TCTCTCTCTCTCTCTCTCTCTCTCTCTCTCTCTCTCTCTCTCTCTCTCTCTCTCTCACAATGATATCTGAGAGACAAAAAGAACCATCATTATCATTCGAGTACTTAGAGCCCAAAGTTACAAAAAGAAAATACTGTCATAAGCATTACAAAAGGATCATAACAAAAACTTCTTATCGGTGAACCAAATGAATAATTACATTCCACGTGTTTACAATCTATAACTCATTTTGGTAAGTAAACGACCATCATTATCATTAGAGTACTTAGGGCCCAAACTTACAAAAAAATAATAGTGTCATAAGTGTTACAAAAGTATCATAAGATCAACTCCTAATTGGTGAACCAATTGAGTAATTACATTCCACGTGTTTGCAATCTACGACTCATTTGGGTAAGTAAAGCCCCAAACCTATTCAATGTTACTTTAAGGCTTGATACTTCCATTCCAAGCCTATCAACATGGGCACTTAACTTGTCTTGTTGCTCTTTTATAGCATCAATTGTCTTTCGACAACCAATATCACATAGGTGTGCTCCGAAAGCACCACATGTATCCATTACGCGGAGGTAGGTAGCTTCGACAATATCCTTAATCTTGTGATTGCTACTTATAATGGCAGAAACTGATTCTCGAGTTGAACTGCTCTCCCCACTTCCATGATTTCTTATGCACTGACCAAGACCAGCAATCAAGCTCTCCACATTTAACACATGGGAGTTTGTGTCGTTGACCAAATGGAGTATATTCTCTGATGTTACATTTATTGTCTTCTTTCCATTTCGAGTCTTCTTACCATGGTTACGTCGCACCCACTTAGTAGAGGTTTTTAGTTTCCTCTGGCATTGCTTAAAAGCATGCATTATTCGTTGAGTCTTCTCATTATCTTCTCTTACCTCAGATTGTTGAGGTCTTGAATACTCTGCACAATGGCTTCTATCCTGAACGTCCATGGAACACCTCACAATTTCCCCCTCGTTATCCATACTGTACATCATTAAGAAATATATTAATGAAATATTTTTTAAATTTTATTTAATCCAGAAGAAAGTATGGATTATGAAAATAATCGAAACGGTGAATCACAAACTAAATCACACGTACGTAGAATAGATTAAGACCCAACTACGCTCAAGTGAATGAATGGTAAAAAGGTATCCACATGATGTATATGTATATGTATCTATATGTATATATATATGTATATGTATATGTATATGCATATGCATATGCATATACATACATATATGGTTGTATATGTATTTGTATATGTATATATATATATATATATGTATATGCATATACATACATATATATATGTATATGTATTTGTATATATATCTATATATGTCTGAAGGCGGTTCACCTAATTTTAGCTTTTAGGAAACTCATTTAAAAAGATGGATGAGAGTGCGGGCCCAAGGGATTCACCTAGGAATATGTAAAATATCATGTGAGTTTGAAATCTTTAGGTAGTCCTCTATATATATATATATTTATTTATTCTATATAAATAAATCTTTTATTTAAAACAAAACAATCCAAATCTTTATCAAACATTAATCAAAAGTCATCAGTCTTTGACTTTTTAGGAACGTTTTGAATTGATGTTTATATTACGTTGAATCATTAATTATAAAACAATTCATTATAACATGCATGTTCCCCATGTAGAGGACACATTGTTTGAACAACATGCATGTTCCCCATGTAGAGGACACATACTGTGCCAACTTTCATAAAGAAATCTGTTCTTGAAGGCGTGTATGTCAATAATTCGAGCATAAGAGGTATGAGGGGCAATGCAATGTAGAAGGGATTTGGTCCCATGGGCTTCTCAGGTATCACAACAAAAACCAAGATAGTGATCGATCGTTTCCTTCTGCCATGGCGAAGGGGCTGCCCCGTTGGCCACACCGTTGACATCAAGCCATTCTTGTGAATAGCCTCCTCTCCCATCCATGAATGCATCGAGTTCAAGGTATAGATAAATATATATAATACATTTTGTTTGAAATCTTTAGGTAGTCCTCTATATATATATATATATTTATTCTATATAAATAAATCTTTTATTTAAAACAAAACAATCCAAATCTTTATCAAACATTAATCAAAAGTCATCAATCTTTGACTTTTTAGGAACGTTTTGAATTGATGTTTATATTACGTTGAATCATTAATTATAAAACAATTCATTACAACATGCATGTTCCCCATGTAGAGGACACATTGTTTGAACAACATGCATGTTCCCCATGTAGAGGACACATACTGTGCCAACTTGCATGTTCCCCATGTAGTGGACACATACTGTGCCAACTTTCATAAAGAAATCTGTTCTTGAAGGCGTGTATGTCAATAATTCGAGCATAAGAGGTATGAGGGGCAATGCAATGCAGAAGGGATTTGGTCCCATGGGCTTCTCAGGTATCACAACAAAAACCAAGACAGTGATCGATCGTTTCCTTCTGCCATGGCGAAGGGGCTGCCGTTGGCC
>NC_141063.1:4011610-4024110 GCF_041138505.1 Cibotium barometz
GGTGCTGTGATGAGAGTCACCCTCCATCTCTCCACCTTCCCTCCAATGGCATTGTAGGAGGCAAATGCCACATGGTCTTCCACTCCACACCTCTCATCACAATCGGAGAAACCTCTGATGGAGCATAATCTAGGTGGTTTGGAGGAAGAAATCGATGATGTTCATCATACACCACTTTCTTTTGTGCATGTGCTTGTTGGAAACAAGTGATGGACTACAAATTGGACATGCATTATATCCTGCAGTTGTGAGACCTACGAAATTGCCATGTAAGAACTGAAAGTTAGTAATTATAATACATTACAGTTATAAATGAATCGTTTGTGGATGCTAAGATAAGAATCAATTTATAAGAACCAAAAGATGATTTATTTTTAACTCTCTCCAATATGGTAGACGATAGAAGATTGAGTACCTTTTCATTCCCGTGGGTGCTGTGATGAGAGTCACCCTCCATCTCTCATTCCACTCTCCATCTCTCCACCTTCCCTCCAATGGCAAATGCCACATGGTCTTCCACTCCACACCTCTCATCACAATTGGAGAAACCTATAATGGATCATAATCTAGGTGGTTTGGAGGAAGAAATCGATGATGTTCATCATACACCACTTTCTTTTGTGCATGTGCTTGTTTGGAAATAAGTGATGGACTAAGAATTGGACATGCATTATATCCTGTAGTTGTGAGACCTACGAAATTGCCATGTAAGAACTTAAAGTTAATAGACATTATAATACATTACAGTTATAAATGAATCATTTATTTGTGCATGCTTAGATAAGAATTAATTTATGAGTATGACGTACCTGAGCACTCCGTATAGCCCAAAAAATCATGCATAGTCCACATCAAGATATCCTTGACCATTGTATTGCGGCATGAAATTGGACGAGAAACATCACGCACCCTTATGCCTCTCCATAATTGCTCGAGCTCATCAATCAAGGGCTCAAGGTATACATCCATGTTCTTTACCTTGTGCTTCCCGGGCATAAGAAGTGCAAGTATCACACATGACCCTTCTTGATGGACATCCACGGAGGAATATTGTAATTCACGACAACAATAGGCCATGTGGACCATGGTGTAGACCTCAATCCAAATGGGTTCACCCCATCCATACCCATCTTTGAACTATGGCCATCTATCCTCAATGTGAGCGCAAGCTGGTGAGTCAGCGGGAATCCTCATCATGTCATCGGTTGAACAATGGTTCACATGTTATGTCATTAACCTGGTGATGGATTGACATCGGAACACATGAATGCGAGGTATAATAGGAAAGTGCCTCAATACCTTTTGGGGAATTTTTGCACCTTGTAAATCCTTCCTGTAACGATCCTCTCCACAAATTGGACATTATACAACATTGGCAAAGGTACCCTTGAATAGTACACAATCATTATGACATGCATGGATTCGAGTGTAATTCATATTAAGCTTGGAAAGGATTCTTCAAGCATCACTTCTTCTTGCGGGCATCAAATTGTTTGTTGGTTTTGGGAGCATCTTCTTTGACAACCGAAGTAGGCTATTCACACTATTATCGCTCCATATGTTTTTTGTGTAAGTTGAGGATTTTCAAGAATGCCTGCAAAGTTGAGTACTTTGCATCCTCCTACAATGGTGTGTTAGCCTCTTTGTGTAACACATTCTTTCTTTCATGTGTTTCAAAGTTAGGTGTACTGAACATGCTCCACTTTCCAAGTGCTCCTTACAATGCTTGTATTCCTTCCTCAAGTTTCTCCCAATGATCAAATAATGAGGTATATTGTGTAGTACTCGTGCACGAATGTCCATGCCCTCCTCATCCTAATGAACCATATTTAAAAATGACACTCAACATTACATATGGCAAACCACGAGTTTACATTTCAAGGAATAAGTTTATATACTAACCGAGGAATTGGCTTGCAACATCAAGTTGGTTGGCATTGGTTCAAACGATCCCCATTTTCTAATATGCTCCAATGTCACTCGACGTTCACGTACACAAAAGTTCTTGCACATGAACAAGGGATTCTTCTTCGCAACCATTCTGGACCTCCAATTGGTTGGTGACCCATCACTATCCGAACTAGTAGAAGACATCTATACTAGGCACAAAAAGTGTGCAGTTAAAAAACTGAATATGAATACATGCACTAAATTTAGTAGTGTCAATGGTATATGCATAGGCTTGCTCTCTAAATTTTACATGGTGTCACTATAAGCGTCGTTAAGCGTCATTTTTAGTGATGCTGACAAAATTAACTTTTGAGCTTGCAACATCGCCGACGCCTATTTTTCTCTCCCATAAAAAATTTTCTCCACTCCTTTCCTTGATTTCCTGCACCGACTCCTCGCTTCAATCAAGCTAGCTTTCCTCACAAGCATTTTTACTCTTTATATTCTCCTTCCCCTTCCTCTTCATGAGACTCTTTCTCTTCATCTCCAAATGGTTATGGTGTAAGCTCTTGAAGGTATTTTTCTCTTATGTTTTATTCTAATGCATTTGTTTATGGTTCTTCTTCTTCTTCCCCTTCCCCTTCCCGTTCCCCTTCCCCTGGCTATTCCTCTTTCTTTTCCTATCCATCACTCTACAAGTGATGGTGTGACCTAATGATTAGGTTTGCTTCTATTATGTTTTACCCTTGGGTATCAGAATTTAAGATTAGCTTAGCTTAAACTTAATGCATAAATTAAGCTTCATACATAAATCTTAATTGAGCTATGCATAGAACTTAATCTATGCATAGAGCTTAGAGCATAGATAAAGCTCTATGCATAAAGCTTATTATCTTAATCTATACATTGAGCTCTATGCATAGAGCTTAATCTACACCTTCCCCAATGGTTGCAACATGGAGATGCTGTAGGGAAGATTGTGAGAGCAAAAGGTGGGCACACATTGCACCGTGGACATAGAAAATTGAGTTAGGATAAATCGCAAGCTCCATGGCTGATGTGCCCTTCTTTTAACCCCCACCCCCGTGATCGGCATTGGATGGGTTGCGAGCTCTCCTACTGGTCTACCGGTGAGGGGATGTAAGATTCCTCCCCCAACCCCTTTTTGATGTCTAGTATCTTCCCCTGTAATCAACCCTCTTCAGAAATATAAAGACCCTGTTGCTAACTATTTTAGCCTAGAGAGAGAAAAATTATTCTAGAGAGAGAATATTCAGATTTTGAATATTTTTGGATAGAAAAATATCTCTTATAATTCAGATGAGTTCCCCTGAAACAGAAATTCAAAAAGAATTTTCCAATGTGCAATTGGAATTAATTGGAAATAGGTATAAAGAACCTTAGTCTAAGGGTCTAGATTTTCAGAAATCTTTAGACTATGGTCCAATTAAGGTTCCTATGGGCCAATAGAATCAATCCATGTGTAGGGAAGAGATAAATCCAAATTTGTAAAAAGAAGATAATGTAAGATTCCTTCGATGTCTAGTATCTTCCCCTGTAATCAACCCTCCTCAGAAATATAAAGACCCTGTTGCTAACTATTTTAGCCTAGAGAGAGAAAAATTATTCTAGAGAGAGAATATTCAGATTTTGAATATTTTTGGATAGAAAAATATCTCTTATAATTCAGATGAGTTCCCCTGAAACAGAAATTCAAAAAAAATTTTCCAATGTGCAATTGGAATTAATTGGAAATAGGTATAAAGAACCTTAGTCTAAGGGTCTAGATTTTCAGAAATCTTTAGACTATGGTCCAATTAAGGTTCCTATGGGCCAATAGCATCAATCCATGTGTAGGGAAGAGATAAATCCAAATTTGTAAAAAGAAGATACCCAAAAATGAGTAAATGCTCACATAAGATGAAGAGTTGAAAATGTACAAGGTTTATTAGTAAAAAAACTATGAGCAATATTAAAATGATTCCATTATGACACATATGTAAGGAAGGGGAATTCTTTAAAGGAGGTGCATATTTCACATAAGATGAAGAGTTGAAAATGTACAAGGTTTATTAGTAAAAAAACTATGAGCAATATTAAAATGATTCCATTATGACACATATGTAAGGAAGGGGAATTCTTTAAAGGAGGTGCATATTTCACATAAGATGAAGAGTTGAAAATGTACAAGGTTTATTAGTAAAAAAACTATGAGCAATATTAAAATGATTCCATTATGACACATATGTAAGGAAGGGGAGTTCTTTAAAGGAGGTGCATATTTCACATGCTTGAATGAGTTTTAAACTCATAAAAATTGAGATATTTCATCTCTCCTCTCTCCTCATTCAAGTCTAGTTCCAAAAAGTTAGCTTAACTGACCTAAAAATGGTCAAATATTGACCAAACTGATTTAGAAAATTCTAGAATCAGTTTGTTTGGTTAGGAGCTCAATTTTTCCTATAAATAGAAGCCTCCCCCTTGTTGAAAAATAGATAGTGTTTATGCATCGTTACTCTACTCCACCTAAGCCAAGAACTGTGAATTCATTTAATAATTCACTAGTTTTTGGAGCTTCCCTCTTTCTTCAATCCCCATTAGTGGCTCCATCAACATACTTAACCAATTGATTGGTTGGGGGCCTCTACCGTGAACAAAGAATCAAGCAATTTGTAAGGTAATTAGTGAATATTGATCTTTCTATAATTTCTCAATGTTTCTCTCTTCTCAACCCCTCTCAAGCTTGAGAAGTTTAATTGGTATGGTTTTTTTTTTAAATGCTAATGAAGTTTGAATAGTAGTGAAGAGTTAAATAATGCTATTGAAGTTAATTTTCATTTATGTTTAAATTCTAATGATTTTTATGTAAATTCCCTCTCTCACTCAAGAAATGGTCATACTCATGACCCATTCTCAATCCAAATCAAGCTTTTCATAAAGCTTTTCCTTAACCCAAGATTAAGCTATGCTTGAGGCCAAATTATTGGCTTTTTTCTATGCTTTTAGTTTATGTATATTAATGATTCAATCCATTATGGATTAATAATCCAATTAGAGATTATTTTAATTATTCCTTAATGATAAGCATTATCCCTTAGAAAAATTGAGATTTATCAGTCATAGCAGCGGAGCTATGGCAAAATTTTTATAAAAATTATGCATAAAATAATCTCATTCAAAGCATAAAAAGAGGACTTCCTACCATATTCTAGGAATTATCATCCTAGATTAATTGAAAGAATTTCATTACAATCATGGAGAAATTGAATTTTAATATCATGCATAAAGGATAAGTTTTTATATCAAAAGTGTTATTTTTACCATTTTTATTTCATGCATAGAAGTATGCATAATGGATAAATTTTTATATCAAAAGTGTTATTTTTATCATTTTTAATTTTCATGCATAGAAGTATGCATAAAAGAAATTTTTTTTAATATCAAAAGTGTTACTTTTATCATTTTTAATTTTCATGCATAGAAGTATGCATAAAGGAAAAATTTTTATATCAAAAGTGTTACTTTTATCATTTTTAATTTTCATGCATAGAAGTATGCATAAAGGAAAAAATTTTATATCAAAAGTGTTACTTTTATCATTTTTAATTTTCATGCATAGAAGTATGCATAAAGGAAAAATTTTTATATCAAAAGTGTTACTTTTATCATTTTTAATTTTCATGCATAGAAGTATGCATAAAGGAAAAAATTTTATATCAAAAGTGTTACTTTTATCATTTTTAATTTTCATGCATAGAAGTATGCATAAAGGAAAATTTTTTATATCAAAAGTGTTACTTTTATCATTTTTAAATTTCATGCATAGAAGTATGCATAAAGGAAAAATTTTTATATCAAAAGTGTTACTTTTATCATATTGGATTTCATGCATATAGGTATGCATAAAAGATATTCTTTTTATACTAAAAGTGTGATTTTCCTCATAAATGGATTTTATGCTTAACTTAGATGCATAAGAGAAATTCTTTTATTCTAAAAGTGTAATTTCCTACCAAACTGAATTTATGCATAAGAAGATGCATAAAAGATTGATTTTAATTTCGAAAGTGTTAGTCTCCTTAAATGGAATTCATGTATAAATAAATGTGTAGAGAAATCTTATATTAAATATAAGAATTCTCTTTTTTTTTAAAAAAAGATATGAAATGTGATAAGATGTGATAAGAGGTGTATGAGATGTGATAAGAATTGATAAGATGCGTATGGAAAGTGATAGGATGTGATAAGATGTGTATGGGATGAGGTAAGAAGTGTATGTGATAGAATAGGATGTATATGGGTTGTGATAGGGCGAGAATGGATGTGATGTAAAAGATTAGATGTGAAGACATATGGGGTTACATGAATGGGAATGTGGAAATGGATGTATGTATGTGGATGTGTGGATGTGGAGATGGGAGTATGGATGTATGAATGTGAAAGTGGATGTATGAATGTGAAAATGGATGTATGCATGAAGATGTATATGTATAGATGTGAATGGGAATGTGGATGTGGATGTATGTATGTGGATGTGTGGATGTGGAGATGGGAGTATGGATGTATGAATGTGAAAGTGGATGTATGAATGTGAAAATGGATGTATGCATGAAGATGGAGAAAGATTTTATAGAACAGTATGAGCGCTCACTTTTCCCTCACTTGGGAACTTCTGTAGCGCAGACAAAATGGCGGACCTATCAAGACATAACTAGGGTAACACCCTGGGGTCAGCAGCACTTTCGTAACAATGTCCGCTTGGCCATGGTTATTGAAGCTTTGGGTTTGGGTCCCCGATACTACTGCGTCATGAGATCAAGGCATCTTGGGTTTTCTGAGCGGGTCTTCTTACTGGCGTGTTTTCTTCCTCATGAGAAGATATGCCTTTACCCCGTTTTTGGCTTGCCTCTCAGAGGTCCTTTTGTTAGAACACCTCATACCACTGAGATAGGCGCAGCAATAACCCACAGAATCATTCCCATAGATGAGTTACCTTATACTTGTGCAGCTTGTGAGGACTGCTTTTGTGACCATATGATGGACGGGCTTATGGAAGTGTAAAGAGTTCCTCTATCTTTACTGTATAAGTTCCGAGAATGAATAAAGTTTAAATCTTGTTCGTATTTTGAATCTTGCTCTCTTTAAGACTTATCTTGGTGGTTAATCTTGATTAAAATTTTTCTCTAAGTCTCATATTCGTGAATCTTGCGAAATTATCACAAGTTGCGAGATGAGGACATCTCGCGTTTTTTAAGTGGGGTAGAATGTAAGATTCCTCCCCCAACCCCTTTTTGATGTCTAGTATCTTCCCCTGTAATCAACCCTCTTCAGAAATATAAAGACCCTGTTGCTAACTATTTTAGCCTAGAGAGAGAAAAATTATTCTAGAGAGAGAATATTCAGATTTTGAATATTTTTGGATAGAAAAATATCTCTTATAATTCAGATGAGTTCCCCTGAAACAGAAATTCAAAAAGAATTTTCCAATGTGCAATTGGAATTAATTGGAAATAGGTATAAAGAACCTTAGTCTAAGGGTCTAGATTTTCAGAAATCTTTAGACTATGGTCCAATTAAGGTTCCTATGGGCCAATAGCATCAATCCATGTGTAGGGAAGAGATAAATCCAAATTTGTAAAAAGAAGATACCCAAAAATGAGTAAATGCTCACATAAGATGAAGAGTTGAAAATGTACAAGGTTTATTAGTAAAAAAACTATGAGCAATATTAAAATGATTCCATTATGACACATATGTAAGGAAGGGGAATTCTTTAAAGGAGGTGCATATTTCACATAAGATGAAGAGTTGAAAATTTACAAGGTTTATTAGTAAAAAAACTATGAGCAATATTAAAATGATTCCATTATGACACATATGTAAGGAAGGGGAATTCTTTAAAGGAGGTGCATATTTCACATAAGATGAAGAGTTGAAAATGTACAAGGTTTATTAGTAAAAAAACTATGAGCAATATTAAAATGATTCCATTATGACACATATGTAAGGAAGGGGAGTTCTTTAAAGGAGGTGCATATTTCACATGCTTGAATGAGTTTTAAACTCATAAAAATTGAGATATTTTATCTCTCCTCTCTCCTCATTCAAGTCTAGTTCCAAAAAGTTAGCTTAACTGACCTAAAAATGGTCAAATATTGACCAAACTGATTTAGAAAATTCTAGAATCAGTTTGTTTGGTTAGGAGCTCAATTTTTGCTATAAATAGAAGCCTCCCCCTTGTTGAAAAATAGATAGTGTTTATGCATCGTTACTCTACTCCACCTAAGCCAAGAACTGTGAATTCATTTAATAATTCACTAGTTTTTGGAGCTTCCCTCTTTCTTCAATCCCCATTAGTGGCTCCATCAACATACTTAACCAATTGATTGGTTGGGGGCCTCTACCGTGAACAAAGAATCAAGCAATTTGTAAGGTAATTAGTGAATATTGATCTTTCTATAATTTCTCAATGTTTCTCTCTTCTCAACCCCTCTCAAGCTTGAGAAGTTTAATTGGTATGGTTTTTTTTTTAAATGCTAATGAAGTTTGAATAGTAGTGAAGAGTTAAATAATGCTATTGAAGTTAATTTTCATTTATGTTTAAATTCTAATGATTTTTATGTAAATTCCCTCTCTCACTCAAGAAATGGTCATACTCATGATCCATTCTCAATCCAAATCAAGCTTTTCATAAAGCTTTTCCTTAACCCAAGATTAAGCTATGCTTGAGGCCAAATTATTGGCTTTTTTCTATGCTTTTAGTTTATGTATATTAATGATTCAATCCATTATGGATTAATAATCCAATTAGAGATTATTTTAATTATTCCTTAATGATAAGCATTATCCCTTAGAAAAATTGAGATTTATCAGTCATAGCAGCGGAGCTATGGCAAAATTTTTATAAAAATTATGCATAAAATAATCTCATTCAAAGCATAAAAAGAGGACTTCCTACCATATTCTAGGAATTATCATCCTAGATTAATTGAAAGAATTTCATTACAATCATGGAGAAATTGAATTTTAATATCATGCATAAAGGATAAGTTTTTATATCAAAAGTGTTATTTTTACCATTTTTATTTCATGCATAGAAGTATACATAATGGATAAATTTTTATATCAAAAGTGTTATTTTTATCATTTTTAATTTTCATGCATAGAAGTATGCATAAAAGAAATTTTTTTTATATCAAAAGTGTTACTTTTATCATTTTTAATTTTCATGCATAGAAGTATGCATAAAGGAAAAATTTTTATATCAAAAGTGTTACTTTTATCATTTTTAATTTTCATGCATAGAAGTATGCATAAAGGAAAAATTTTTATATCAAAAGTGTTACTTTTATCATTTTTAATTTTCATGCATAGAAGTATGCATAAAGGAAAAAATTTTATATCAAAAGTGTTACTTTTATCATTTTTAATTTTCATGCATAGAAGTATGCATAAAGGAAAATTTTTTATATCAAAAGTGTTACTTTTATCATTTTTAAATTTCATGCATAGAAGTATGCATAAAGGAAAAATTTTTATATCAAAAGTGTTACTTTTATCATATTGGATTTCATGCATATAGGTATGCATAAAAGATATTCTTTTTATACTAAAAGTGTGATTTTCCTCATAAATGGATTTTATGCTTAACTTAGATGCATAAGAGAAATTCTTTTATTCTAAAAGTGTAATTTCCTACCAAACTGAATTTATGCATAAGAAGATGCATAAAAGATTGATTTTAATTTCGAAAGTGTTAGTCTCCTTAAATGGAATTCATGTATAAATAAATGTGTAGAGAAATCTTATATTAAATATAAGAATTCTCTTTTTTTTTTTTAAAGATATGAAATGTGATAAGATGTGATAAGAGGTGTATGAGATGTGATAAGAATTGATAAGATGCGTATGGAAAGTGATAGGATGTGATAAGATGTGTATGGGATGAGGTAAGAAGTGTATGTGATAGAATAGGATGTATATGGGTTGTGATAGGGCGAGAATGGATGTGATGTAAAAGATTAGATGTGAAGACATATGGGGTTACATGAATGGGAATGTGGAAATGGATGTATGTATGTGGATGTGTGGATGTGGAGATGGGAGTATGGATGTATGAATGTGAAAGTGGATGTATGAATGTGAAAATGGATGTATGCATGAAGATGTATATGTATAGATGTGAATGGGAATGTGGATGTGGATGTATGTATGTGGATGTGTGGATGTGGAGATGGGAGTATGGATGTATGAATGTGAAAGTGGATGTATGAATGTGAAAATGGATGTATGCATGAAGATGTATATGCATAGATGTGAATGTGGATGTAGATGTGGATGTATAGATGTGAATGAGAATGTGGATGTGGATGTATGTATGTGGATGTGTGGATGTGGAGATGGGAGTATGGTTGTATGAATGTGAAAGTGGATATATGAATGTGAAAATGGATGTATGCATGAAGATGTATATGCATAGATGTGAATGTGGATGTAGATGTGGATGTATAGATGTGAATGGGAATGTGGATGTGGATGTATGTATGTATGTGGATGTAGATGTGAATGTATAGATGTGAATGGGAATGTGGATGTGGATGTATATGAATGTGGATGTAGATGTGGATGTATAGATGTGAATGAGAATGTGGATGTGGATGTAGATGTGGATGTATAGATGTGAATGGGAATGTGGATGTGGATGTATGTATGTATGTGGATGTGGATGTATGTATGTATGTGGATGTGGATGTATGAATGAGGACGTGATAATGGATGTATGCATGTAGATGTGGATATATGGATGTGAATATGAATGTGGATGTGGATGTGGATATGGATGTGTATGTATGAATGTAGATAAGGGATGTGGATGTATAAATGAGGATGTGAAAATGGAGGTATGCATGTAGATGTGGATGTATGGATGTGAATATGGATGTGGATGTGGATGTATAAATGAGGATGTGAATGTGGATGTGAATGTGAATGTGGATGTGAATGTGGATGTATGGATGTGGATATGGATGTGTATGTATGAATGTGGATATGAGATGTGGATGTATAAATGAGGATGTGAAAATGGATGTATCCATGTAAATGTGGATGTATGAATGTGAATGTGAATTAATGTGTCGTCGATATGAGGAAATGGATGAGAATGAGTACACATTGAATGGAATGTGGAATAAGTAATGTGGACTAAGGAGGGATAATGTGGAAAGACGAGAGTTTGATTTAGAAACTGTATTTTGTGACTGTTTGTAAATGACTGTTTTATGTCAAGAATGCTGGGGAAGCATTTTGACCATCTTGTGGATTAAGGTCATGAAGACCTAACTGTTAAAGTTGCAACTGCTGACGGAGAGTCAATGGAGGACGTCTCGCGTAGCAAGGTCGACCGAGGTCTTGACCAGCCTCGGTTCGATTTAAATGGTGAGCTTCTGGTACGGTGGATGAGGGACCAAGGAAGCGGCCTATGAGTGAAGCGCTAGGTCACCTGCGAAGGATCCTAGAGGGTGCTGACCATACGGTGCTCGGGCTCTGGGTCGCCCAGGATACCCACGTGTGCGTCGAGGAAGATATTGGAACAAGGAGTAAGAGTTGTTTTGTGAAACCGGGCATGGATCTGGTTGATTGACCTTGCTGGTCTTCAATGGATGAGTCCATGGCTCTTTATATGGATCTGTTGGTTGATCTTGCTGATCTTCAACGAGAGTCCATCTTGATTTTTATAAGTGATTATATTGCCGAGTATTATGGGCTAGGAACTATTGAAAAGGCCCCCTGTGTGGACAGGTGGTGAGCGTTCTAGTTGCCAATGATGCCATAGATACTCTGATGAAGGAATGATGGAAAATTATGAATCAACCGGATAAATTGGAAGATTATGATCAGTGGTACTATGGTTTCATTAAAGGATTGTTTTAAAGTTAGTTGATACTAAGAAAAAGGCAATTTCATATTGGGTGTGTAAGTGGTGTGGCTAGTTCTATGTTTGCATGAACTTCCGGCTAGGGGGCCTTGGAACTCTTTTCCTTGGTACCCGGGACAAAACCTAACCAAATTCCAAAATTGGATCCCATCACCACAGTGGTTGGGCGGTTGGCTAACCCATGGGATCGGATGGGGTTAGGCTGGACTGATGGATCCATAAATCGAGACTCAACTTTGTTTTTACGATAGATAAAGTAAATCCCGGATAGAAATTGTTCTATGGATAGGAATCAACGGCTGTGCCTCTTGATGGGGAAAAAAGCGTTGATCCCAATGATCCAAGTGCAAGTTTCTACCTTGATTTGACCAAGTACCGTTAAAGGTGCAGTCAGATCAGTTGATCCGTAATGATCTTGACTACGTTAGAGTAAAGAGTTATCCTGGTGGAATCGCCCATGCTTTCCGAGTAAAGGAAGTTTTTCCAGTTTCGGTTTTGGACAAACCGACGGATTAGTCTCTTGTCCGGATATCCGTGGGCGAGGCCCCGAGTGTGAGACCCCTACCCACGCATGATGTGCTACTTCCGTCTCACACACACACACACATATGTATATACATATACATACATACATACATTAATTTACTTTCTAATGGATTTTATATATATATATATA